>NC_138776.1:219391005-219951005 GCF_965119305.1 Pelophylax lessonae | reverse complement strand
AGCACTAATACAAACGCAATATACGGTGTTATTGTATTTTTGTATTAGTGTCATTGTGATCAGAATTAGCGCAGGCGACTACGTTTCTGTCCCAAGAAGGTTTAGGGTCCCCGCCACCCGCCCAATAAAGATTTAAGCCCCTGACCCCCCCTGATCACCCCTACACCCCCTGCCATAACACACACCGTATACAGTATATAGCATTTTGCTATATACCCGTATAAGTGTGATTTGTGGTCAGGTCTAGCGCTTGTGACCCCCCTTTTTCCACTTGAATTACCCGCCACCCCCCCCTAATAAAGATTTAAGCCCCTGATCCCCTCCTGATCACCGCTAGTTAACCCCTACACCCTCTGTCACATCAGCACTAATACAAACGTAATATACTGTGTTTTTGTATATTTGTATTAGTGTCATTGTGATCAGAATTAGCACAGGCGACTAAGTTTGTGTCCCAAGGAGGTTTAGGGTCCCCGCCACCCGTCCAATAAAGATTTAATCCCCTGATCCCCTCCTGATCACCCCTACACCCCCTGCCACAACGCACACTGTATACAGTATATAGCATTTTCTATATACCCGTATAAGTGTGACTTGTGACCAGGTTTAGCGCTTGCCACCGTTCCTTTTATCCTTAGGATACCCGCCAGTCCCTTGCAATAAAGATTTAAACCCCTGATCCCCCCCTGATCACATCCCGTTAACCCCTACACCCTCTGTCACATTAGCACTAATACACACATAATATACTGTTTTTACTGTATTTTCTATTGGTGTCATTGTGACTTGAGGTTGCGCTAGCTAGCTAGTTTCTTTCCCAAAGGAGGTTTAGGGTCCCCGCCACCCCCCCCAGATCCCCGGCGCATAGTTTAGAAGTAACCCCTTGATTGCCACACACGCACGCACGCACGCACATACACTTCCATTTCTAGTATAGTGTTTGAACAGATCAATATCTGATCTGATCAGAACTATACTAGCGCCCCCATAGTTTAGGGTTCCCAAAACGCGGTTTTAACCCTTTCACCCAGGCAAGTGTAGTAATCAATAGATTACTGTCACTTGCAAAAAAACACAAGACACAAAACCGCTGTGTTAGCAGAGTCAGGCCTGATCCCTGCTAGCATTAGCAGTTTTTTTTTTGTAGCGCTTGAAATAATCTTCGACAACCAGGTGCTTTTATTACCTGTGAGTCGCATCACTGTACGGGTAAATTTAGTTACCAAAATGACCAAACGTTCGTACAGGGATGAAGAGCTTATCAGTTATATGCTGACCGAGTCATCTGATAGCGAAGGGGAAGCTACAATGACCGAATTAGTGTCAGTATATGAACCTGATGACGGCAGCGGCTCCCTGACAGATAGCTCCGACGACAGATGGGTCCCTGTTAGACCCAGGCGTACCCGACCCCATTCTGAAGTTGTTGAGATGCAGGAATCGCAGGGTGCTCATATGGAGCAGAGTGTGGGTACTAGTGCCGCTCATCCTTCTGGTGACCTGGCAAACGCCAGCGGCCTAGTACAACCTGGACCTAGTACAACCAGCACTGCAGTAAGACCTGGTGACGTGGCGAGTCCCCTAAGTGCAGTTGAAGCTGGTGCGGTGGCTAGCACAAGTAGTGGCCCGCAGCCACCGTGTATTCGAAGACAGGCCCGTAGAGCCCATAGTGCCCTCCCTGATGCGCTGGCATTTCCTAATTGGCAACCCACTGATACTACAGCGCCAGTACTTCCCCCATTCACCGCCCAACCTGGAATCCACGTGGAGACAGCTGGTTTTACGCCCCTGAACTTTTTTGAGCTGTTCTTCACGGAAGATCTTTACAGATCTATTGTGGATCAATCAAATTTATATGCACAACAGTTCATCGCCGCCAACCCAAATTCACACCTTGCCAGACAATTCGGCTGGAAACCTATAACGGTTTCCGAATTTAAGATCTTTCTGGGCCTTTCCCTCCACATGGGCATAACTAAACAGAGTGAATTGCGGCTATATTGGTCCACTAGCCCAGTTCACCATATGCGCATGTACTCTGCCTCTATGTCCAGGACGAGATACGAGCAAATTCTGCGATTTATGCATTTCAGCGACAATGAAATCTGTCGTCCTCGGGGAGACCCTGCATACGATCGGCTCCACAAAATTCGGCCCCTCATAGACCACTTCAATCAGCGGTTTGCAACCTTGTTTACCCCCGAACAAGTTGTCTGTGTTGACGAGTCCCTGATTAAATTTACTGGCCGCCTTGCTATGAAACAGTACCTCCCCAGCAAGCGTGCCAAGTACGGGGTCAAACTGTATAAATTGTGTGACAGGGCCACAGGCTATACAGTTAGTTTCCGGGTCTATGAGGGAAAAGATAGCTGTGTGGAGCCCCCCAACTGCCCAGACTACATAGGGAGCAGCGGTAAGATCGTTTGGGACTTGGTGTCACCCTTATCTGGAAAGGGGTACCATTTGTACGTGGACAACTTTTACACAAGCGTGCCACTATTTAGTCACCTTCTTGATTTACAAATTGGCGCATGTGGCACCGTGCGACCTAATCGCCGGGGCTTCCCCCAACGGCTTGTAGATTCCCGTCTTAGTCGGGGGGCGAGAGCCTGCTTGAAAACGGACAAATTGCTTGCGGTGAAGTGGAAGGATACACGGGATGTTTATGTTCTGTCCTCCCTTCACCCAGACACGACGATCCAAATTCCTACGGCAACTGGCGTTATGGAGAAACCCCTCTGTGTCCACGAATATAACCTTAATATGGGAGGGGTGGACCTTAACGACCAGCTTTTGGCGCCATATTTAGTTGCCCGTAAAGCCAGACGCTGGTACAAAAAAGTGTCTGTTTACCTATACCAATTGGCTATGCTGAACGCCTTTGTCCTATACAGGGCGTCAGGACGAACTGGATCTTTCCGGGAATTCCAGGAAGAGATCATCCTTGCCTAGCTGTACCCAGGAGGCATGCCTGCCCAACTTCCCCTTCCAGATGCAGTGAGCCGGCTGCATGAGAGGCATTTTTCACATGTCCTCCCGAGTACCCCTACCCAAAGATGGCCCCAAAGAAGATGTCGTGTCTGTAGCAAGCGCGGATTTAGGCGTGACACCCGTTATTATTGTCCCAAATGTCCTGACCAACCTGGTCTCTGCATCGGGGAATGTTTCGAGCGCTACCATACACTAGTGGATTATTAGCGTAGGGTACAGCACGACACAGTGTAGGGCACATAAACACAGGGTCTCGAAGGATGTTGGATGTCCATCGACATTTTGAGAGACCCAAGCTGGAAGAGAAGATCGCAGAAGATCGCAGTCCCTCCCAAATCAAGAAATAAAGGAACAGTTAGAAAGAAAAATAAAAGGATCCAAAAACTGTTGTGGTGTCAGTAATTTTATATGTCCTTCTACTCCTTCCTACTATACTTTTTTCAATGTCCTTTGTTTGTTTTTTCATTCTTTTGTGACCTGTTTCTCTTGCAGGTACTCGTCAGCTACCACGCATTGATTTTATATATTCTGACACAAACAGTGTTTGCGCTCAGCATATATGGATACCTTTGCTGATAGCAGCTGTGGTGATTTTCTGATTTCAGCACTGCAGTTAAAATCCTATTTTGGTATACGTGGATAGCGCCGTGTATACCCATCATTAAATTCAGTGGGTGGTTGTTTGGGCGGTTAATGATGAAGATCCAAAAACTGTTGTTGTCAGTCATTTTGTATGTCCTTCTACTCCTTCCTACTATACTTTTTTCAATGTCCTTTGTTTGTTTTTTCATTCTTTTGTGACCTGTTTCTCTTGCAGGTACTCGTCGGCTACCACGCATTGATTTTATATATTCTGACA
The DNA here is from genome assembly GCF_965119305.1 of Pelophylax lessonae. Classification (NCBI taxonomy): domain Eukaryota; kingdom Metazoa; phylum Chordata; class Amphibia; order Anura; family Ranidae; genus Pelophylax; species Pelophylax lessonae. The sequence goes on along the minus strand of NC_138776.1, from coordinate 219,947,155 downwards.
CAAACAGTGTTTGCGCTCAGCATATATGGATACCTTTGCTGATAGCAGCTGTGGTGATTTTCTGATTTCAGCACTGCAGTTAAAATCCTATTTTGGTATACGTGGATAGCGCCGTGTATACCCATCATTAAATTCAGTGGGTGGTTGTTTGGGCGGTTAATGATGAAGATCCAAAAACTGTTGTTGTCAGTCATTTTATATGTCCTTCTACTCCTTCCTACTATACTTTTTTCAATGTCCTTTGTTTGTTTTTTCATTCTTTTGTGACCTGTTTCTCTTGCAGGTACTCGTCGGCTACCACGCATTGATTTTATATATTCTGACACAAACAGTGTTTGCGCTCAGCATATATGGATACCTTTGCTGATAGCAGCTGTGGTGATTTTCTGATTTCAGCACTGCAGTTAAAATCCTATTTTGGTATACGTGGATAGTGTCGTGTATACCCATCATTAAATTCAGTGGGTGGTTGTTTGGGCGGTTAATGATGAGTAATACTACGCATTATTCCTGTGCTGATTTCTGATAGGTTCTCTTTTTTTCTGTTCAGCCCACAGGCTGCATGAAAAAAAAAAAAACCTATATGCCAAACAAGGACCAGCAATGTACTGGTACGTTGCTGGACTTTGAGTGGTTATACCAGGATGATGCCTGCAGATTTAGGCATCATCTTGGTATCGTTTTTTACAGCCAGCGGTCAGCTTACATGTAAAAGCAATTCTAGCAGGTAATTGGCCGCTAGACTGCTTTTACATGCAGTGGGAGGGGCCTCCCCCCCCCCCACCGCCGCCTTCCGCAGCCTTCCATGGTTTTTCTCTGGCTCTCCTGTCCCACCGGTTAACCCGAGAGTGCAGCCGGTGGTTCAATTATCTAACCATAGAGCTTATTGGAGATGAGAATGGCTCCAATCATCTCTATGGCCTAAGATGCCGGAGGCTACGAGCATTTTATGACTTCTGTTTCGCCAGAAATAAACAGGGCCATTGGGAAATTAGGAAAGTATTTTATCACACCAATTTTGGTGTGGTCAGATGCGTTAAGGTCAGAGGAGAGATCTAGAGTCTAAAAGACCCCAATTTTTTTAAAAAAGAGTACCTGTCACCACAGATTGCTATCATAGGGGATATTTAAATTCACTATGATAACAATAAAAATGATTTAGAAAACTTAAAGGAAAGGTGTCAAAATAACATAAAAAAGCAAAAGAAAAAAAATTGAGCCCCCCCTTACCCCCGGTGCTTGCGCGCAATGGCGCACGCAAGCGGTGGTCTAGTGTCATATGTAAACCACAATTGCAGCATGCATGTGAGGTATCGCCGCGATCGCCAGATCGAGTGCAGTAATTCTTGCAGTAGACCTCCTCTGTAAGTCTAAAGTGGTAACCTGTAGAGACTTTTAAAGGTTTTTAAAAATGTACATATGTTTTTGTCGCTGCGCAGGCATGCGCAATTTTTAAAGCATGTCATGTTAGGTGTCTATGAACTCGGCATAAGATCATCTTTTAAATTTTACCAAAAAAATTGGAATTATATAGTGTATTTGTGCAATAAATTAAAAAAAAATTATTTTTTTCGCAAAAATTGCGTTTGGAAAATCTGTGCGCAAATACCGTGTGACAAAAAAATTTGAAACATCCACCATTTTATTCTATAGGGCCTCTGCTTTAAAAAAATATATAATGTTTGAGGGTTCAAAGTAATTTTCTAGTAAAAAAAAAATATTTTTTCATGTAAACAAAAAGGCACAGAAAAGGCTTGGTTTTCAAGTGGTTAGAAGAGTGTGTGATGTGTGGATAAGATTGAGCATAAAATGCCGGGACTGTTCAAATGTTCAATTTACGCCCTAATGACCCCTTTTTGAAAAGTAGACACCCAAAGCTTTTTTCTGAGAGGCATGGTGAGTCCATGGAGTATTTTATATTTTGCCACAAGTTTCGGGAAAATTATTATTTTTTTTTTTGTTGTTTTTTTACAGAAAGTTGTCACTAAATGATATATTGCTCATGCATGCCATGGGAATATGTGAAATGACACCCCAAAATACATTCTTTTGCTTCTCCTGAGTACAGGGATACCACATGTGTGAGACTTTTTGGGAGCCTAGCTGTGTACGCGCCCCCGAAAACCAATCCACATCTTCAGGTTTTCTAATGGCGTAAATTGCTGATTTTACCCCTGACTACCTGTCACAGTTTCAGAGGCCCTGAAATTTCAAGATGGCACAAAACCCCCCCAAATGACCCCATTTTGCAAAGTAGACACTCCAAGCTACTGGCTGAGAAGTATGGTGAGTCCATGGAATAGTTTATATTTTGCCACAAGTTTCGGGGAAAAAATTTTTTTTTATTTTTTTTTATTTTTTTACACAAAGTTGTCAGTAAATGATATATTGCTCACACAGGCCATGGGTATATGTGAAATGACACCCCAAAATACATTCTGCTGCTTCTCCTGAGTACAATGATACCCCATGTGTGAGAGTTTTTGCCAGTCTAGCCGCGTACAGGACCCGGAAAACCAATGCGCACCTTTAGGCTTTCTAAGGGCGTAAATTGTTGATCTCACTCCTTACTACCTATCACACTTTTGAAGTCCATAAAAAGACAAGATTGCACAACCCCCCCCCCAAATGACCCCATTTTGCAAAGTAGACACTCCAATCTATTTGCTAAGAGGCATGGTGAGTATTTTGCAGCTCTAATTTTTTTTGGAAAATGAAGAAAAAACAGGAAAATGCATTTTTTTTCCTCTTTTTTCAATTTCCAAAACTTTGTGACAAAAAGTGAGATCTGCAAAACACTCAACATGCCTCTCTGCAAATAGCTCAGGGTGTCTACTTTCCGAAAAGGGGTCATTTGGGGGGGGGGGGGTTGTGCTGTCTTGGCATTTCATGGCCTCCAAAACTGTGATAGGTAGTCAGGAGTGAAATCAACAATTTACGCCCTTGGAAAGCCTGAAGGCGATGATTGGTTTTCGGGGTCCTGTACTCGGCTAGACTGCAAAAAAGTCTCACACATGGGGTATCCCTATACTCAGGAGAAGCAGCAGAATGTATTTTGGGGTGTCAGTTCACATATACCCATGGCATGTGTGAGCAATATATCATTTACTGACAACTTTGTGTAAAAAAAAATAAAATATATATATATATATATATTTCCCAGAACTTGTGGCAAAATATAAAATATTCCATGGACTCACCATGCCTCTCAGCAAATAGCTTGGGGTGTCTACTTTCCAAAATGGGGTCATTTGGGGGGGTTTTGTGCTATCTTGGAATTTTAGGGCCTCCGAAACTGTGATAGGTAGTCAGGAGTGAAATCAACAATTTACGCCCTTGGAAAGCCTGAAAGCGGGGACTGGATTTCGGGGACCTGTACTCGGCTAGACTGCAAAAAAGTCTCACACATGGGGTATCCCTGTACTCAGGAGAAGCAGCAGAATGTATTTTGGGGTGTCATTTCACATATACCCATGGCATGTGTGAGCAATATTTCATTTACTGACAACTTTGTGAAAAAAAAAAAAAAAAAATATATATATATGTATTTCCCGGAACTTGTGGCAGAATATAAAATATTCCATGGACTCACCATGCCTCTCAGCAAATAGCTTGGGGTGTCTACTTTCCAAAATGGGGTCATTTGGGGGGGGTTTGTGCTATCTTGGAATTTTAGGGCCTCCGAAACTGTGACAGGTAGTGCAGAGGTGACATGCACAATTTACGCCATTAGAAAACCTGGGAGTGTTGATTGGTTTTCGCGGTCCTGTACACAGCTAGGCTCCCAAAAAGTCTCACACATGGGGCATCCCTATACTCAGGAGAAGTGGCAGAATGTATTTTGGGGTGTAATTCCACATATACCCATGTCATGTGTGAGAATTTTATCTTTTAGTGACAACTTTGTGTAAAAAAAAAAAAAAAAAATTTTTAGTCATTTTTCAAACACCTGTGACAAAAAAATGAAATATTCAATGAGCTCAACATGCCTCTCAGAACATTCCTTAGGATGTCTACTTTCCAAAAAGTGGTAGTTTGGGGGGGTCTTGTACTGCCCTGCCATTTTAGCACTTCATGAAATGAGATAGGCAGTCAAAAATTAAAGCTGCGTAAATTTCAGTATTTACACCATAGTTTGTAGACGCTATAACTTTTGCGCAAACCAATAAAAATACGCTCACTGAATTTTTTTTGTCAAAGACATGTAGCTAAATATATTTTTGCCAAAAAAAATACATAAATTGAGTATATTGGATATTTTTTAAAAGACAAAGTTGAAAATGTCATTGTTTTGCAAAATTTTCGCTCTTTTTTTATTAATATCGCAAAAAATAAAAAGCGCAGAGGTGAGCAAATACCACCAAAAGAAAGCTCTGTTTGTGGGAAAAAAAGGACGTAAATTTCGTTTGGGTACCACATTGCATGACCGCACAATTGTCAGTTAAAATCACGCAGTGCCGAGTCATAAAATACCCCCTGGTCGGAATGGGGGTAAAATCTTCCGGGGCTTAAGTGGTTAAATAATAAAAAAAAAAAGTTGTTGTCCCCTTTAAAAAAAATATATATATATAGTTGTCCCCTTTAAAAAAAAAAAAAAAAAGTTTTTTTACCCTTAAACAAAGCAAAGTACCAGTTGTTGTCCCCTAAAAATAAAAAATTATAATTTTTTTTTTTACACTTTAAAAACATAGCAAAGTACCAGTTGTTGGCCCCTTTAAATAAAAAAAAAATGTTGGTTGTCCACTTTCAAAAAAAAAAAAAATAGTTGTCCCCTTTAAAAAAAAAAAAAAAAAATTACCCTTAAACAAAGCAAAGTACCAGTTGTTGTCCCCTCTAAATAAAAAAAAATTAACTTTGTTGTCCCCTTAAAAAAAAAAAAAACAAAGTAATAGTTGTTGTCCCCTTAAAAAAAAAAAAAAATAGTTCTTGCCCCCTTTTCAACAATCAAATTATAAGTTGTTGCCCCCCTTTATGTAATCTAAATTACAGTTGTTGACCCTGTAAACATATCGATATATTGGATTTCATTGCACATACCTTTTTGCTTTTTAATAGTGTAGCTTGGACCGCCGAACGCTAGGACCGCTCTCTCTCAGTCTCTCTCTAACCATAACAAAGGCAATTACTGGCAATGTACTGTGTATACAGATTTAAATATGGCGCCGTCCGCGCTGGGCTCCGCCTATCATCGCGTCATTTCCTGTTTGGAAATAACGCGATGAGAAGAGCGGTCGCCCGCCCACGTCACTGCGCAGTGCATCCTGGGAGCGCCGAGTAAGAGCTCCCAGGACGCATTGCGGGCCGGAAGTGACGGGGAGAGCCGCGGCTCTGCAGGGAGGAAGTACATTGAAAGGTGAGCATAAAAACATCAATAAAAAGGTAAGTGGATAAAAAAAAACAATGGGAATATCCAATTCTGGCTCAGCGAAGGGTCAGGAACACCATGCAGTAATTTGTAGAAATTGAATTCTGTGCCCAGAACTCCGCTTTAAGACAACATTTAATCAGTGTTACATGTGATGGTGCAGCCGTGATGTTAGGAAATAAGAGCGGTGTCGGGAAATTGTTGAAGGAAAAATTTCCTTCAATTATTCTGTGGCATTGTGCTAATCGCAGATTAGAATTGTCAGTTGGAGACACAGTCAAACAAACATCAGGAATTAATAGATTTATGGCCTTCATGGATAAATTGTGTGTACTGTATCATGCATCTCCCAAAAACTGTAGAGAACTGCAAGCCTGTGCTAGCTCTCTAGAGGCGCAGCTTTTGAAAATAGGACGAGTTCTTAGTACAAGATGGGTGGCATCAACTTTTAGATCTGTATCAGCAGTGTGGGAAAGCTACAGAGTTTTGGTCCATCATTTTGAAGAAGCAAGGCAAGATATCGCACGGTATAAGACTGAAAAGTGTATGAAGGCCTATTGAAGAAAATTACCAAAACAAACTTCATATTGGATTTGGGACTTATGTGTGATGCTCTTCAAGAGTTGTCTGAATTAAGCTTGGTGTTGCAAGAGCGAAGAATAAATCTCTACAGGGCAAATAAACAAATACAAATGGTTGTACAACTCTTTGAAAGCAGAAGAACAGAGCCAGGTTCTTATTATAAATAAGCAGCTGTTGCCTCTGAAAAGCTCTGCTTCCAGGGAATCTCCCTTTACAGAAAAGAAGCAAAGAATCCATAGATCCTGATGCTTTTTATGAAAAATGTAAATCTTCAATAGAGAGTAGACTACTCACTGAAAATGATTCTGCTCTTGCCAACTGCACCAGGGTTCTTGACTCCAAACATTGGCCTGACAATGTTAAACAAAAGCTTACTTTTGGAGAGGAAGAAATTAGAAATGTGTCCATTAGATTCCAGTTGAATGAAAGAAAAATGATTCATGCTTTCAGAGAATATTTGCTTGACAAAATTTTGCCTGATGACCTGTGCCCTCTTATAAATGCCATCAAAATTTTCCCAATTTCATCCAGCGAGTGTGAAAGAGGATTCTCACAAATGAATTTAATAGTTACTCCCAACAGAGCTTCCCTTCTGATAAAAACCATTTGAGGACTACTGTTTATCAGAGTTAATGGTCCTCCTCTATGTTGTTTTGACCCCTCTAAATATGTTAACTCATAGCTACTTCGTGGTCGTCATGCTGCTACTGATGTGAGAAGCAAGGAGTGACGCAGAGAAGACGCATACGACAAGAATGCTGAAATCATCTGGAAGTGCCTCTGAGCTTACTTTGGTAAGTGCTGGATTTTTTCTAGTTTTTTCCACATTTCACTGCATTGCTTTTTATTTAAATTCCATACAAATAACATGTATTGCCCCCAAATTATACTTGGTTCCCTGTTCTCTAAAGGTGAGCGGTCCTTGGGCGGTCCTGGGGGCGGTCCTAGGGGATGGTAGGGGCATGACAGGGGGGGGGGTGAGTTCCGGAACCTTTTCTCTGAGATAAAAAGCCCTGCTGACGGTAAGCGGGGAAAACTACCTGTAACCGGCAGTGGGGGGGGGGGGGTACCTCTCCCGTCGCCCATAAAAGTGATCCCGCGGTGAATCTGCCACTGGGACCGCTGAGAAAGAGGACTGTCGGCGGTGTAGAAAAATTTTGCGTTTGTAGCAGCTATCTGCTGGCTTAACTCCTGTATTTAACGTCAAAGTAGTGATGTAAATACGGAGAAGGCGGTCTGGAAGTGGCTAATGAGTAGGGTTGAGCGAACCCGGACTGTATTGTTCGTGTTCGTACCGGAATTTTGGGTATTCGGTACCTGGACCCGAACCCGGACTGTATGTTCGGGTACTGTCCGTTGTTCGGTAACGTTATTTTAATGTTTTGGCACGGTCTTAAGGGCGTGCTTTCAACAGCCAATCAGCAAGCGTTTAACTAGTGTGCCCTAGAAGCCATCACAGCCATGTCTAGTAACGGCATGGCTGTGATAGGCCAGTGCAGCATGTGACCCAGACTCTATATAAGCTGGAGTCACACAGCGCCGCGCATCACTCTGCTAATATTACTGTAGGGAGAGGTTCCTGACTGCTGCTGCTGAGGGACAGATAGGACTTTACTATAGGGCGAGGCTGGAGAGATTGCTTGTAGGGTAAGCATAGGAGGAACAATCTGCTTTATCATACAGCGATCTACATTGATTTGATTTTGTGGGGTGCAGTGAACTATGTTTTTGCCAGGAGGGAGAGATAGCAGTTTACTGTAGGGCCAGGCTGGAGAGATTGCTTTTAGGGAAAGCATAGATAGGAACAATCTGCTTTAATCAGACAGCGATCTCCATTGATTGTATTGTGTGGGGGTGCAGTAGAACGATCTTTATGCCCTGACCTGAGCCAAGTGAGGAAGAGAAGGGAGAAACAAAAAAATTTTGTCAGTCTGTTAGGCGTGCGGTGCTGCACATTTCATGCAACCTCAGTGCATATGTGTGTGCTTAATCTGCATTTAAAAAAGAAAAAAACATTTTTTTCCTTCATATTTAACTTTAAAGACTGTATGTCAGACAGACATTGCTTTTCTAACCTCCTCTTCAAAAAGCACCAATTTGAGGGGAAAATAATTATTTTACAGTATTTAGGGTAAAAAAATTATTTTTCAGTTTTTCAATTATACATTACAGTGAGATACACCCATTGCATACTGTTGTATTGCGCCGTGCAATAAAAAAAATATTTAGGGGACAAAAGAGTTTATTGCTGCCCTGTCCGCATATGTTAGAGTGACATACACCCATTGCATACTGTTCTATTGCGCCTTGCAATAAAAAAAACTATTTAGGGGACAAAAAAAAGTTGATTGCGGCCCTGTCTGCATATGTTACAGTGACATACACCCATTGCGTACTGTTGTATTGCGCCGTGCAATAAAAAAAACATTTAGGGGCAAAAAAGTTTATTGCTGCCCTGTCCGCATATGTTACAGTGAGATATACCCATTGCGTACTGTTGAATTGCACCTTGCAATAAAAAAACTATTTAGGGGACCAAAAGAGTTTATTGCTGCCCTGTCCGCATATGTTACAGTGACATACACCCATTGCATACTGTTCTATTGCGCCGTGCAATAAAAAAAACTATTTAGGGGACAAAAGAGTTTATTGCTGCCCTGTCCGCATATGTTACAGTGACATACACCCATTGCATACTGTTCTATTGCGCCGTGCAATAAAAAAAACTATTTAGGGGACAAAAGAGTTTATTGCTGCCCTGTCCGCATATGTTACAGTGACATACACCCATTGCATACTGTTCTATTGCGCCCTGCAATAAAAAAACTATTTAGGGGACCAAAAGTGTTTATTGCTGCCCTGTCCGCATATGTTACAGTGACATACACCCACTGCATACTGTTCTATTGCGCCTTGCAATAAAAAAACTATTTAGGGGATCAAAAGAGTTTATTGCTGCCCTGTCCGCATATGTTACAGTGACATACACCCATTGCGTACTGTTCTATTGTGCCGTGCAATAAAAAAAACTATTTAGGGGCAAAAAAGTTTATTGCGGCTCTGCCCGCATATGTTACAGTGACATACACCCATTGCGTACTGTTGTATTGCGCCGTGCAATAAAAAAACATTTAGGGGCAAAAAAGTTTATTGCGGCCCTGTCCGCATATGTTACAGAGAGATACACCCATTGCGTATTGTTGAATTGCGCCTTGCAATAAAAAAACTATTTTGGGGACCAAAAGAGTTTATTGCTGCCTTGTCCGCATATGTTACAGTGACATACACCCATTGCGTACTGTTCTATTGCGCTGTGCAATAAAAAAAACTATGTAGGGGACAAAAGAGTTTATTGCTGCCCTGTCCGCATATGTTACAGTGACATACACCCATTGCATACTGTTCTATTGCGCTGTGCAATAAAAAAAACTATTTAGGGGACAAAAGAGTTTATTGCTGCCCTGTCTGCATGTTACAGTGACATACATCCATTGCATACTGTTCTATTGTGCCGTGCAATAAAAAAAACATTTAGGGGCAAAAAAGTTTATTGCGGCCCTTTCTGCATATGTTACAGTGACATAGACCCATTGCGTACTGTTGAATTGCGCCTTGCAATAAAAAAAAACTATTTAGGGGACAAAAAAAGTTGATTGCGGCCCTGTCTGTATATGTTAAAGTGACATACACCCATTGCGTACTGTTGTATTGCGCCATGCAATAAAAAAACTAATTAGGGGCAAAAAAGTTTATTGCGGCCCTGTCCGCATATGTTACAGTGAGATCCACCCATTTTGTACTGTTGAATTGCGCCTTGCAATAAAAAAACTATTTAGGGGACCAAAAGAGTTTATTGCTGCCCTGTCTGCATATGTTACAGTGACATACACCCATTGCGTACTGTTCTATTGCGCCGTGCAATAAAAAAAACTATTAAGGGGACAAAAGAGTTTATTGCTGCCCTGTCCGCATATGTTACAGTGACATACACCCATTGCATACTGTTCTATTGCGCTGTGCAATAAAAAAAAAAAATATTTAGGGGACAGAAAGATATTAAATTGCGGCTTAGTCTGTATCATTACATGTGAGATACACTCGTTGGATACTGTTGTTCTAGTCCGCTATTCAATAAACACCCATTTAGAGAAAAAATAATACATTGCGGCTTAGTCTGCATATTATACTGTGAGATACACTCGTTGTATACTGTTGTTCTAGTCCGCTATTCAATAAACACCCATTTAGGGGAAAAATATTAAATTGCGGCCTAGTCTGTATCTGTACATGTGAGATACACCCGTTGTATACTGTTGTTCTAGTCCGCTATTCAATAAACACCCATTTAGGGAAAAAATATTAAATTGCGGCCTAGTCTGTATCTGTACGTGTGAGATACACCCTGGGTCGTGGTGTTGCTGGTGGAGCTCCTGTTGCAAGGAGAGGACGTGGTCGATCTGTGCCAGCTACACGCACAGGTGAAACACCTTCCTCAGCTGCGAGTAGGCGACAGAACCGGCAGCAGTATTTGGCAGGGCCTAATGTGCCTCTACAAAGGTTGAGGCCAGAACAAGTACAGGCGATAGTAGATTGGGTTGCTGACGGTGCCTCCAGTTCCTTCACATCGTCTCCCACCCTGTCTTCTGCTGAAAGGTCAGAGTTGGCACCTGCAGCCGATGTCCATCAAACTGTCACCGCACCCCCTTGCAAATCAGCCATGAAGTCTGAGCCCCAATTCATGCAGCAATCTCTTCTTCTTTTTGATGACTCTGTTAGCATGGTTTCCCAGGGCCATCCACCTAGCCCTGCCTCAGAAGTGGAAGAGATTGAGTGCACCGACGCCCAACCACTTATGTTTCCAGATGAGTACATGGGAGGACCATCGCAGCACGCCTCGGATGATGACGAAACACAGGTGCCAACTGCTGCGGAATTCCGAATTGTGGAGGCCGACAAGGGTTGCAGGCATGAAGACTGGGTGGAAGACGATGTGGAGGACGATGAGGTCCTCAACCCCACATAGAATGAACGCCATGCAGGTGACCTGAGTAGTTTGGAGGAAGAGACGGTGGTCGCACAGAGCCACCAGCACAGCAGAAGAGGGAGCAGGGTGCAAAAGCAGAGCAGCCGTGCCCTAGACACTACGCCTGCTACTGCCCAACGCAGCAAGGGACCGAGCACACCAAAGCCAGCTCACAGGAGTTCCCTAGCGTGGCAGTTCTTCAGACAATGTGATGATGACAGGACACGAGTGGTTTGCATGCTGTGCAATCAGAGCCTGAAGCGAGGCATAGACCTTCTCAACCTGAGCACAACCTGCATGACCAGGCATCTAAGTGCAAAGCATGAGCTGCAGTGGAGTGCACACTTTAAAAACCAAGAAAGGTCTCTGGCTCCTCCTGATTCCTCTTCTGGTGCTGCAGTCTCAGCCTCTTCATCCACCTCTGTAGTGACAATGGCACCTGCCACCCCGCAAACAGAGGATCCACCAGCAACACCACCACCTGGGTCACCAACAACCATCTCCACAATGTCCCGTGGAAGCGTTCAGCTTTCTATCTCCCAAACACTGGAGTGGCAGAGGAAGTACTCCCCTACTCACCCACGATCCCTTGCCCTGAATGCCAGCATTTCAAAATTCCTGGCCTTTGAAATACTGTCATTCCGGCTGGTGGAGACGCAGAGTTTTAAGAGCCTTATGGCGGTGGCTGTCCCACAGTACGTCGTGCCTAGCTGCCACTACTTTTCCAGGCAAGCCATCCCTTCCCTGCACAACCAAGTGAGTGACAAAATCAGGTGTGCACTGCGCAACGCCATCTGTGGCAAGGTCCACCTAACTACCGATACGTGGACCAGTAAGCATGGTCAGGGACATTATATCTCCCTAACAGCACCCTGGGAAAATGCAGTGGCGGCTGGGCCTGAGGCGGACAGCAGTTTGGCGCATGTCCTTCCACCACCGAGGATTGCAGAACGCTTCAGTTTGCCTCCTGTTCCTAACTCCTCCTACTTCGCTTCCTCATCCTCTACCGCCTCCTCTTCCGGTTAGCGTAACACCTTAACCACCAACTTCAGCACAGCCAGGGGTAAACGACAGCAGGTAGTTTTAAAACTTGCCTGTTTGGGTGAAAAAACCACACACCACACAGGAGTTGTGGAGGGGCATTGAACTGCAGACCGATGAGTGGTTGCTGCCAGTGAGCCTCAAGCCCGGCCTGGTGGTGAAATCTCATAGCAGCTCTGGGCCTAGCCGGTTTGACACACATCCCTTGCTTGGCGCATGTGCTGAATTTGGTGGTGCAGAGGTTCCTTAGAAATTACCCCGATATGTCAGAGCTGCTGCTCAAAGTGCAGGCCGTCTGTGCGCACTTTCTGCGTTCTAACCCTGCTGCTGCTCGCCTGTCAGCGCTACAGCGTAACTTCGGCCTTCCCGCTCACCGCCTCATATGTGACGTGCCCACAAGGTGGAACTCCACCTTGCACATGCTGGCCAGACAGTGCGAGCAGCAGCAGGCCATAGTGGAGTTTCAGCTGCAGCATGCATGCATGAGTCGCTCTGCAGAACAGCACAACTTCACCACCAATAACTGGGCCACCATGAGAGGCCTGTGTGCCTTGTTGCGCTGTTTCGAGTACTCCACCAACATGGCCAGTGCTGATGACGCCGTTCTCATCTTAACTATCCCACTTCTATGCCTTCTTGAAAAAAACACTTCGGGCGATGATGGAAGAGGATGTGGCATAGGATGAGGAGGAGGAGGATGAAGAGGTAAAATTTCCAAGGCTTTCAGGGCAGTCATTCGCAAGTGGCTCCGAGGGTGGGTTCCTGCACACACAAACACCAGGGACACAATTGTCCAGCAGTGGCACAGTTCTGGAGGATGACGAGGATGAGGAGGAGGAGATGGAGGAGGATATGGAACCATGTTCACAGCAGGGTAGCACCCAGGCCAGCTCATGGCCATCACTGGTGCATGGCTGGGGGGATATGGAGGACACAGAGAATACACCTCCCACAGAGGGGAGCTTCTGGGCAGTCTGGCACACATGAGCGATTATATGCTGCAGTGTCTCTGCAACGACCGCCGAGTTTCCCACATAGTAACTTGTGCTGATTACTGGGTGGCCACCCTGCTGGACAACCATTACAAGGACAACGTACCGTCCTTAATTCCCTCACTGGAGCGTGATCAGAAGATGCGCGAGTACAAGCACACACTGGTAGATGCGCTGCTGGTGGCATTCCCACCTGACAGTGGGGGCACAGTGGAAGCACAAGGCCAAGGCAGGGGAGGAGGAGGAGGTCATCAACGCTGCCAGGGCTCCGCCAGCACCTCAGAAGGCAGGGTTAGCATGACCGACATGTGGAAAAGCTTTGTCAGCATGCCACAACAAGCAGCAGCACCAGCAGCTGATATGGAACGTCTTAGCAGGAGGTGCTTGCCTGCCCTGCAGCTAGTGTATTATCTGAACGGGTATTTAGCACGGCTGGGGACGTTATCACAGACAAGCGCAGCCGCCTGTCCAGAGCCAATGTGGACAAGCTCACGTTCACGTTCGTTAAAATGAACCAGGCATGGATCCCACAGGACTTGTCTGTACCTTGTGCAGAATAGTCATGTATACCGGTCTTACCCAGCCATTGTTGGATTTGATCTTTCTTACTCTTTTGGGGTGTACCCGAATTAAAAAATTTTTTTTATTAAAAACCAAAACCAGCGTTGGCTACCTTGTCCTCCTCCTCCACTGCCGCCGCCGCTTCCACCTACATCGCCATATCCACCGCCATATCCTCTGCCCCCTCAACCTCCTACTCCATATGAGCCTCGTCCTCCTCCTACATCATTCAAGATGATTATTTTTTATTTTTCTATTTTTGCTGTTCTTTTAAGTTATTTCCCTATCCACATTTTGCAGAGCACTTGCCATGCTCTTAAGATGATTTTGCTGCCATTTGCAGCCCTCTAGCCCTTTTCATGTGTGTTTTAAAGGCATTTTAGTGCTCAAAAGTTCGGGTCTCCATTGACTTCAATGGGGTTCGGGATCACGAACCCGGAATTTTTTTCAAGTTCGGCGGAACCCGCCGAACCCGAACATCCAGGTGTTCGCTCAACTCTACTAATGAGTATTTTATATTTATTAGTTATATATCTTAGTTATGTTATATCTTTTATTATTAATATTATGTACATTATTTACATATCTGTTATAATGTTTATGTCTTTGTCCTATGACAAGAAAGCCAATTAAAAATTATTACTTTAAAATAGTGAAATTTGAGCCTTTCAGAAAAAAGGGTTTTAGTGGGGTTCATTTGATCATTGTGTGTAAATATTTGAAAGTTTTATATAATAAATTTAGTGGTATTTTGTTCACTTTAGGGTCACCACAAAGGACACAAAGGGATTTGTGATTGGAGGAAAAGAGATTTAGCTTGAATGCACTTTAATCTCCTGCTGATTCTAAAACCTTAAAATATAGCTGGTTGCTAATGCTTATAAGAAGTTACATGCTTTTGGGGATCAAAAATAGAATTTCTCTGTTAAAGCAAATTGGACCGAGCCACAAAAGGGTTTTTTTTTTGCCTTTTTTTTGTCTTCCTGTAAACAACCATACATTTTGATTCTAAAGATGCACGTACTTTATTTGGTGGTTGAACTTGATTGACAGGTGTCTTTTTCAACCTAACTGTGTAACCATGTAACATTTCTGTGATTATGTCTTTTTTGCAAACAAATATTGTGTTACTTTTTCTTCCATGCCACTGTGCTTTGAAACAATATTTGCATTTTTGTTCCCTTAGAGGTGGTTTCTATTATAATAGGATAGACATTCTACATATTACTAGCAGAATAAAATTTGTTTGTGCCATCCTGCCTGGTTTTTTTTTTTTTCAGTTCACTGATTAAACAAAATTGAAGCATCAATAATGTGACAGTCTCATTAAGAGAACCCATGGACAAGCCGTTAGATTGCACTGTACATGGCTGATACAAAAATGCGAAGTGCTTTGTCCTTTTTTGAGAGTTTACATTTGGAAAAATACTTTTTTTTCCCAAAATAATATCTCAGTCTTTGATCTTCAATCATAGGGAGTTTTAAGTGTATATGCTTTTAGAGTTAAAAATGAACATATATTTGATGTTTTTACTTTCTCATTCTTATTTGCTTTTTGTGCCACATTTTGTAGAAACTGTCTGGAGGCACCACAGTGCATGGAAGGGAAGAAGTTACCCCACTCATCCAAAAGTGTCAGATACCGGCAGAGGCTGGAGATCTGTAATGTTACCAAAGTTTTAAGACACAGCTCATTGGACAGGTAAATATACAATTTTTTATACAATGATTTTTACAGACTGCTTTAATTTTAGTGGCAAGATTATATTAAAGTAGAATAGTATAAGGAGTACGGCGCCTCCCCTGGTAGACTAACAGTATATTGGGTAGAGCTGCCTTTAATTTAAGTAATGATACTGAAATATGGAACATGAGTAGTAGTGAGGTGCTGCTACTGAATAGTGTTATGTATAGGTAAATAAGCAGGATATACACTTCATGCAATTTGTTAAATAGGTACATATACAGGATATACTCTTAGTGCGATTTTTAAACCCAGGTGACTCCAACTCCCCTGTTGGGGTGGCTGTGACTGTACACTCGATAATAGCAAAAATAGGTATCAATGAATAACAGTTAAAAATGAGTGATAAAGTGCTAGTGATGGACCGTGCTGTTAATCCAAACCGCGTGGGATCCAAAATTGTGCAATAATTAACATAAAGAATCCAGTAATGGGATAAAAAGGTGTCATGCACATATGAGTGTCTAAAATATACAATAAAGTGCTATGTAATGTGTTTAAAAGCTCCCTGTAAATAAATAAATGGTATATACGTAGTGTGTCGTGCTCAGTGCTGTATCCAAATAATCTTAAACAGTGAGGGATGATCCCCCTATAAAGCAAAGCAACAATGAAAAAATCACATAGAAATTAGTGTCCATAAACGTGGTGCCAAATCCTGTGTTATACTTTTTCCCTTAGTGCTGTGCAGTAGGGCAACAGGCAGGGGCAGACTGGCAACTTTTGGCCCAGGGGGCAAGTACAAACCAGAGGCCCATGGTGCAACGACTTGGCCCCCCTCCCACTCTCCCTCTTCCCGTCCTCCTCCTGACCTCCATTCCAGGCTGAAGCCCTGCTCCAGATACTCTCCACTTACTGACTAAATCCAAGTTCCCAACCTGGCCAGCAGGGGGGGTTTGGGTAGAGCTGGGACAGGTCGGTTGGGGCTTGCCGGGTGGGGCATGGAACAAGCCTCTGCTCAGACACAGTTTACACCATCCATGCTGGGGGGAGAGGCCTGCGCTCTGTCCTTGTCTTCAACCCACACTCAGTAGGTCAGTGGCAGGGACTTTTTACTTCTCTTCACTAGGAATACTTTAGGCATGTCTGTGGCAGAAGCGGTGCAGCCCTGTTACAGAGCATCAAAGCAGCCCAGGGGTCAATTGCCCCCCTGCCCCATGGCCCAGTCCTCCCTTGGCAACAGGTCTCTGATCCTCCACCTAGTACTCAGTGGCCACTCACCAGAAGCACCCAGGCCTCTGGGACCTAAAGTGCCTGTAGTACTGCTCTTTTCCTGGAAACCACTTACTCTTAGGTGTTGGTCAGAGTCACGTCTATCCAATATTACTCAGATCTCAAGAAATATGGTAAAACTTCTCATTGTGTTGTATATTTTATTGAGAACATTAAAGCAGAAGAAAACTAATAAACTCACATTTGTAGGTGCCTCAAATGGCACTTGCTGTAAGCCAGAATTTAGAAAAATACAGGAACCACCGCTCAGCTGTGTGGTGTGCGTTCCACAGTGCGTGGAAAAAAATGGAAAAGTGATGCAGTGCTAGAAACCTCAATGCATTTCTCCCGGAAGTGGCAAACACGTGAAGACAGAAAATATCCAAGCTGTGATTGTTGAGTTTTCTTTTTAAAATACAGGCTACATGACTATTATCCTAATCACACTTTCTGTAAGTAGTTGTGATGAGCAAAAAAGAGCAAAGTTCGGTTTGCTGGACATTCGCTGAACAATTAAAAAAAATTTGCTAAGACATAGCAGCAATTTCATACATAGTGCACACATAGATGAGCACAGAACAGAAATGGGAATTTTTCAAAAAGACTTTATGCAAACTCACTGCAAAGTATATTCCCATGGGTAATAAGTTTAAAAGGCTAAAAATAAAACCTATGTGGCTCACGGCAAAAGTTTAAAAAGCTATAGATAGAGGGGGCGTGGCTACCGGCACAGAAGTTGGCCGCACTTTAAGCCAGCTCTGCACGGCCACCCTGGATACGACCAACACATAGGGCACCAGCATCCGACGGAGACCTGCAAATCACGCCACTGACTCCTGTAAGCTGGATACGCCATGACCCGCCGCAAAGAGGAGACCGAGCAGCTAAACAAGCTGTCCGGATTCCTCATCTCCCAGAGTCCCGGTCTTCAGCAAAATGGCGGCGGCCTGGGAAAATCACAGCAGAACAAGCAGGGAGACACCACACTCCACAAGCTGCATCTACTTCCATCCGCCCCACCGATGCACAGAATTATCGGGAATCCAGACAGCGGAAAATCCTCGGGGTCTCCTTCACCTCCTTCTCCATCCTCCAGAAGCCCGGCCAAAAATAAGCCGAGCAGGGAATCCCCACAGTGTCCCCAGCACGGAGCAGGTATGGAAATAAACTACCCTCATCATGCTGCCACATCCCTACCATCCCCAGCCACAGACCCCTTTGCCTCATTCCCTATGGGGGGGGCAACCCGATATCGGATATAGTCTTGAAAGACATGTTACACTCCCTGCGGGCCTCAGTGCAAGCAGACATGCTGACATGTATGCAGCAAATCAAAACAGATATATCTTCCTTAGGCAGCCGGATTGACACCATTGAACACACTGTGGGAACACATGCTTCAACATTCAACTCTATGATAGACACTCTAAACTCCCAAACTGATGAAATTACTTGGCTTAAAAACAAGGTGGCTGATCTGGAGGACCTCTCCAGACACAACTACATCAAGATAAGAGGGATCCCAGAGTCTATATCATCACCACAACTTTTGTCTCATGTCACTGCCTTATTCAAAGCCTTGGCTCCTTCAATAACTCAGTCAGAATTGCTCATTGATAGAATACATAGACTGCCAAAGCCAACTTTCCTGACTGGGGATGTACCTAGGGACGAAGAGCAAATCATGCTGGCGTCCAGACAGTCTGCGAATCTTCCAGAGGACTATGGCAATCTCCAACTGCTCCCAGACCTGTCCAGGCACACACTACAAGCCAGGCGAAACCTTGCCACGATCACCAAGGCATTGAGAAACCACAATGTACCCCATAAGTGGAAATACCCAGCGACCCTCTCTGTCACATATGGGGGCTCCACCGTGCATATCAGGACCCTGGAGGAAGGAATCAATGTACTGCGACAATGGAACATTCTATCACTGATGCAATCTGCATCATCCCATCCCCCACCTCTAAGGCCTTTAGAGGGAGACTAACAGGTAGTATCCTGCAAGAGACCCCCGAAACCTACAACTACTCACGAGGGCCCTAACCTTCAACAAATGATCTCACACTTTGTAACCAAGGCCATGGAAATTATTGCTTTCTCCTGGCCCTTCATCTGTTCCTTAACGGTTTTATCCATTCGCGGACTGCCAGGACGGTCCTTTTCTTAACTTTGTTTCAAGTTTTTGCTCCATTTTTCCTTTTTTCTTTTAAGCTATCAGCATCGGTACTACACCCGAAAGCAATTGACGTATGGCATAAGATCCTAGGTCATGAACCTAATGGAATGAGACCTCCACAACTACCACGTCATTGTCAGAGAGAATGGCACAATCATTCACCATCAGCATCACAAACTAAGGACACCATTGCAAAATGACTATTAAATTTCTGTCAATAAATTCCAACGGTTTGAACCACCCGGCCAAACGCCGCTCATTATGGAAAGAAACGACAACCAGGAAAGCCGATTTGATCTCTGTACAAGAGACTAATTTCCAAGAGGGGAATCACCCATTGTGTTCCCACAAAGACTTCCCACAAGTGTTTTGGCCTCCAGCCCCGAGAAAAAGAGAGGAGTCATGTTGGCATTTAAGAACTCACTCACAGTCCAGATGCACAGGTCAATCCTGGATCCCTAGGGTAGATTCATCATAGCTGTATGTGAGGTGAATGATCTACCAATGACCATAGTGACTCTTTATGCACAAAATACCCATCAACTCCGGTTTATCCGCAGACTCCTCAAGCAAGTATACCAAGTTAAAAGTGGGCATTTGCTATTATGTGGGGACTTTAACCTTGTTGTCGATTACGGGCTGGACTCTTCTGCCTCCCCCCGGGGCTGAAAACAAACATTGGGAGATCTCTTATACTCTGAAAAGTTGTATGATGTATGGAGATGCCAACACGTGACAGAGAGGGACTACTCCTTTTTTTCTTCCAGACACCACTCTTATTCTCAGTTAGACATGTTTATTACAGATATGTTTCTATTGAATAAGGCGTCCTCCTCTGTGGTTAAAGACATCACCTGGTCAGACCATGCGGCGGTGGAATTAACTATTGAGAAGTCCACACTGTGTGCCCAATCCTCTGTGTGGAGATGTGATGTACGCTCACTTCAGGACTCGAGTTGCCACACTCACATCTCTGAAAGCCTGAAAGAATTCTTTGATATCAACGCAACGTCAGTCTCTGGGTGCTGTGGGGTGCGCATAAAGCCTTCATTCAAGGGGTGTGAATCCAGCAGCAGGCACGGCTTCGGAGACTGCGGAAGGAGAAGTTATCCTCACACCTATCTACCATTCATAAGCTAGAGGCAGATAACAAATCCAATCCAACCATCCCACTATCTCTCACCCTAATAAAACTCAGACAAGAGCTTCGCCTTCTTCTCCTGGAGCAGTCAGATAGACATCTAAATTATCTGAAGCAAAAGCATTACTCCCAGGCGAACAAGGCTAGCGAATACTTGGCTAACCAGGTCAAACGCAGACAAGCCAAATCTAGAATCCCATTTCTTATAAACACCACGACTAAAAGCAAAATAACTCACCCACAAGCCATAGCAGACGAATTTGCTGAATTTTATAGTTCAATCTATAACCTAAAGAATAACCCTTCGGAACCTCAATGAACAGCGGCGGACATAGATCGTTTTTTTAAGCTCCATCAACTTACCGTCTCTTTCGGTCTCCCAACTAGAAGAACTCAACTCCCGGATAACTCTCGCCAAAGTCCAATCCAGTGTTAAATCCTTACCGATGGGTAAATCACAGGGCCCCGACGGCCTTTCAAATGAGTTTTACCAGCTTTTCATATCACACATAGGTCCAACACTGACAGCTGTATTTAACAAAGCTATGGATGAATCCTCCCTCCCTTCAGAGATCTTAAGCGCGCACATAATCACGCTCCCCAAACCAGGTAAGGACCCTGTCACACCAGTGAATTTTTGCCCAATATTGCTTTTAAACTTTGATGCAAAAATATATGCAAGAATTTTCTCTAAACGAACACAACAAATATTACCGATACTCATCAGTAAAGACCAAATGGGATTCACGCCTGGTCGGCAAACTTCAGATGCCACTAGGAGAATGATAGATATTATGCACATAGCTCAACACACCAAAAATCCCTCAGTACTTCTCACCCTAGATGCAGAAGGCCTTTGATAGGGTACATTAGGGATATATGCACTCCACACTGAGGAAATTTGAATTTTCTGGCCCCATACTATCTGCCATCCAAGCTCTCTACTCCTTCCCCACCGCTCGAGTGTATACTTCTGGCATCTTGTCCAAAAGCTTCCCTATTACGAACGGCACCAGACAGGGATGTCGCCTATCCCCGACTATCTTCAATCTACTTATAGAACCTATAGCGGAAACCATACGCTCCCATCCAAAAATAACCGGCTTCTCCTTCCCACACTCTTACCACAAAATAAACGTATTCGCCGACGACATAATCTTGATGCTAACGAACCCATCCACATCTCTCCCAGCCGCATATCACATCCTCCAAGCCCTCAGCAAGATCTCTTATAAACTGAACGCCTCTAAATCCACGGTCTTGAATCTAGGAGTTCACCCCAAAATCCAAACTCAGCTTCAATCCTCCATACCTATTCCCTGGTCCACGGACAGTATTCATTACTTAGGTATTGACCTACCAGCAAATTCCTCCCAACTCTTATCAATTAACCTAAATAGAATTATAAATAAAACGAGCACGGAACTCTCTTGCATGCGCACACTACAGCTTTCTTGGAGTGGTAGGATAGTAGCATACAAAATGCTTATTCTCCTGCAACTCTTATACCTAGTCAGAGCACACCCCATTTCTTTCCCAACAACGAGTCTGGCTAAACTATCCAGAAGCATAAGAAATTATATTTGGGACGGTAGAAAAGCCAGATGTGCATCCTCCATCCTTATAAAAAAAAGACAGTTTGGTGGTGCGGCCATTCCAGATATCCCTACGTACTATTGGGCTACAATACTAGCCCAAACTCGCAACTGGGTTAACAATGCAGATGCTCCCCTCTGGGTAGAACTGGAAACTAATATCGCTCCTTTTAAGGACCTTTAAATACTGCTCACTAGCGATAAGTGGATCACCTGGGAGCTATCTAACATTTCCCCCACTATACAGGCCATCCCTTCCTATGTAATTATTGCACGCTGACACTTGTAGTGCCCCAGGAGCACTCTGTGTCGTACATTGCGGAGGTAATATACAGAGAACACACTGGTCATGTGACCCGAAGCTTTCCACCTGGATTTGGTGGCTGGGATAATCACGTGACGCGGGTGACGGCAGGTCGGGAGAGACAGGAAGTGGGATCACTGACACTCAGCGACACCTCCTTCCCAGAATCCGGAGAAAAGCCGAGACCGGGAGAGGTTTATGAGGGACTCATATTCCCTCTTCCCACTCCCCGTGAGCCTGGAGCAACATCTATGGTCTTCCTAAGGAGGAATCTTGGAGCATTCCTGTAAAGCCTGTTTGATCTGTATGTCATACGACATTACAGATCCACTTCATCTGGTGAGCGCCCATTTTTTACTTTTTCCATCTGGTAACAGGATCTAATTTTTCCTTTACCTGCTCCTGAGCTGGATCCTTTTCCTAAGCTGGATCATTTCTTCACGTGTTGGGACTTTCATTTATGATATATGGGACTATATTGATGTCACAATCAGTTATTTTATGTGTCACACATATACACTTTATGGACTTTTAGTTTATTATGTTTTATATCATGTATTTCATTATGCAATTTATATTAATGTTTTCTCTGTGAATCTGGTTATTTAAAAAAGAATAGCGCTCAAATGCAAAAGAAATAACTACCAAATCTGAAGACAATCCATTAAATAAAAATGGGGGTTTGGTCCCACCATATGGCCATATCGTGCTCAAGCCCACTACTGCGTCAAAGTACCCCATTATCAGTGGGTCCTACACTATCCATGAAAAAGAGATGAATCCAGCCTTTCTAACCCTTGGAGATAATACTCCTTGCTGGGAAGGATGTGCAAATGCACTACAGGGGACTCCTCCTATATCCACTTGATGGTGGACACTGATTGAGTACAGGTGTGTGTGGGGGGGTGTAATGTTCTGGTACCTTTGGGTACCCTAAATTACTCTTTCATAAGTGTATGCGCCCCACCATTCTCTTTTGGTAAGGTGCGCATACACCTTTAAGACTGATGCTGTCATCACTGAGCGCCGGACTGGATGGCTATTTAGATCGCCGGCTCTCACTCACATGTGTTCGTTCAAACTGCTTTGTGCCTTGATGCTAACCTGTCTTGAAGCTCTCATGCTTGCAAGCATACCTCGCTGTCGGAACCACGCTGCGCTGATCCCTGTATCCCGCTACCGGATCATCCGCTCTTGCCGAACCTCTCCTCTGCTACATTGCTATTAGTGATAAGTACCCCACAGGGGAAACCTCTATAACTTTCATACTAAAGCTTACACTATCTAGCTCTGCATACTAAGGACTATTACTACATCTGCATTATCTAAGATTGCTAGCTCTTGAGCCTACTACCACCTGTTCTTGCACTGGGTTGATCTCTCTTGTATGTCCACCTGCTACTCTGTCATCTGCTACCATACATGATTGCTAAACCTATCTGCATCCCATCTGCTACTATCTTACTTTCAAGAACATTTCCTTTCAAGTGTCTGTCATCTACCATCTCTACCCAACCTGTCTCTTCAGCCTATCATCACTGTGTTACTATATACATAAATCACTCTAGGAAACATCTTATTGAGTGTGTGTATTTACTTGCTGAATTGAGATCATCCACACATGATGAGTCATTGAGAGTTGGGATTGGTGTCTCAGCGTTTCTCTACATGACTACTGAAGTGGAATATTTCTGCAGCTGAAAATCCACATCATACATAAAACGCAGGAGCGTTACAGATTGAACAAACCACAAATGGATTCAGCAGAAATAACCACACAGATGACACAATTAAAACAGCAAGTACTTGCGTTAATACACGCACTTGCTGAATTAAAAGAAGACTAACAAAACTCTCTCGCACCGACAGGTACGATGGTCACTATTCTTTCTAAGGTTTAACTTCCTAGTGACCTACACACCTGCAGATAAGAACAAAAAGGCGGATGCACTATCACGACTAACTGAAGAAAACTACTTCAAAATCCCTTCCGTTCCTATAATACCTCACAAACGCATTATTGGAGTTGTCCGTTCCTTGAAGGAAGAGGTTTTGCATGGTATAAGTTTGGATTCACCCCCACCACAACTAAATACTGATGCAGAAGGCTTCCTCTACTACAACGACAAACTTTACATACCACCTACCATACGCACCAAGATCTTGGAATTATCGCATGATGTGCCTATGGCAGGACATATGGGTATGACAAAGACTCTTAATCTGATTACCAGGCAATTCTGGTGGCCTGACATGAAAACATCTATACAAAAATTCGTCTCTTCATGCAATGTCTGTGCCAGGTCCAAAATTGACACTACGAGACCATCCGGTCTACTATGCAGTCTACCAATACCCCAAACTCCATGGGAAGTTGTGTCCTTGGACTTTATAGTGGAATTGCCTCCTTCCAAAGGATTTAATACCATCTTAGTGTCAGTGGACCATCTGACAAAAATGGCACATTTCATTGCTATTCGCAGACTACCTTCGTCCAAACGGCAGAACTCCTGATGAAACATGTCTTTAAGTTACATGGTATCCCAAAAACTCTTCTGTCTGACCGTGGATCACAATTTATTTCCAAGTTCTGGCAAGAACTATGTCACATACTACGGATCGAGCGGAAGCTCACTTCTCCTTACCATCCGCAGACCAACGGACAGACTGAAAGAGTCAACCAATGCATCGAGCAATATTTACGTTGTTACACTTCTTACCAACAGGATGATTGGGTGGATCTTCTCCCTCTGGCAGAATTTGCCTACAACAACGCAACCCACAGTACGACCAAGCAGAGTCCGTTCTACTTGAACTATGGGTTTCATCCCTCTATTCTTCCACCACGCATACTTCCTTCAAATAACCCAGTAGCTTCAGACTATCTTACCCAAATAAAGGACTCTCTGGGTTTGCTTAATACTACCATTGCACACGCTCATAGTCAACAAAACAAGTACTATGATCTTCGCAGAAGACCTTCTCCTCAGTACGCTATCGGGGACCTCGTTTGGCTCTCAACAAAAAATTTAAGACTGAAAATCCCTAGCAAAAAGCTTGGACCTCTGTTCTTGGGACCTTTCCCAATCAAGAAACTTATTGGAAAAGCTGCACTACAGCTTACATTGCCAATAGACCTCAAAATACATCCCATTTTCCATGTGTCGCTACTGAAGCCCCATGTTCCTGACCAAGGAATAAGGCCTACTATCCCACCTCCTCCTCCTGTACAAGTTGAAGGTGGAGAAGAATATGAGATAAAAGAGATTCTGGATTCTCGTATCCACAGAGGAAGACTTCAGTATTTGGTTCGATGGAAGAACTATGGGCCCCAAGACGACACCTGGCTAAACACCTCTGACATACATGCCTCTAGATTAATCCGCAATTTTCATGCGAAGTACCCAGACAAACCAGCTCCAGAGGCCTTCAGGAGCCGGCCTTAAGGGGGGGGGTACTGTAATGTTCTGGTACCTTTGGGTACCCTAAATTACTCTTTCATAAGTGTATGCGCCCCACCATTCTCTTTTGGTAAGGTGCGCATAAACCTTTAAGACTGATGCTGTCATCACTGAGCGCCGGACTGGATGGCTATTTAGATCGCCGGCTCTCACTCACATGTGTTCGTTCAAACTGCTTTGTGCCTTGATGCTAACCTGTCTTGAAGCTCTCATGCTTGCAAGCATACCTCGCTGTCGGAACCACGCTGCGCTGATCCCTGTATCCCGCTACCGGATCATCCGCTCTTGCCGAACCTCTCCTCTGCTACATTGCTATTAGTGATAAGTACCCCACAGGGGAAACCTCTATAACTTTCATACTAAAGCTTACACTATCTAGCTCTGCATACTAAGGACTATTACTACATCTGCATTATCTAAGATTGCTAGCTCTTGAGCCTACTACCACCTGTTCTTGCACTGGGTTGATCTCTCTTGTATGTCCACCTGCTACTCTGTCATCTGCTACCATACATGATTGCTAAACCTATCTGCATCCCATCTGCTACTATCTTACTTTCAAGAACATTTCCTTTCAAGTGTCTGTCATCTACCATCTCTACCCAACCTGTCTCTTCAGCCTATCATCACTGTGTTACTATATACATAAATCACTCTAGGAAACATCTTATTGAGTGTGTGTATTTACTTGCTGAATTGAGATCATCCACACATGATGAGTCATTGAGAGTTGGGATTGGTGTCTCAGCGTTTCTCTACATGACTACTGAAGTGGAATATTTCTACAGCTGAAAATCCACATCATACATAAAACGCAGGAGCGTTACAGGGGGTGGGGAGGGTTGCTCAACCTCGATAGTCTGGTCAGACCGAATACATAATAAACAGGCAAAAAATTTGGGGGAGCATACCCATGTATTTCTAAAGCTGCTGCAGCTATGAACCAAAAGACATGTATAATAAAAAAGAATAGCGCGCAAATGCAAAAGAAATAACTACAAAATCTGAAGACAATCCATTAAATAAAAATGGGGGTTTGGTCCCACCATATGGCCATATCGTGCTCAAGCCCACTACTGCTTCAAAGTACCCCATTATCAGTGGGTCCTACACTATCCATGAAAAAGAGATGAATCCAGCCTTTCTAACCCTTGGAGATAATACTCCTTGCTGGGAAGGATGTGCAAATGCACTACAGGGGACTCCTCCGATATCCACTTGATGGTGGACACTGATTGAGTACAGGTGTGTGTGGGGGGGTGGGGAGGGTTGCTCAACCTCGATAGTCTGGTCAGACCGAATACATAATAAACAGGCAAAAAATTTGGGGGAGCATCCCCATGTATTTCTAAAGCTGCTGCAGCTATGAACCAAAAGACATGTATATTAAAAAAGAATAGCGCGCAAATGCAAAAGAAATAACTACCAAATCTGAAGACAATCCATTAAATAAAAAAAATATACATGTCTTTTGGTTCATAGCTGCAGCAGCTTTAGAAATACATGGGTATGCTCCCCCAAATTTTTTGCCTGTTTATTATGTATTCGGTCTGACCAGACTATCGAGGTTGAGCAACCCTCCCCACCCCCCCACACACACCTGTACTCAATCAGTGTCCACCATCAAGTGGATATAGGAGGAGTCCCCTGTAGTGCATTTGCACATCCTTCCCAGCAAGGAGTATTATCTCCAAGGGTTAGAAAGGCTGGATTCATCTCTTTTTCATGGATAGTGTAGGACCCACTGATAATGGGGTACTTTGACGCAGTAGTGGGCTTGAGCACGATATGGCCATATGGTGGGACCAAACCCCCATTTTTATTTAATGGATTGTCTTCAGATTTGGTAGTTATTTCTTTTGCATTTGCGCGCTATTCTTTTTTAATATACATGTCTTTTGGTTCATAGCTGCAGCAGCTTTAGAAATACATGGGTATGCTCCCCCAAATTTTTTGCCTGTTTAATCTGGTTATTTACCAAGTTTAGTGCTGCACTTATTATTTACACATTTCCTTTTACAACCTGTATTTTCAGTTGTTTGATGCTGGCTGCAGGTTTATATGGTTAGCACAACATCACACTTTTCCTTTTTTCCATATTTAGATATATAGCTTCCCACACTTGATGTATCATTCACCCTAACCCTTCTCTCGCAATACTCCACCTCGGTATAGGCAATATTCCGCAACAATATAGACCCTGGATCACACATGTTTTACTAGCTACTAGAACACTCATATTACGCAAGTGGAAAACCACTACCACTCCGAATCTGTCTGAGGTAATTTCCCTATTGAAAACGAACTGTCAATTTGAAAAATCCCTAGCAATTAACACCATATCATTGAAAAATGTCAACACTTACTGGGACTTCTGGTCCTCTAACTGCTGATATGGTTGTGGCCTCTAAATTACTGATTTTGCTTTTATTATTATTACTGACATAGTAGATACTTCTCTTGATACTGATGCTATAGCTATCTTATGTCATATTATATTATATTATATTATATTATATTATATTATATTATGTTATGTTACATTATGTTATCGCACTGTTAATATTACCTTTATTGTGTATTACACTTGAATTTCTTGTTGTGCTTTAAAACTCAATAAAAAATATAAAAAAAAAAGCTATAGATAAAAAGAAAAGAGCTTTTAAAAAATATAAAAATGAGGGAACACTATCATTGTTTAATTGTTACAAAGAATATAACAGACTATGTAAAAAGGAAATCAGGGACGCAAAAAATTCAAAATGAACGACAGATTGCAAAAGATAGTAGGATAAACCCCAAAAAATTCTTCAAATACATTAACGGTAAAAAGGTTAGGTCTGAGCATGTAGGCCCTTTACAAAATAATCAGGAGTGGGTGACTGGGAACAAAGAGAAGACAAATTTCTTAAATACTTTCTTCAGCTCTGTATATACAAAGGAGCATGGGGGAGCTCATGACCATAATGAGGACGGTATTAACACAGCCCCAAATGATCCACAATGGCTCAAAAGTGATATGGTCCAGAAATATTTAGACAGAATAAGGGTGGATAAAGCACCTGGACCAGATGGCATACACACACTCATCCTAAAACAATTGAGCGCTGTAATTTCTAAGCCTTTGTTTCTAATTTTTAGGGACTTGTTAAGGACTGGAATAGTACCACTGGATTGGCGTAGGGCAAATGTGGTGCCTATATTTAAAAAGGGATCAAAGTCTTTGCCATATAACTATAGACCTGTTAGTTTAACTTCTATAGTCGGGGAGATATTGGAGAGTTTAATAAAAGACCACATAGATGAGTTCTTGCTGGAAAAAAATATTTTAAGCAACAGACAGCATGGATTCATGAAAGACAGAAGTTGTCAAACAAATCTGATTTTATTTTATGAGGAGGTAAGTAAAACCTTGGACAGAGGGGTGGCTGTGGACGTAGTATATTTGGATTTTGCAAAAGCGTTTGACACAGTTCTCCACACACGGCTAATGTGTGAGGTAAAGTCTACTGGCTTTGAAATATCGGTTTGTAATTGGATAGAAAATTGGCTAAAAGATAGAATTCAGAGAGTAGTGGTTAATGATTCTTACTCTGAATGGTCTAAAGTTATCAGTGGTGTACCCCAAGGTTCAGTGTTGGGCCCCCTACTTTTTAATATCTTTATAAATGATATAGGGTCTGGGATTTAACGTAGCATTTCAGTCTTTGTCCTACTTAATGAGCTGCACTCCCCCTGTGCTTCTTCTTGATCCACTCCACTGTTACCTTGGCAGTATGTTTTGGGTCATTATCATGCTGGAATACCCATCCACGACCCATCTTTAGTGTTCTGGCTGAGGGAAGAAGATTCTCATCCAAAATTTTACAATACATTGCCCCGTCTATGGGCCCCTCTTTGTGGCAAAGTCGGCCGGTACCTTTAGCAAAGAAAAAACCCAAAAGGATAATGTTTCCACCTCCATGCTTGACTGTAGGGATGGTGTTCTTAGGGTCAAAATAAGCATTTTTCTTCCTCCAAACACGGTGAGTCCCCCTTCTACTCAAATATTGTAAAATATTTTTGTAGAAAAACATACATAAGCAATTGTACCACTAGTCATGATCAATTACTGATGAAGCAGCAGATGGGGCAGTTCATTGGACATGTATACAGTATAAACAGCAATTGGTCATGACTAGTGGTACACTTGCTTATGTATGTTTTTCTACACATATATGATAGGTATGTTGAGCGTCTATCCCAAAATTGGGGGGAACGGCTCTACTGAAAAGTTTGTTTTGTGTTCAAATTGACAAATGTGTATCTCCTTATTGTTATAGAGCCTAGCTGTAGTTTTTCTTCCTGATAAAGCGGGCAGCGACACGTGAAATGCGTCAAAGTCACAGCAAGCAACCCATCACCCACTTACAGTAGGGATGATGAGGAAACTACCAAAGAGTATCATATATTTTTATCTGTGAATGTGTATATCAGTCTTGCTAATGTCTTTACATTTTTAACTTTTGTACAATAAACGTTTGATATATTTTACAATATTTGAGTAGTAGTAAAGTTTTCAATTTATTAGTTAGGGGTATTTGTGTAGATCACTAGGAGCATGATTGACATTAAACTTACATTCTTGGGAAATCATTTTTTTTGTATTTAAAAGCTAAGTTCACCTTTAGTAACATGATACATATTATATATGCACTATATATGTACAGTATACCTGTATTTAGGGTGTAACATGCTACTGTATACCAGTATCTGCACCCCCGATTCCCCTCCATTGACAGTGGGTGGGGGTTCCTTCTCCCCGCACTTGCTGTCAAAATTTTAAAACAAAGCAACTGTGCAGGGCTCCACCCACACAGCCGTGTCATTAATCCCCAGGAATCCATGAATGAATTAACTATAAAGCCCATCTTCCACTGTGGAAGACGGCTTGTAGTTCTCAATGAACTGCAAGGGGGCTGGTGAGTGCTCTCATAGTTTATCAATAGAGATGGCCTTAGGGTTTGCCCGGTGGTTGGTTCACAGCGAACTTTGCTTGTTCGCGATTTGCCTAACATGCGAACATCTGGCGAGTACCCCTCCAGCTGCTTCTGGTGGTCCAACTCCCTTTGCCCGAATTATTAATTAAATTGGTCTGAGTGATGTGTGATGGGACAGATACCCTAATTTACAATGCTTCCCCTGCTACTCAGCTGCTTATAAAGGTTTATCTCGCATTGATCTATGTTTGGGAAATAGTGTCGCTCGATCTATGGTTTCCTCTATAACCTATGCACCTTGAAATATTTCAGACCATTCCCTTATGATTGTACAGTTTGAGGTTTCCCATACCTCTCAGGTTAAAAATTATGGAAGGTTAACCCCTTCTGGTATATGCTTTTCCCGAGCCTATGTTACATGCACTACAAGGGTACGGCGTCACCCTCAGTGGTCTGGGACACTTTAAAAGCTCATCTTAGAGGTCCTATTATCAGACAAATAACAGCAATCAAAACTAAAACCAAGGAGTGGGAAAACCTAGTACTTAATACAGTGGGCAGAGCAGAAGAGGCTTACATTCCTAATCCTACAGGGGATTCTGAGTTGGAGGCTCAGGTTATTTATCAGCAAGTTTCCATAACGGCTAATGAGAATAAAAGATTTTTTGTTCAGCAATGTTATTTTGATAAAGGCGAAAATACAGTCCATTTATTAACAATAATTGCTAGAGCCCAACAAGGTGTGACACATGTGCAGGCTATTCAAACCCCCTCAGGAGAGACGGTTCATTATCAATCCCAAGTTTTTGCTGTCTTCTCCCATTTTTTTTTAAAGACTTGTACACCTCTAAAGTTCACCCTACAAAGGAAGACCTAGATAGCTTTTTAGATCAATGCTCTCTTCCACGGTCAGAAGTGTCTCAGCATGTTGAATGCTCTTCTGATACTGCAGGAGCTCTCGCTAGCTGTGGCTCAGAAGACTAACAGTAAGTCGCCAGGGGCAGATGGTCCCCCAGCTGAAACATATAAAAGCTTTGGCACAATACTTTTACCTGCTCTGCTTACAAAGCTGAACTAAGCCCTACAAACTGGTGATTTGCCGGAATCCATGAAGGAGGCGATAGTGGTATTCATCCCCAAGCCTGGCAAAAAGACCCTCTACAACCTGATTCTTATAGGCCTATCTCCCTGCTTAACTCCGATGTTAAACTATTGGCTAGAGCTCTGGCTAACAGACTGGTGGGGTTGTCTCTGGACTGGTACATGTTGATCAGTCTGGGTTCATCCCAGCCAGGTCTACTGCCTTGAACATAAGAAGACTTTTCTTAAATATCTCCCAATAGATAATAATGGAAACCATGCCATTTTCTCTCTTGACGCTGCCAAAACTTTTGACAGAGTCGAGTGGTGATACTAATGGGCGGTGTTGCGCAAATTTGGGCAAGGTACCACATTTATATCCTTAGTGCGTCTACATTATAATGACCCTAGAGCACATATTAAAATAAACAACTGCCCTTTGTCACCCCCTGCTCTTCGCCTTAGCATTAGAGCCACTAATTCAGAACAAGGTCATGTTACCAGTGGGGTACCTCAGGGATCTGTACTGGGACCAATTTTGTTTAATATCTTCATAAGTGATATTGCAAAAGGCCTCGATGGTAAGGTTTGTCTTTTTGCTGATGACACAAAGATATGTAACAGGGTTGATGTTCCTGGAGGGAAACGCCAAATGGAAAAGGATTTAGGAAAACTAGAAGAATGGTCAGAACTCTGGCAACTGAAATTTAATGTGGATAAGTGCAAGATAATGCACCTGGGACGTAAAAACCCAAGGGCAGAATATAGAATATTTGACACAGTCCTGACCTCAGTATCTGAGGAAAGGGATTTAGGAGTAATTATTTCAGAAGACTTAAAGGTGGGAAGACAATGTAATAGAGCAGCACGAAATGCCAGCAGAATGCTTGGATGTATAGGGAGAGGTATAAGCAGTAGAAAGAGAGAAGTGCTTATGCCGCTGTACAGAACACTGGTGAGACCTCACTTGGAGTATTGTGCGCAGTACTGGAGGCCATATCTCCAGAAGGATATAGATACTCTAGAGAGAGTTCAGAGAAGAGCTACTAAACTAGTACATGGATTGCAGGAAAAAACTTACCAGGAAAGGTTAAAGGACCTTAACATGTATAGCTTGGAAGAAAGAAGAGACAGAGGGGATATGATAGAAACTTTTAAATACATAAAGGGAATCAACTCGGTAAAGGAGGAGAGCATATTTAAAAGAAGAAAAACTACCACAAGAGGACACAGTTTTAAATTAGAGGGGCAAAGGTTTAAAAGTAATATGAGGAAGTATTACTTTACTGAGAGAGTAGTGGATGCATGGAATAACCTTCCTGCAGAAGTGGTAGCTGCAAATACAGTGAAGGAGTTTAAGCATGCATGGGATAGGCATAAGGCTATCCTTCATATAAGATAGGGCCAGGGACTATTCATAGGATTCAGATATATTGGGCAGACTAGATGGGCCAAATGGTTCTTATCTGCCGACACATTCTATGTTTCTATGTTTCTATGTTTCTATGTTTCTGGCAGCAATGATTAGAAATTCTCCCTCTATTGTAAGATAAGAAAGGAGGGGTACATGAGGTGGATTGGGGGTCCCACCAATTCCCAACTATACCCCTACTTCCCATTTTGAGAAAATATTGTTATATTGGGCTCCCCATCTAGTTACTTAATTAAGGGTAATAACCTCCACAATCATAAAAAGGGTCATCTATAGAACCATAATGCTGATGGTAGCTAAATGTGTCCACATTTAAATCAGACAAAAGAAGCAAGTTACCTTAAAAGATTTTTTATATCTGTGCATGATCTCGGCAAAGGAGAAGTGCTCACTAACACAGATTTAGCCAGATTTATGAACAATATTTGAAAGAAATAGGCCTTTTGTGTACATAGAAAAAGTCTTTGAGTTCAGCTCTTCA
The DNA here is from genome assembly GCF_965119305.1 of Pelophylax lessonae. Lineage (NCBI taxonomy): Eukaryota > Metazoa > Chordata > Amphibia > Anura > Ranidae > Pelophylax > Pelophylax lessonae. The sequence continues at coordinate 219,913,980 of NC_138776.1, read as the reverse complement.
AAAATGGGGCAAAAACAAAAGTGTTGTGTTTATAATTTTGTTCAGTGTAGTAAAGGGGAGAATGCAGGGACACCATCAGAAGGTTGGCCAAATGTGGCCAGCGGAGGAACTATTAAAGTGGGGAAAGCTGCAACTGGTCAATTACAATTGTGGTATATGCTAATCAAAAATGTAAAAATATCCATCTTGAACAACAACAATATAAAGGGAGAAAAAAAGCACATGCAGAAATAGTAATATAGTCATACTACACATCAACAGACCTGCCTACAACTCACAAAAAGGGTTTAAAGCTAACCACATCATTAAGACCCGGTGCTTTAGTTGCTTGCAACTGGTGAATCCATCTGGCCTCCCTCTGCAAAATGAAGTGATCCCAATCTCCACCTCATATATCACTATGTATTCTTTCAAGGGCAAAGAATCTCACAGAATGTGGATTCTTTTTATGTTTCCAGGTTCTATGTCTACCAATAGGGAACATAATATCTCCACCTCCATACATGATCATATATTTTTGTCCTCTGCTTGCTGAGCAGGTGGCTGGTGGGGTTAATGGGGAGGGTGGAGGGGTAAGTCATGTGTATTAGGTAGGAAGATGGGTTAATACAGTCAGAGGGAGTGGTAGGGGCTCACAGAAAAGGAAGGCCAGCCCTGGGTTTGTAGCACCCTAACAGATTTGCCATGTTGGGGGAAGATGTGAGGGTGGCAAGCTCAGAGGTGGCAACCCTAGATGCCACTGCTATCCCTAACAGCCAGGAAAGCAGTCCGTCTAGTAGAGGTGCTGAGTGGACTGTAGGTAGGCCTAGACAGTTGGTGGTAATTTTGGAGTCTATAATAAGAAGGACTGATAATAATAATAATTTGTTGCCAGGATCACCTCAACCGAATGGTTTGCTGTCTACCTGGTGCCAGGGTTCGGCGTGTGGTGGAACGGGTTGATAAATTACTGGGAGGGGCTGGGCATGACCCAGCTGTCTTGGTCCACATTGGAACCAATGACAGAATATATGGAAGGTGGAGGTTCCTTAAGAACCAATTTAATGAACTAGGCTGCAAGTTGAAGGGAATGACCTTCAAGGTGATATTCTCTGAAAAATTGCCTGTGCCATGCGCAACACAGGAAATACAGGGGGGAGATTAGAGAGCTGAATGCATGGCTAAAGACCTGGTCTAAGAAGGAGGGATTTGGGTATTTAGAGCACTGGGCTCACTTTTCATTGGGGTACAACCTATATGCTAAAGATGGTTTGCACCTAAATTGAAGGGTGTCTTTTGTGCTAGGGGAGAGATTTATGGGAAGGCTGGATGACTTTTAAACTAGGATTGAGGAGGAGGGTGAATTAGATAATGGGACAGATAGGTCAGACAGGGGTCAGCCCCTATTGGTGGGTGGAATGGGGAAAGATAGGGGGAGAGTTATGGCAGAGGATAAGAAGGTTCCCATGTTACAAAAAAACATTGGAAATGGTACTATTTGTACCAAGATTAAAAATATGCAAAATAAGTGTACAAAATGTGACAATGAATTAAAGTGTTTGTTCACCAATGCCAGAAGTCTGCCAAGCAAAAGTCTGGAAGCTCTAGTGCATGAGGAGAACTATGATTTAATTGGTATTGCTGAATCTTGGCTTCATTCTTCACATGACTGGGCTATTAATAATCTTGGCTATGCTCTCTTTCGGAAAGATTGGGTAAAATGGAGGGGTGGTGGTGTCTGTCTCTATGTGAGAAGTGATCTCAAAATGAGTGTGAAAGAGGACCTAGTTGATGGAGAGTGTGCTGAGTCTGAAGCAGTATGGGTTGAAATGTACATGGGTGTGCATAAAACAAAGATTATCATTGGAGTTTGTTATAGACCTCCTAGTATTAATGAGGAGGTGGAGACTCCTGGCACAGATAGAAAGGGCTGCAAGAGCTGGGACAGTAAAAACCCAAGGGCAGAATATAGAATATTTGACACAGTCCTGACCTCAGTATCTGAGGAAAGGGATTTAGGAGTAATTATTTCAGAAGACTTAAAGGTGGGAAGACAATGTAATAGAGCAGCACGAAATGCCAGCAGAATGCTTGGATGTATAGGGAGAGGCATAAGCAGTAGAAAGAGAGAAGTGATTATGCCGCTGTACAGAACACTGGTGAGACCTCACTTGGAGTATTGTGCGCAGTACTGGAGGCCATATCTCCAGAAGGATATAGATACTCTAGAGAGAGTTCAGAGAAGAGCTACTAAACTAGTACATGGATTGCAGGAAAAAACTTGACAGGAAAGGTTAAAGGACCTTAACATGTATAGCTTGGAAGAAAGAAGAGACAGAGGGGATATGATAGAAACTTTTAAATACATAAAGGGAATCAACTCGGTAAAGGAGGAGAGCATATTTAAAAGAAGAAAAACTACTACAAGAGGACACAGTTTTAAATTAGAGGGGCAAAGGTTTAAAAGTAATATGAGGAAGTATTACTTTACTGAGAGAGTAGTGGATGCATGGAATAACCTTCCTGCAGAAGTGGTAGCTGCAAATACAGTGAAGGAGTTTAAGCATGCATGGGATAGGCATAAGGATATCCTTCATATAAGATAGGGCCAGAGACTATTCATAGGATTCAGATATATTGGGCAGACTAGATGGGCCAAATGGTTCTTATCTGCCGACACATTCTATGTTTCTATGTTTCTATGTTTCTATGTAATAATGGGGGATTTTAACTACCCAGACATTGACTGGAGTAATGGCACTGCTGGAATAGTTAAAGTTAATTGTTGATAAATGTAAAGTTATGCACTTGGGGGGCTAAGAATATGCATGCATCATACATATTTAGTGGAGTAGAACTGGGGGAATCCATAACAGAGAAGGATCTGGGTGTTCTGGTAGATCATAAGCCTAATATTAGCATGCAATGCCAAGCTGCAGTTTTCAAAGCAAGCAAAGTCCTTTCTTGTATTAACAGAGGCATGGACTCCAGAGAGAGAGAAATATCATTTTGCCCCATGTAAATCATTAGTAACACCTCATCTGGAATATGCAGTTCAGTTTTGCGCACTAGTTCTTAAAAAGGATATTGAGGAACTGGAGAAAGTGCAGAGAAGGGCAAACAAACTGATAAAAGGCATGGAGGAGCTCAGCTATGAGAAAAGATTAGAGGAACTGAATGTATTCTCTCTTGAGAAGAGGAGATTAAGGGGGGATATGATCAACACGTATAAATACATAAGGGGTCCATATAGTGAACTTGGTGTTGAGTTGTTCACTTCAGGGTCAACACAGAGGACAAGGGGGCACTCTTTACGTCTAGAGGAAAACAGATTTAGTCTTCAAATATGGAAAGGTTTCTTCACAGTAAGAGCTCTGAAAATGTGGAATAGACTCCCTCCAGAGGTGGTTCTGGCTAGCTCACTAGATTGCGTTCCACTGCGGCTTCCGGTGTTACCAGGTCCTTTGATCAGCTTCCTGTGACGTCACCTCCGGGCCGGTGGACGGCCGGATCGTGCGGCTGGAGGCGCTGCCTTACGGACTGGAGCTTACCTATGTGTAAGTTATTATGTATGTTGTGCAATAAACATTTTTGGCTAACTACAGTGGCGCCTGTCTTTCTCTTCTCCTCAAATGGTGACAGGAGGGTGCATGCATCCTTTATCAAAAGCCACTGGGGTGGCGAAAAAAAGCCAAGCTCCCCTGACCGTGTCCTTGTGCCATACTCACATAGGTACTCATTGATGGCCCTCTGCTGCCTTTGCAGCCACTGCAGCATTGCCAACATTGAGCTCCACTTGGTTGGCATGTGACAAATGAGGCAGTTGTTGGGCAGGTTAAATTCCCGTTGAATGTCAGATAAGCGAGCACTGGCATTGTATGAATGGCGGAAATGGTCACAGACTTTTCTGGCCTGCCTCAGGAGATCTTGGAAGCCCAGGTATCTGCTCAGGAAACACTGTACCACCAGATTCAGAACATGTGCCAAGCATGGAACATGTGTCAAGTGTCCCTGTCGGTGGACGGAGAGAAAATTTGGTGCCATTGTCACATACGACCATTCCTAGCTCAAGCTGTCATGGTGTCAACCATCTCTGAGCCTGTCCCTGCAGAGCTGACAGAATCTCTGCACCGGTGTGACTCCTATCCCCTAGACAGACCAACTGAAGCACGGCATGGCATCTTTTAGCCTGACTGCTTTCATAGCCCCATGAACGCTTAGGGAGCACTGCTGCTTCAGAGGACAATTAAGCAGAAGAGGATAGGAGGAGGAGATGGTGGAGGAGTAGCCAGATGTGGCAGAACCAGCACCAGCTTTTTGGAGGCGTGGTGGCAAAACAAACTGCAACACCGAATCCTGTCATGTATCCTTCCCAGCTGCCAGCAGAGTTACCCAGTGTGCCATGAAGGAAATGTAACGTCCCTGTCCATGCCTGCTGGACCAAGAGTCAACAGTAATATGCACCTTCCTGCTGATCGCTCTGTCCAACGAGGCCAAAACACTACCTTCCCCATGACGGTAGAGAGCCGGAATGGCCTTAGGCGAAAAGAAATGCCTTTTTGGGACCTGCCACTGTGGAGCAGCTCATTCCATAAATTTGTGAAAGGGAGCAGAGTCTACAAATTGAAAAGGCAGCAATTGTAATGCTAGAAATTTGGCCAAGCTAGCATTGAGATGCTGAGCATGTGGATGGCTGGGACAGTATTTATTTCTACGGTTCAGAAACGGGGGTTACAACACGATTCAATACAAGAGGGAACAGAGGGCCTTGTTCATGAGAACATAAAATGTTACATAGTTACATAGATACATAGTTGATAAGGCTGTAAAAAGACACCAGTCCATCCAGTTCCACCTGTGGTGTGTGAGTGTGCTTGTGTTTATGTCAATAGTAAACTGTCTATCCCTGTATGTTGTGATCATTAAGGTGCCCATCTAATAGTTTTTTCAAAACTATTCATGCTCCCTGTTGATACCACTGCTTGTGGAAGAGAATTCCACATCCTTAACGCTATGACACTAAAGAACCCTCTCTACGCAGTTTAAGGTTAAACCGCTTCTCTTCCAATTTCATTAGATGACCACGAGTCTTTTTAAACTCCCTTTCGCTGAAAAGTTTTTTTCTTTATGCTAAGGACACCAGTAGTGATGGGCAAACGGTTCGACCATGAGAACATGAGAATATTGGCAGCTCGCCCGTTCGATGAACACCCGAATTATCGGGGTGTTTGACTGTTTGTTTAGCAAATGCACTGAGGCGTGGCAGTCGATATCTGGATAATTAAAATCCCCCATTATAATGACATTGCCCAGCCTTGCTGCCATTCCAAGCTGTGATAGAAGGTCCACCACCCCCTTCTCCCTCATGTTTGGGGGCCTGTAGAATATGTCCACGATTACTTTCCCATTATTATCCTCCCTTTGGAGCTCCACCCACAAGAAATCCACCTTCTCCCTAGCTCCATTATTAATGTTTTCCCTTCGGAAGCAGGGTGCTCTTGCCCCCCTTGAGACCCTTTATGACCTCTTCCATGGAGGCTCCAAACAAGCGGTCCCCCAAAAAAGAGGAGATCTGTCAGCAACTTTTTGAAGGCCTGGTTTTCAGACCAGCATTTCAACTAGATCATGCAGTGCAAGGTCACCGCTGTCACCGACCTAAAGGGGCTGCATCCAGGGAGACAAAATAAACTGTAATTACTACACCCTTTCCCATTGGCGCGTGGAATATACTTTGTATATTTTTTTTACAAAACAAACTGTAAACCATGTATCAACTGGTCTGCCAGCTCCACCAGTTCAGGAGGGTGCTGACCCTCTTTCAAATCCTGACTTAAAAGCTTCACCCACTCCATCAAGGTCTTGGAGACCAAGGTTATACAAAACAGCGGCCTCAGGATTGAACCTGCCATGGTATAAAGATGGTGGACCAAAGATTCAGCCTTTTTATCTGCAGGGCCTTTAAAGGACAGAGCGTTCTCCACTGGTAGTAACAAGACTTTATTTAACCTAGAAACCTGAGAGTCCACCACCGGCAGCACTGTAAGTTTCTTTAAGAGGGACTTCTCAAAAGGATACCACCTAGTGAAATGCTTAGGTATCCCAACCATGCATTTTGGGGACCCCCACTGACTAGCGACAATCTTGTCGAAATAGGCAGGAGAGGGGAACACCTTAGTCACCCTGGATAGTCTTTGGGTGCCAAATTGCATCCACTGTCTCCTCCATTTTTAAAATTTCCTGCACTGATACAATCAGTGCCTCCACAAGCGCCTTTTCTTACACAGAGGTAGTGAAAGAGAAATCATCCTCACTCAGAGAACTCTAAGTGCGTGGACGCCGACTCCATGAGGTGACTCACGTCCAGGGCGGACAAATCAGCCTCAGAATCTGAGAAGTCAGAGTAAACAGGTGAAGGCGGAGGGCACTTTTTACCAGGTCTCTTTTGTGAGACCATATCCACTTTAGACACCAGAGACGGCAGGGCCACCATCATGGCCACCATTGCAGAGTGGGACCCCGAGGGTCCTTCCCTCTGAGAGCAGGTCAGGTGGTGACACGTGTTCTAGAGGCTCCATGGCACCCTGGGGCCGACAGTAAAAACCCTTTTACATGGGGTTTAAAAAAAACTGTCATTCCTCAGTGAGGTGAGCTGGGACTGGAGGGCGGAGGGGAGCACGCTTGTGTGCCTGCTTGTGTGACTTTAGTCCTGCATGGGGGTCCCTATAAGGCCCCCCTGGTCGATTACATCTTAGAATGGGGGGTGCTGCAGGTCAGAGGTATGCTGCGACTCAGGCCGAGATCAGGTCATGTGCGTCCTCTCGAGGTGTTCCACTCGCAAGCCAGCCCCCGTCCAGTGGGGCTATGTTGAGGCTGACCTAGCGCAGAGCTAAGGTCTGCACGTGCTCGTTGGCCAGACTGGGATGGCCCTAATGATCTAGGATATCCAGTGCGTCACCAAGTTGACTGTAGTTCTCACAGGAAAAGGCTTGATAAAAATGAAAAAAAAAAAAAAAACAAAAGAAAAAAGTTCCATTCAAAAAAGGAAAAAAATGCCAGGACCATAGATCCCAGCCAGGAGATCCTAGAGCAAGAAGTAGGAGTATACCACCTGGGACTGCCCTGTAGGCATAGTTAAGCTTTGGTAACCCTTTTCCGCCTAGTGTCCTACTCCTAGGAAGAGCAGCATAACCCATCTGTCAAAGAAGATATGAAGCTCTGTCTGTCAATGAACAAAAGAGAAATATTGTTTTATACAGCGATTGGAAATTTGTTTCTTGGAGGTAGGCAACTGGCAAGTTATGCTCATAGCTTCCAAAGTTCACACAGAGCACAGGATCATTTCTCAGGGAGGTTTAGACTTTGACACTGAGGTGATCTGTCTAAGATAGGTTGGAGGTTCAACAGGAAAATGTGGCACTAATGGACCCAGTGAGTCAACAGAGCTCAGACTAGAGCACCAAAGAAAGGGAGGGGGTTGGGAGGGTAGGTGTAGGGCTAGAGTGGGAGTGGAAAGCTTAAGATGATGCCTGTGTTTTTGGAACAACATGTATTGTTCATTGCTCCACCAACCAATGTGGAGAACTAACATAGTAACTAACATAAAACCAGTACATTGATATAAAAGGACTTGGTAGGAAAACCAAAGAAACACTAATGACTGAAGGTGTCCAATAGACTGACAACCCTAGGGGTAATAATAAGAGGCAGATGGAGAGTCTGAAAAGAGATTAATAGAGCCTACTATGGCCTCTTGGACAGGTTAGAAATGTAAAAGCATAAAAAAAAGCATCCAACACCCCCCTCCCCACCAAGTATCCCCTAGTAAGTACCCAAAGAAGCATGTCAATTGTGTGAATGTAAAATCAAACTACACGACAGGCAGACTGTTTTTATTGCAAATGATGTGAAAGTCTAAACAACATTCATAGGAAGGCCCACCTCTGATTAGGTCCAGAAACAAAAGGCAGAAAAATCAAGAGTAGGAATCCAAATTTTAAGGGTCAGTTTTCCCAATAGTAAAACACTTATACCACATTGTTATTTTAGCAGTGGGTAAGTGAAGGTTTCACACGCAAACCGTCCAGCCTTTTCAAGGAACAGTCATATGTAAAAATAAGTTGATCCTACCTTAAGATACCCAGGAGGGTACCATGCAAGCCCCTGATCAGTCATGTCTTGCTGTGGCATCCTTGGATGTTGTTGGAGCTGACGAGGAGGCTGTGGTTCCAGCATTGGCTATTCAGGGATTTTCAGTGAATTTTCTTCTAAATTCTGAAAAAGAGCTGGCAAATGTGTCAGAGAGTGTAGTGGGAAGTCCTTGGTATCTTTCTGGACAAGCAAAAAGAATAGGTGGACCCTGGAAAGAGTATGTCTAGGCCTAATAGAGTTGCTGGGCTTTAGAGCCTTAACACTGTAATCACAATCCAATTCAATTTGAGACCCTGGCTGTCATTTTAAGGGAACTGAAGAGAGCCCCAGACCAAATTTTTAAACTTTGGTATGCACTGTTTTATTTTATTTAAAATAACTTTTTAACTGTCTTTACATACCAAAATGACATGTTTTTGTGGCTATCATGTAGTAATTTTCTCTTTGAGGCTACAGGTATGTGACCTGAACAACTAAAAAAAAATTGCACAATTACAAAAATATTGGCTTCCCTATTAATAAAGTGTGAATATGTTTCTTTTTTAAATAAAAAATCACAAGCAGTTGTTGTCATCATTGGATCATTGGTTATATAACTCACAAATGTATCAATGGATCCAAAGTACTTATTTCTACTGAAAAAACCCTTTGAATTATCCATTAGGAGCAGGGAACCAATCATGCACAGCAGACGCTCCACCATATGTAAAACCAACACAATTTGAAAGAAGTTGTCTCACAGCATCAAAGTCTTCCCAAAAAAATGTATTCAAAACCTATGTAACCAACTTTGTATATTTTTGAATGCAGTTTAGTTTCATGGGTGAATAGTATTGTAACGTCTTACCCCTTACACTAACGCCTGAAATTATTAAATTTTTACACAATTTCAGGTACTCTAAAGTAACCATGAAAACAAAATACTTTCTTATATTAAAAGAGGTACAGTAAACCCCCCTCCATTGCGGGGGTTACGTTCCGGACCCAGCTGCGAAAAGTGAAATTCCGCGAAATAGAAAAACCCTATTAAAATGCATTGTAGGCATGATTTTTTTACTGTCACTGTACGTGTAGAAGCATTTTAAGGTCTTTAAACACACTTTTAAAACAATAGAAACTCATTTAAACACATAAAAGATACTTAGAGACAGAGCAAGAGCTATGAAAAACACAAAAATCTTTCATTTTTAATGATTTATATAGTAAAATAACATTACAAAAAAAAACGCGAATTACCGGGACCGCAAAAACTGAACCGCGATGTAGCGGGGGATTACTGTATAGACTTTAGATCTAGAGACATATTGTATGCCTGTAGAAAACATTAGTAAGACCTGATCTGGAATATGCAGTTCTGTTTTGGGCATCAGTTCACAAAAAGGATATTGGAGAACTGGAGAAAGTGCAAAGAATGGCATCTAAACTGACAAAAGGCATTGAGGAGCTCAGCTACAGTTGTGTTCAAAATTATTCAACCCCCACTGAAATTGTTTTGGCCAGTTTGACATTGATTTTGATCATTCAGTCATCCTGCTTACAATTAAATCAAAGAGGCACGTGTAGGTCAGACAAATATAACATAACACTTATAATGAAATAACCACAAATGTCTTTTCTGTTCTCACATCATTATCAGTTTTATTCAACCCCCAAGTGACATTCAATCTAAGTACTTAGTACAACATCCTTTTACAGTTATAACAGCTTTTAAACGTGAAGCATAGCTTGACACAAGTGTCTTGCAGCGATCTACGGATATTTTCGCCCATTCGTCATGGGCAAAAGCCTCCAGTTCAGTCACATTCTTAGGCTTGTGCACTGCAACTGCTTTCTTTAAGTCCCACCAGAGGTTCTCAATCGGATTTAAGTCTGGTGACTGTGATGGCCACTCCAAAATGTTCCAGCTTTTAATCTGCAACCATGCTCTAGTGGACTTGGAGGTATGCTTGGGATCATTGTCCTGTTGAAAGGTCCAACGTCTCCCAAGCCTCAGGTTTGTGACGGACTGCATTACATTGTCATCCAATATCTCCTGTTACTGAAGAGAATTCATGGTACCTTGCACATGCTGAAGCTTCCCTGTATCTGCAGAAGCAAAACAGCCCCAAAGCATGATTGACCCCCCACCATGCTTCACAGTAGGCAAGGTGTTCTTTTCTTCATAGGCCTTGTTCTTGCTCCTCCAAACATAGCGTTGATCCATGGGCCTGTAACGCTCCTGCGTTTCATGTATGGTGTGGATTTTCAGCTGCAGAAATATTCCACTTCAGTAGTCATGTAAGAGAGATGCTGAGATACCATTTCCAACCTCAATGACTCATCATGTGTGGAAGGTCTTAATTCAGCTAGTAAATACACACACTCAACAAGCTGGTTCCTAGAGTGACTTTATGTATGTAGTAACACAGTGATGAAGATTTAAGAGACAGGTTGAGTGGAGGTGGTAGGTGACAGACACTTGAAGGTAAGACAGTAGCAGATGGATGCAGGTAGGTTTAGCAATCATGTATGGTAGCAGATGACAGAGTAGCAGGTGGACATACAAGAGTGATCAACCCAGTGCAGGAATAAGTAGCAGTAGTCTTAAGAGCTAGCAATCTAGATATGCAGATGTGATAAATAGTCTTTACTATGCAGAGCAAAATAGTGTAAGCTTAGTATAAGTTTATAGAGGGTTCCCCTGCGGGGTACTTAGCATTAATAGCAATACAGCCGAAGGTTGGTTCAGGAGGAGCGGATGATCCGGAAGCGGGATGCAGGGATCAGTGCAGCGAGGTTCCATCAGCGAGGTATGCTTGCAAGCACGAAAGCTTCAAGCCAAGTTAGCATCCAGGTAAGGGTGTTTGAACGAACACATGTGAGTGAGAACCGGCGATTTAAATAGCCATCTAGTCCGGCGCTGAGTGATGACAGCTTCAGTCTTAAAGGTTTATGCGCACCTTTCCAAAAGAGAATGGTGGGGCGCATACACTTGTGAAAAGAGTAATTTAGGGTACCAAAGGTACCGGAACATTACAATACCCCCCCCTTAAGGCCGGCTCCTGAAGGCCTCTGGAGCTGGTTTGTCTGGGTATCTCGCATGAAAATTGCGGATTAATCTAGGGGCATGTATTTCAGAGGTGTTTAGCCAGGTGTCGTCTTGGGGCCCATAGTTCTTCCATCTAACCAAGTACTGAAGTCTTCTTCTGTAGATACGAGAATCCAGAATCTCTTTTATCTCGTATTCTTCTCCACCTTCAACTTGTACAGGAGGCGGAGGTGGAATATTAGGCCTTATTCCTTGGTCCGGAACATGGGGCTTCAGTAGCGACACATGAAAAATGGGATAGATTTTTAGGTCTATTGGCAATGTAAGCTGTACTGCAGCTTTTCCAATAAGTTTTTTGATTGGGAAAGGTCCCAAGAACAGAGGTCCAAGCTTTTTGCTAGGGATCTTCAGTCTTAAATTTTTTGTTGAGAGCCAAACGAGGTCCCCGATAGTGTACTGTGGAGAAGGTCTTCTGCGAAGATCATAGTACTTCTTTTGTTGACTGTGAGCGTGTGCAATGGTAGTATTTAATAAACCCAGAGAATCCTTTATTTGGGTAAGATAATCTGAGGCTACTGGGTTGTTTGAAGGAAGGATGCGTGGTGGAAGAATAGAGGGATGAAACCCATAGTTCAAGTAGAACGGACTCTGCTTGGTTGTACTGTGGGTTGCGTTGTTGTAGGCAAATTCTGCCAGAGGGAGAAGATCCACCCAATCATCCTGTTGGTAAGAAGTGTAACAACGTAAATACTGCTCGATGCATTGGTTGACTCTTTCAGTCTGTCCGTTGGTCTGCGGACGGTAAGGAGAAGTGAGCTTCCGCTCGATCCGTAGTATGTGACATAGTTCTTGCCAGAACTTGGAAATAAATTGGGATCCACGGTCAGACAGAAGAGTTTTTGGGATACCATGTAATCTAAAGACATGTTTCATGAGGAGTTCTGCCGTTTGTTTGGACGAAGGTAGTCTGCGAATAGCAATGAAATGTGCCATCTTTGTCAGATGGTCCACTGACACCAAGATGGTATTAAATCCTTTGGAAAGAGGCAATTCTACGATGAAGTCCAAGGACAAAACTTCCCATGGAGTTTGGGGTATTGGTAGACTGCATAGTAGACCGGATGGTCTCGTAGTGTCAATTTTGGACCTGGCACAGACATTGCATGAAGAGACGAATTTTTGTATAGATGTTTTCAGGCCACCAGAATTGCCGGGAAATCAAATTAAGAGTCTTTGTCATACCCATATGTCCTGCCATAGGCACATCATGAGATAATTCCAAGATCTTGTTGCGTAGGGTAGGTGGTATGTAAAGTTTGTCGTTGTAGTAGAGTAAGCCTTCTGCATCAGTATTTAGTTGTGGTGGGGGTGAATCCAAACTTATACCATGCAAAACCTCTTCCTTCAAGGAACGGACAACTCCAATAATGCGTTTGTGAGGTATTATAGGAACGGAAGGGATTTCAAAGTAGTTTTCTTCAGTTAGTCGTGATAGTGCATCCGCCTTTTTGTTCTTATCTGCAGGTGTGTAAGTCACTAGGAAGTTAAACCTTAGAAAGAATAGTGACCATCGTACCTGTCGGTGCGAGAGAGTTTTGCTAGTCTGAAGATATTGGAGGTTTTTATGGTCCGTGTATATTATTATTGGTAATTGGGTGCCTTCGAGCAAATGTCGCCAATTCTCCAGAGCCAATTTTATAGCAAGCAGTTCCTTTTCACCCACGGGGTAATTTATCTCGGGACTGCTTAGGGATTTAGAAAAAAAGGCGACTGGATGAAGTGGTGAAGTGTGGGTTGGTCGTTGGGAGAGTATTGCTCCTACTGCCATGTTTGACGCATCTACCTCCAGAATGTATTGGAGGGATGGGTCTGGATGGCGTAATATGGGAGCGGAAGTAAACCTTGTCTTTAACAAGTGAAAAGCTTTATTGGCTTCTTCTGACCATTTGAATGGTTTTTTTATGCTAGTGAGCTGTGTGAGGGGTCTCACAATAGCAGAAAAGTTTTTAATGAACTTCCTGTAGAAATTTGAAAATCCCAGGAATCGCTGTAGCGCCTTGTGTGTGGTTGGTGTAGGCCAATACTGAATGCAGGATATTTTACTCATGTCCATCTCGATTCCTGTTTTGGATATGATGTAGCCTAGAAAGAGTACCGTCTTTATGAAACAAGCATTTCTTCAGTTTCACATAAAGGTTATGTGCAAGCAATCTCGATAGTACAAGTCTTACATGTCTTATGTGTTCAGACAGGGATCGTGAATATATAAGTATATCGTCCAGATATACCACAACACAGACATCTAGTAAGTCTTTAAAAATATCGTTTATAAATCGTTGGAAAACTGCAGGGGCGTTGCATAGCCCGAATGGCATCACAAGATATTCGAACAATCCGTATCTGGTTCTGAATGCAGTCTTCCACTCGTCTCCATCACGGATTCGAATGAGATTGTATGCTCCTTTCAGGTCCAATTTTGAAAAATAGGTAGCTCCACGCACCTGCTCAATGAGCTCAGGGATAAGCTGTAGAGGATAGCGATCTTTTATTGTGATAGCATTCAATTTCCTGTAGTCGATGATAGGTCTGAGACTTGAGTCCTTATTGCGAACAAAAAAGAGTCCTGCTGCTGTGGAAGAAGTGGAAGGTCTAATAAAACCTTTTTCCAAATTCTCATCCAAATAGGTTTTGAGATGGGAAAGTTCATCCTGTGAAAGAGGATAAACATGACCGAACGGCAATTTGCTATTTGGGAGTAGATCAATGCTACAATCATAGTCTCGATGAGGAGGTAATGCTTGAGCATTTTTCTCAAGAAAAACCTCAGAAAGATCCTGATAACATAGTGGTGCAATCTCATCTGTCACCATAGACAGAATCTTCCCGGAAGACGGGAGGTTACACGTATCCTCGCAATAGAAAGAGAGGAAGGCCAAGGACCGTTCCTTCCAATCTATGGTTGGTTGGTGTGTGTGTAACCAGGGAAGTCCCAACACAATGGGAAAGTGGGGTGAAGGTATTAAATCGAAGGTAGTAGTCTCCCTATGAGACTCGTTAATTGTGACTAGAAGTGCTTGTGTCTGATCGGTGATTGGACCAGAGGATAACGGAACACCGGTAATAAGACTTACTGAGACAGGTTTAAGTTTAGAAATAATAGGAATTTTATTTGAAGCAGCAAAACATATATCAATATAATTTCCACAAGATCCTGTGTCAATCATGGCCTTAGTAGTAATCCTGTTCTGGTCCCACTGTAATGTCAAACAAACAAAAATGTAAGGGTTAGTGAATGAAGTGGTCAATCCCCCTAGGAGGACATGTGAACACTCACCCTTCTTTTTGCTGACTAGGGGACAGACATTTATCTTGTGATCCAGGGATGCACAGTACAAGCAGAGATTTTCATATCGTCTTTTGGCTTTTTCCATAGTTGATAGCGGTGGGCGTATGGTTCCTACCTCCATAGGAACGGGGTTAACGGCCGGAATCCGAGAGGAAACGGATAATGGCATTCCCATTTTCTCAGCCTTTCTTTCTCGTAGTCTTCTATCTATGGTAATACTGAGTTGTAGTATTAATGCATCCAGGGTTTTTGGTAGATCCGCTCGGGCGAGTTCGTCCTTAACGGCTTCTGATAGGCCAAGCCTAAATTGGGTTTTCAGAGATGCATCATTCCATTCTGAATCAAGGGTCCATCTCTTGAATTCCGCGACAAAGTCTTCTACAGGCCTCCTTCCTTGTTTCAAGGATCTTAATTGAAGATCGGCAGTACTCTGCCTATTGGGGTCATCATATAGGCTAGTGAGTTCTGCTAGGAACAAGGCATAGGAGTTGAGAAGCTGGTCGTTTTTCTCAAAAAGAGAGTCTGCCCAGGCTCGAGGATCGCCTGTTAGGTAAGAAATAATAGTACAAACCTTAATGTGATCAGTAAGGTAGGTACGAGGTTTTAGCAAAAAAAGTAACTCACATGCGTTTTTAAATTCGCGAAATTTTTTGTGATCGCCTGTAAATACCAAAGGGGGATTTATCTTGGGTTCAGGGGACTGAGCAGAGGTAAGTTGTGTCAGTCTAATTACCTGCTGCGACAGAGCCTGATTGTCTTCTTTTAATTCAGCAAGTGCGTGTATTAACGCAGTTACTTGCTGTTTTAATTGTGTCACCTGCTGAATCCATTTGTAGGTTCGTTCAATCTGTAACGCTCCTGCGTTTCATGTATGGTGTGGATTTTCAGCTGCAGAAATATTCCACTTCAGTAGTCATGTAAGAGAGATGCTGAGATACCATTCCCAACCTCAATGACTCATCATGTGTGGAAGGTCTTAATTCAGCTAGTAAATACACACACTCAACAAGCTGGTTCCTAGAGTGACTTTATGTATGTAGTAACACAGTGATGAAGATTTAAGAGACAGATTGAGTGGAGGTGGTAGGTGACAGACACTTGAAGGTAAGACAGTAGCAGATGGATGCAGGTAGGTTTAGCAATCATGTATGGTAGCAGATGACAGAGTAGCAGGTGGACATACAAGAGTGATCAACCCAGTGCAGGAATAAGTAGCAGTAGTCTTAAGAGCTAGCAATCTAGATATGCAGATGTGATAAATAGTCTTTACTATGCAGAGCTAGATAGTGTAAGCTTAGTATAAGTTTATAGAGGGTTCCCCTGCGGGGTACTTAGCACTAATAGCAATACAGCCGAAGGTTGGTTCAGGAGGAGCGGATGATCCGGAAGCGGGATGCAGGGATCAGCGCAGCGAGGTTCCGTCAGCGAGGTATGCTTGCAAGCACGAAAGCTTCAAGCCAAGTTAGCATCCAGGTAAGGGTGTTTGAACGAACACATGTGAGTGAGAACCGGCGATTTAAATAGCCATCTAGTCCGGCGCTGAGTGATGACAGCTTCAGTCTTAAAGGTGTATGCGCACCTTTCCAAAAGAGAATGGTGGGGCGCATACACTTGTGAAAAGAGTAATTTAGGGTACCAAAGGTACCGGAACATTACAGGGCCCAAACAGTTCTAATTTTGTTTCATCAGTCCACAGAACACTATCCCAAAACTTCTGTGGTTTGTCCACATGACTTTTGGCATACTGCAGTCGACTCTTCTTATTCTTTGGAGACAGCAAGGGGGTGCGCCTAGGAGTTCTGGCATGGAGGCCTTCATTACGCAGTGTGCGCCGTATTGTCTGAGGAGAAACTTCAGTACCCACATCTGACAAATCTTTTCTCAGTTCCTCAGCAGTCACAAGGGGACTTTTCTCCACTCTACGCTTCAGGTAGCGCACAGCAGTCAAAGTCAGCATCTTCTTTCTGCCACGACCAGGTAGCATTTCAACAGTGCCCTTTGCCTTGAATTTGCGAATGATGCTTCCTATGGTGTCTCTTGGTATGTTTAACATCTTTGCAATCTTCTTACAGCCATTGCCCTTCCTGTAAAGAGTAATCACCTCTTCTCTTGTCTTCCAGGACCATTCTCTTGACTTCACCATGTTTGTAACCACACCAGTAAATGTCTAGAAGGAGCTGAGTATCACAGTCATTTTAAAGCTGCCTAATTGGTGCTTATTAGGCTTTATTGCTGCTCCCTGACATCCACAGGTGTTTTCAATACCTGATTGAAAACACTTTAATGAACCTCTGTTCTATAGAGTGGTAGTGTATTACAAAATCAATTGATGTCATTTTAGTTGCATATGGTTCTTTAAGAAGTCCTTGTAGGATTTCATTCTGAATACAATTACAAATATACAATAAATTCCCTAAAACCCTTTACAGCATTGGGGGTTGAATAATTTTGAACACAACTGTATGAGGAAAGTTTAGCTTAACTGAATTTATTCTCTTTTAAAAAGTGATTAAGAGGGTATATAATTACACTGTACAGTATAAACACATAGGTCATACACAAAGTGAACTTGGTGCAGAATGATTCACTTTAAGGTCATTACAGAGGACAAGGCAGTTTCTTCACAGCAAGAGTTGTGAAAATGTGGAATAGGCTCCCTCTGAAACCAGTTCTGAAAAGCTTGGTACTTTTCTTTAAAAGAGAGCTGGATGCATTCCTAAATGCACAAAGTTTAACTGAATATTAAAACGTTGAGGTAATAACACCAGAGATTGTTGATCCAAGGACTTTCTGATTGCCTTCAGGGGGTAAGGAAGGATTTTTTGCCTTCTTCTAGATCAACTGTATTAGGACAAGAGATGTACCAGGGGATTGGAGGAAGGCTAACGTGATTCCAATATTCAAAAAGGGCCAGAGGCATATCCCGGGAAATTATAGGCCTGTCAGTTTGAAATCAGTAGTATGTAAACTTCTGGAGGGGATGATAAGGGACTATATCGTAGAGTATGCTAAAGACAACAACATCATCAGCAGTAATCAGCTTTACAAATGGGCGTTCTTGTCAAACCAATCTCTTAGCATTCTACGAGGAGATGAGCTGTGAGCTAGATAGGGGCAGAACAGTGGATGTGGTGTACTTGGATTTCGCTAAGGCGTTTGATACAGTTCCCCACAAGCGCTTAATTTATAAAATAAGGTCTGCAGGTATCGACAGCAGGGTTTGCTCTTGGATACGGAACTGGCTAAAAGGCCGTGTCCAAAGGGTGGTAATAAACAGCGCATACTCAGACTGGTCTGAGGTAGTAAGCGGGGTACCCCGGGGCTCAGTCCTGGGACCAACCTTGTTCAATTTATTCATAAACAGCATTGAGGACGGGATCAGTAGTTCGTTATCAGTTTTTGCAGATGACACAAAATTGGCCAGGGCAATAACTGCACAGCATGAAGCAGATATCCTACAGAATGACCTGGACAAAATAACAGAGTGGGCAACGACATGGCAAATGAGGTTTAACGTGGAAAAGTGTAAGGTTTTGCACTTGGGGACTAAAAACATAAAAACACAATACACATTAGGAGGGGAACTCTTGGGGGAATCATAAATGGAGAAAGATCTGGGAGTCTTGGTTGATGATAGATTAGGCAACAGCATGCAATGTCAAGCGGCAGCTGCCAAAGCCAGCAGATTATTAGCATGCATAAAGAAAGGGATGTATTCCAGAGATAAGACTATATGTAACGCTCATGCGTTTTTGTTAGTGGATGGATTTGCAGCTGCAGAATTGTCACACTCAGTAGTCGTGTAGAGATTCTGTTGAACAAACATATCCAACTCTCAGGACTTCATCACTGTGCACAGCCTGTTTATGCAATATACATACACTCAATCTGTTGTTAATGGAGGGATAGTATATATGAGAGTATATAGGTGAGAGACAGGCTATAGTATGGTGAGCACCTAGGAGTAATATTAGGAGAGTTTTTAGGTGATGGTAGTAAGCAGATAGGTTCTAATGTCAAGTATAGTGCAGATGGTAGGGGACAGCAGATGGAGTATACAAGACAGAGTAACCTAGTGCAAGGATAGTTGATGGTAGTCCCAAGAGCTAACAGTCTATGCAGATGATAGGAAATAGCTTAAATAGAGATAGTCCTGGTATATGCAGTAGATGACAGTAGAAGTGCAGGTTAGTAAGGAATCCCCTGTGGGGTACTTATCACTAGATAGGTAGTAGTAACAAAGTTCAGTAGTGAGAGGTGATCCAGTAGCGAGATACGGATCGGCAGCGAGGTTCCGGTTCAGTTCAGGCAAAGGGAATAGCCAGCAGCTCCAGCTTCGCAAGAGAAGGTGCGGTGAACATGCGGTTTGAACGAGCAATGAGTGAGAGAAAGCCGGCGATTGAAATAGCCGCTCATAGCCGCGCTCGGCGATGATGTCATTGCCCTTAAAGGTGTATGCGTCCCATTTGGATAGCAAGATGGGACGCAATATTAAGAGAGAAATGTGGAAATAAGGGTACCAGAGGTACCAGAACATTACAGTACCCCCCCCTTAAGGCCGGCTCCGGAAGGCCTCTAGAACTGGTTTTTCCGGGTATTTCGAGTGGAAATTGCGAATCAGTCTAGGGGCATGTATATCGGAGGTATCCAGCCAGGTGTCATCTTGGGGCCCATAGTTCTTCCATCGTACTAGATATTGGAGTCTTCTTCTATGTATACGGGAATCTAGAATCTCCTTTATCTCAAATTCTTCTCCACCTTCAACTTGTACAGGAGGTGGAGGTGATATGGTAGGCCTTATTCCTTGGTTAGGAACATGGGGCTTTAGTAGCGACACATGGAAGATGGGATGTATCTTGAGGTCTGTTGGTAATGTGAGTTGTACTGCAGCTTTTCCAATAAGCTTCCTTATTGGGAAAGGTCCCAAGAATAGAGGTCCAAGTTTTCTACTAGGGATCTTTAATCTCAGATTTTTTGTAGAAAGCCAGACAAGATCCCCAATGGCATATTGGGGAGAGGGTTTCCTACGGAGGTCGTAGTACCTCTTCTGTTGGCTATGAGCATGTGAGATGGTATTGTTGAGTAATCCCAGGGAATCCTTTATCTGGGCAAGATAATCAGATGCCACTGGATTACTTGATGGCAAAATACGTGGTGGAAGGAGTGTGGGATGAAACCCATAATTTAAGTAGAATGGACTTTGTTTAGTAGTGCTGTGGGTCGCGTTGTTATAGGCGAATTCCGCCAGCGGGAGGAGATCCACCCAATCGTCCTGTAGATATGAAGTATAGCAACGTAGATATTACTCAATGCACTGGTTAACTCTCTCTGTCTGTCCGTTGGTCTGAGGGTGGTAAGGAGAAGTAAGTTTACGCTCTATTCGTAGTATCTGACATAGAGCTAGCCAAAACTTTGAGATGAATTGTGAACCACGGTCAGACAGCAGTGTTTTTGGAATACCATGTAACTTAAAGACATGTTTCACAAGTAATTCCGCTGTTTGTTTGGATGAAGGTAGTCTTCGGATAGGAGTGAAATGTGCCATCTTGGTCAGATGGTCCACTGACACTAAGATGGTGTTGAATCCTTTGGAAGGTGGTAGTTCCACTATGAAGTCTAAGGATACCACTTCCCACGGAACCTGGGGTATTGGTAAACTACAAAGTAGACCCGATGGTTTCGTATTGTCAATTTTAGACCTTGCACAGATATCGCAAGATGAAACGAACTTTTTTACGGTTGTCTTCATGTCTGGCCACCAAAACTGCCTAGTAAGTAGATTGAAAGTTTTAGTCATACCCATATGTCCTGCCATAGGTACATCATGCGACAATTCCAAGATCTTGGTTCGCATAGTAGGGGGTATGTATAATTTATCGTTGTAGTAAAGGAAGCCTTCTGCGTCAGCATTTAGTTGTGGTGGAGGTGAATCCAGTCCTATGCTGTGCAAAATCTCCTCCTTCAGGGAACGAACGACGCCGACAATACGTTCATGTGGTATTATAGGAACTGAGGGAACCTCGGTGCAATCATTCTTGGCTAATCGTGAAAGCGCATCCGCTTTTTTATTTTTGGCTGCAGGTGTGTAGGTTACTAAAAAATTAAATCTCAAAAAGAATAACGACCACCGTACCTGCCGGTGGGAAAGTGTTCTATTAGTCCGAAGGTATTGAAGGTTTTTGTGATCAGTATATATAAGGATTGGCAATTGAGTACCCTCAAGTAGATGTCGCCAATTTTCTAGTGCCAGTTTTATGGCTAGCAACTCTTTCTCACCTACTGGGTAATTCACCTCGGGGCTGCTTAATGACTTTGAGAAGAAAGCAACTGGGTGAAGAGGTGAGGTGTTTGTTGGTCGTTGTGAGAGAACTGCTCCTACTGCCATATTTGACGCATCTACCTCCAAGATGTATTGAAGGGATGGGTCTAGATGGCGTAGTATGGGAGCAGAAGTAAAGCTTGATTTCAACAGACAGAAAGCTCCATTTGCTTCTTCTGACCATTTGAATGATTTTTTTGTGCTTGTGAGTTGTGTAAGAGGTTTCACAATCGCAGAGAAGTTCTTAATGAACTTCCTATAGTAGTTAGAGAATCCGAGGAACCTTTGTAATGCTTTGCGAGTGGTTGGCACAGACCAATCCAGAATGCAGGATATTTTGCTCATGTCCATTTTGATTCCATTTTTAGATATAATGTATCCTAAGAATAGTACTTCCTCTTTATGGAATAAACATTTTTTTGATTTAACATATAAGTTATGTGCAAGTAGTCTTGACAACACAAGTCTTACATGTTTTATGTGCTCAGATAAGGAATGAGAATAAATAAGTATATCGTCCAAATATACTACAACACAAACATCAAGCAAGTCTCTGAATATCTCATTTATAAAACGTTGGAAGGCTGCGGGAGCATTACACAACCCAAATGGCATCACGAGGTACTCAAACAGTCCGTATCTGGTTCTGAATGCTGTCTTCCATTCATCCCCCTCACAGATTCGAATTAAATTGTATGCCCCTTTTAAGTCCAATTTTGAAAAGTAGGAAGCTCCGCGCACCTGTTCGATAAGTTCAGGAATAAGAGGTAAAGGATAACGATCCTTTATTGTAATGGTATTTAATTGTCTGAAATCAATGATAGGCCTAAGACTAGAATCCTTATTGCGGACAAAGAAGAGTCCAGCAGCAGTGGAGGAAGTAGAAGGTCGGATGAATCCTTTTGCCAAGTTTTCATCCAGATATTCCTTGAGATGAGAGAGTTCATCTTGTGAAAGAGGATAGACGTGACCGAAAGGCAACTTACTATTAGGGAGTAGATCGATACAACAATCATAGTCCCTATGGGGAGGCAACACTTGAGCGTTTTTCTCAAGGAAAACCTCCGATAAATCCTGATAACATTTTGGTATAATGTCATCCGACACCACAGATAGGATCCTACCATATGGGGGGAGATTACACGTAGTTTCGCAATAGTGAGAAGAGAAGGCTAGCGTTCTTGTTTTCCAATCGATGATTGGTTGATGTATGTGTAACCAAGGAAGTCCCAAAATAATGGGAAAATGTGGTGAGGTTAATACATCAAAGGTGGTTGTCTCCACATGAGACTTGTCAGCAGTTACAAGGAGTGCCTGTGTCTGATTGGTGATGGGACCGGAGGATAAAGGGGTACCGTTAATAAAACTAACAGAGACAGGTTTGGGTTTTGGAACAGTTGGTATTTTATTTAAGGAGACAAAACAAGTATCAATGTAGTTTCCACAAGATCCAATGTCGATCATAGCCTTGGTGGTGATCCTAGTTTGGTCCCACTGCAATGTCAATTGAACAAAAAGATAACGATTAGAAAAGGAAGTTGTTAGTCCCCCTAGCAAGACATTTGAACACTCACCCTCTTTTTTGCGGACAAGGGGACAGCCGCTTATCAAATGATCCGGGGATGCGCAGTACATGCAGAGATGTTCGGTTTTCCTCCTGGCACGTTCAGAAAGGGTCAAAGGTGGGCGTATCATTCCTACCTCCATAGGAGTAGGGTCAGCAGGCGACATCCGAGAAGGACTGGAAAATGGTAAGCCCATCTTCTCAGCCTTTCTTTCTCGCAGTCGTCTGTCAATATTGATACTGGTCTGCATCAGGCCATCCAAAATCCCAGGTAAATCCGCTCGGGTGAGCTCGTCTTTAACGGCCTCTGATAGGCCGAGTCTGAACTGCGTTCGCAAAGATGTGTCATTCCACCCTGAATCAGGGGACCATCTTTTGAAATTTGCCACGAAATCTTCAACAGGTCTCCTTCCTTGTTTTAAAGCCCTCAATTGGGTATCAGCAGTACTCTGCCTATTGGGGTCTTCATATAAACTAGCGAGTTGCGCTAGGAATAAAGGATAGGAGTTAAGGAGTGGGTCATCTTTTTCAAAGAGAGCGTCTGCCCAGGCCCGGGGTTCACCCGTCAGATAGGAGATAATGGTACAGACTTTAATTTGGTCAGTGGTGTAGGTCAGAGGTTTTAACAAGAAAAGCAATCGACATGCGTTTCTAAATTCACGAAATTTACTCCGATCACCAGTAAACACTAGAGGAGGGTTTATCTTAGGCTCACGGGGCTGAGCAACAGAAAGCTGCGTGAGACGGCCAACCTGCTGTCTTAAAGCCTGATTTTCGTTTTTTACCTCTGTAAGAGCAAGGATCAATGCATCTACTTGCTGTTTTAATTGTAGTACCTGAGTGGGTAATTCTGCTGAATCCATCATTTTTTTAAGGCTCGTTCAATCTGTAACGCTCATGCGTTTTTGTTAGTGGATGGATTTGCAGCTGCAGAATTGTCACACTCAGTAGTCGTGTAGAGATTCTGTTGAACAAACATATCCAACTCTCAGGACTTCATCACTGTGCACAGCCTGTTTATGCAATATACATACACTCAATCTGTTGTTAATGGAGGGATAGTATATATGAGAGTATATAGGTGAGAGACAGGCTATAGTATGGTGAGCACCTAGGAGTAGTATTAGGAGAGTTTTTAGGTGATGGTAGTAAGCAGATAGGTTCTAATGTCAAGTATAGTGCAGACGGTAGGGGACAGCAGATGGAGTATACAAGACAGAGTAACCTAGTGCAATGATAGTTGATGGTAGTCCCAAGAGCTAACAGTCTATGCAGATGATAGGAAATAGCTTAGATAGAGATAGTCCTGGTATATGCAGTAGATGACAGTAGAAGTGCAGGTTAGTAAGGAATCCCCTGTGGGGTACTTATCACTAGATAGGTAGTAGTAACAATGTTCAGTAGTGAGAGGTGATCCAGTAGCGAGATACGGATCGGCAGCGAGGTTCCGGTTCAGTTCAGGCAAAGGGAATAGCCAGCAGCTCCAGCTTCGCAAGAGAAGGTGCGGTGAACATGCGGTTTGAACGAGCAATGAGTGAGAGAAAGCCGGCGATTGAAATAGCCGCTCATAGCGGCGCTCGGCGATGATGTCATTGCCCTTAAAGGTGTATGCGTCCCATTTGGATAGCAAGATGGGATGCAATATTAAGAGAGAAATGTGGAAATAAGGGTACCAGAGGTACCAGAACATTACACTATAATCCTTCCACTTTATAAAACTCTGGTCCGAACGCATCTGGAGTATTCTGTCCAGTTCTGGTCGCCAGTCCTCAGGAGGGATGTGTTGGAGCTGGAGAGAGTCCAGAGAAGGGCAACTAAACTGATTAGGGGGTTGGAGGACCTTAACTACGAAGAGCGGCTGCAATCGCTCGATTTATTCTCCCTGCAGAAGAGACGTCTGAGGGGGGACATGATAGCAATTTATAAATATCTTAATGGGGATCTCAGCTTAGAAAAAAAGCTGTTCACTCATGCAACTGGGAAATAGGTGAGTCTTTAAACATGATGGTCTTCTTCTGTGCATTACCATTATGCTGTCCATAATGTAAAAAGGTGTAGCTTGCATCCAAGGCTTTTTACATACCTTTTTTTGCTTCAAGATAGATTCCTTGTAACCTTAACTAATCAGTAGAGAAAAGGACATTTTATTGTATCAGTACTTGTAAAAGTGATGTTATGTAAATATGCTACTAAAATTAAACTTGCCTTGGTCTGAAACGTTCCTCATGCTAAAGTTCAGCAGTAGCGTTGACAATCTAAATAAACCAGATTTTCTATGTGCATGCATTACCGAATCTGTAAAAGCTTGGTTTGGTCAAAACAGGGCAAAGAATATGACCAGCCTTACTGTAGAATAGATATAAAAACAAGCTTAATAAGAAACATGTCTACATACTTGCTTTGTGAGCCCCAGATTTACTGAAACCCACCCCAGTTTTACATGCCAAATGCTGTGATGGGAATTGAAACAGTGGTTTAATTTTTGCATTTATCTCTGTCATGCATTTTCTAATGCTCTCACTGCTTGGTTTGGAAATGTCATCTCAAATGCTTGCCTGATGTTTATTCAGCCTGCAGCCATATTTCTTATATTTTAGAGAGACGGCTAAATGATTTATTGGCTCTATTTTTCACACATCATGTTTGATAGAATTGGTGTTCCGCTTCTGAACTAACAATGCAGATTAGTATTTGGCTGCTTCTTCTATCTCTAGCTAAGCATAACAACTAGTACTACTGAGCATTATTATATTGTTCGGTATTTTCTTTGTTGACTAATTATGATTTCAAACTTCACTGCATCATTTTCACACTAAAATTAACCCTTTCCTATTTAGATAAATTGCCAAATATTGTGCTAGTTATTTATCCATACAATATACATTTACTGATAACATTATGATCTTTCCTTGGTATGACTAATAATATTGTTAAGCTGTTAAGCCTAGCTAGCTAAGTTCATGGCTTCAGTTAAACTTTAACCTGTATCGAAACAATATACAGTAGTAATGAGTGAATTTCTTAAAATCAACTCTCCTGATGATTTTACTGATGCACCTCAACAATCAAATTTGCAGCATCATTTTCTGCAACAAGTCTCAAAATTCCAAGCTACGTTTTTTTTGTGGACACATCCGTTTACCGTTTCTTCTCTCATTACCCATCTCAACAACTTGGCTTACTTGTTCTATTACATTGATCTTCTAATCTTTAACACAATGTCTTCCCTTACCTCCTCTAAAACCTGGTGGCTTTGTAACATACACACAGTCCAGATTCAATAAAAAGAGCTTGTATAGTGTCAGAGTATAATAGTTCCCAACAAGTCCGGTGGGAAGGCAGTCAGACAACTTATGGATGAACAGCAGATTGTAGCAGAGCAGATCTCAGTTACATAGTTACATAGTAGGTGAGGTTGAATAAAGACAATAGTCCATCCAGTTCAACCTGTGTAGGTGTGTGTGGCTGTAATCATCTCACATACCCCTGAATGTTCTGATCCTTGAGATGTAAGTCTAAGAGTCTTTTGAAAGCCACCATACTACCCGCAGAAACCACCTCTTGTGGTAGAGAATTCCACAATCTTGTAGCCCTAACAGTAAAGAACCCCCCACGTTGCCTGAGGTTAAAACGCTTCTCCTCTAATCGCATTGTATGCCCTCGAGTCCTCATGCAATCCCTTCGAATGAACAGCTTTTTTTCTAAGCTGGGATCCCCATTAAGATATTTATAAATTGCTATCATGTCCCCCCTCAGACGTCTCTTCTCCAGGGAGAATAAATCGAGCGATTGTAGACGCTCTTCATAGTCAAGGTCCTCCAATCCCCTAATTAGTTTAGTTGCCCTTCTCTGGACTCTCTCCAGCTCCAACACATCCCTCCTGAGGACTGGCGACCAGAACTGGACAGAATACTCCAGATGCGGTCGGACCAGAGTTTTATAAAGTGGAAGGATTATAGTCTTATCTCTGGAATACATCCCTTTCTTTATGCATGCTAATATTCTGCTGGCTTTGGCAGCTGCCGCTTGACATTGCATGCTGTTGCCTAATCTATCATCAACCAAGACTCCCAGATCCTTCTCCATTTTTGATTCCCCCAAGGGTTCCCCTCCTAACGTGTATTGTGCTTTTATGTTTTTAGTCCCCAAGTGCAAAACCTTACACTTCTCCACGTTAAACCTCATTTGCCATGTCGTTGCTCACTCTGTAATTTTGTCCAGGTCATTCTGTAGGATATCTGCTTCATGCTGAGCAGTTATTGCTCTGGCCAATTTTGTGTCATCTGCAAAAACTGATATCGAACTACTGATCCCGACCTCAATGTTGTTTATGAATAAATTGAACAAGGTTGGTCCCAGGACTGAGCCCTGGGGCACCCCGCTTACTACCTCAGACCAGTCTGAGTATGCGCTGTTTATTACCACTCTTTGGACACGCCCTTTAAGCCAATTCCGTATCCAAGAGCAAACCCTGCTGTCGATACCTGCAGATCTTATTTTATAAATTAAGCTCTTGTGGGGAACTGTATAAAAACGCCTTAGCGAAATCCAAGTACACCACATCCACTGGTCTCCCCCTATCTAGCTCACAGCTCACCTCCTCGTAGAATGTTAATAGATTGGTTTGACAAGAACGCCCATTTGTAAACCCGTGCTGATTACTGCTGATGATGTTGTTGTCTTTAGCAAATTCTACGATATAGTCCCTTATCATCCCCTCCAGAAGTTTACATACTATTGATGTCAAACTGACAGGCCTATAATTTCCCGGGATATGCCTCTGGCCCTTTTTGAATATCGGAATCACGTTAGCTTTCTTCCAATCCCCTGGTACATCTCCTGTCCTAATACTGTCAGCAAAGATCAGGAACAGTGGTCTGGATATAACCTTACTGAGTTCCTTGAGTACTCTCGGATGTACGCCATCCGGGCCTGGTGATTTGTTTGTGTTGAGTTTATCCAGCCTTTCCCTGATTTCACCCTCTGTTAGCCATAGTGGCAAGTCCTGTGTATTACTACTAACCAAACAGTCATGGTCAATGTACCCCTCCGTTTCCTGTGTAAAGACTGACAAGAAAAAAGCATTCAGCACGGTTGCTTTTTCAGTGTCCTCTGTAACCATCCTCCCATCATTGTTAATTATGTGTGCAATATGCTCTGCCCTAGTTTTTTTGCTGTTGATATATTTAAAGAATTTCTTTGGTTTTTTTTTACTATCCTCCGCTATTTGTCTCTCAAAGTTGATTTTAGCCATCTTGATTTCTTGTTTACTTTTCTTATTTGCCTCCTTGTATTGCTCGAAAGTCGATACTGTGCCCTCTGATTTATACTTCTTGAAGGCCAATTTTTTTCCCCTAATAAGTTTTTTGACGCTACGGTTTAGCCAGCCAGGTTTGGCTTTGTCTCTTCTAAATTTATTTCCCATAGGAATGCACTGCAAGATGCCTTTGCCTAATATGTTCCTAAAGCATACCCATTTTTCCTCTGTGGTCAGGGATCCCAGGGTTTGGTCCCAGTTTACCCTTTCCATCAATGAGTACAATTTTGGAAAGTTTGCCCTTCTGAAGTTTAGGGTTCTTATGTTCCCCACTTGCCTTGTTATATTGTTATTTATACTAAATGTGATCATCCTGTGATCGCTAGAGCCCAGATTGTCCTGGACTCCTACCTGCGAGATTAGGTCTGGGTCATTAGTGATCAATAGATCCAGGACTGCATTTTCTCTGGTAGGGGAATCCACCAACTGTGACATGTAATTATCCAGAAAGGTTTCCGTGAATAGGCGGGCCTTCTGTGAGTGTGCAGTCCCCTCGTCCCAGTCAATGTCGGGATAATTGAAGTCCCCCAATATGACGACAGTTGATCTGACAGCCTCTGTCTTGAGGGGCAGAATGCAGTCTGGCCAGTCTGTGCCCAAGTGGGTAGGTTTTCAAAAAGAATAGTAGATCCCTAGGCTTTCCCTACTCATCCAGAACCTCACCCTGCTTCTCTTACTGTTCCTGATAGATGGTTGGCCTGTCCCTACACTGCCCACATGCTAAATGCAAGTCAAACTCAGCAGCCAAGGTCTTAAATAGATTCTTCCTGACTCAAGATGGCTGCCAGAGTCACATGGGTTGTCAGCATCCAACCGAATCTCTGCCCCAGTGACCAAGGAAACCATAGAGGAACCATGTTCCTCTCGACTTCTTATCCCTCTGCATTGCCCCTGCGGTTGAGCACCACTTGCAGTGGAGAAAATAGACTGCACCTGCTTACACTCTAACAATCTCTGCAGTTAACTTATATATGTGAATAAATGAAATTGGAGAAAATCTGGCCTAAATGCTTATTTTCTAGTATACAAGTAAAGACTACATAATGTTAATTATAACTGATTAACACAGTCAGGCTGGGTTCACACTATTTGCTGAACTGCTTGCAGCAGGGGGTCCGGTGCATCCCCGTTTACCATTTTAGAGGCCAATCAGGTCCACATTTTAGCCTGAATTCAGACCTGAAAGGGAGTCAAAGATGCACAGGACCCTTCTGCAGTGTGCTCCGCAGCCGGTGAGAGCTCTCCTGTCATGCGAATCGGATGCGGAGAAACCTGCATCCAATTTGCATAATTGTGAACCCAGCCTCAAGCAAAAGTACTTTTTCACACATATTTCCCAAACATCTAAACCACCACACCTCTTTGCCCCAATTAAATCTCTCCTCATTTACACAAGTGTTACTAAACCCACAACAGTAATATCAGCATGCATATGCAGAGTTGTTTTGTTTTGTTTTTTTTCTTGGGGTGGTGCACGGGATCAGCATAGAGCAAATCAGCACTCTCCAGACAAATGGTCAGGGGTCCTGAAGCCTAAGTCCCCGTTCACACTGGGGCGACCTGTGAGGCGACCTGGTCGCCTCACAGGTCTCCGTAGGTCGCCTTCCATAGGGAAGCTGTGGACCCGTTCTAATAGGAGCGACACAAGTCGCTCCGACTTAGAAAAAGGGTCCGGAGCTTCTTTGGGGCGACCCGGAGCGACCGTCATAGAATTTAATGTTATGAAGTCCGTGCCGGTCGCTCCGAGGTCGCGGGGCGAGCAGCGCGCCGCGACCTCGGAGGTCGCCCCGGGAAGTAGCGTCGCTGCTATGTGAACGGGGCCTCATAGTTCAGTCAGAATTGATTGAAAACTCCTCTTACAAGCTTTAACCAGACACTCATCGAAGTCATAAGACTGCTGATGAAAAAAAGGTATTTAGCAGTTTTTTACTAAATTAATTGCATTTCCATGTTCTGTGTACTAAGGGAGACCAAATATAGGGAATGCAGGGTCCTGGTTTTAGTAACACTTTAACCACTTTACCGCTATGTACCGGAGTACTACTGCGGCAAAGTGGCACGATCCCGTCTGGTCACGTAGACCTACGTCGGCGCGTTCTCGGCTCCCAGAGCGCGCTCCCGCTCGCTGCGGGTGCCAATTCTGATCGGATTCGGTAGGGAACCGATCAATCACCAGATAGGCCCAAATAGGGTTAGGGTACCCGCCACCTATCCCCTAATAAAGTTTTAACCCCTTGATCACCCACAGTTAACCCCTTTACACCCTATTACTCTGTGCACTAAATACAGTATATAGGTAAATACTGATCACTGTATTTAGTGTCACTAGTGACCCTAATTTGCGCTTGCGCTAAGCCCAGATAGGGTTAGGGCACCCGCCACCTATCCCCTAATAAACTTTTAACCCCTTGATCTTCCCCAGTTAACCCCTTCACTTCATATCACACAGTGCACTAATATATACAGTAAATCAGATAACTACTGATCACTGTATTTAGTGTCCCTAATTTGCACTTGCGCTAGGCCCGAATAGGTTTAGGCCACCCGCCATCTATCCTCTATAAAGGTTTAACCCCTTGATCTCCCCCAGTTTAACCCCTTCACTTCCCTGTCACAGTGTTCACTATATACAGTGATTACCGATCACTGTATTAGCGTCACGGGTGACACAACTTAGGCTAGCTAGTTAGCGTCAGGGTCCCACTACACCACCGTTACTTAGCGTCAGTTAGAGTCAAGTACACTAACACACATACACACACACACACACCTCCATTACCAGTATAGTGTTTGAACAGATCAATATCTGATCTGATCAGAACTATACTAGCGTCCCCATAATTTAGTGTTCCCCAAACGCAGTGTTTGCACAATCAGCACTGATTCCTGCTAGCACCTGCGTTTAGCCCCCTTGCCCAGACCACCTTACCCAGGCAAGTGTAGTAATCAATAGATTATTGACACTTCCAAAAAACACAAATCACACAAAACCGCTGCGTTAGCAGAGTGAGGCCTGATCTCTGTTAGCACTAGCAGTTTTTTTTGTAGCGACCAAATAGTCCTCGACAACCAGGTGCTTTTATTACCTAGTAGTCGCATCACTGTACCGGTAAATTTAGTTACTAAAATGACAAAACGTGTGTACAGTGATGAAGCTATATATAGTATAATGACCATGTCAAGTGAGAGCGATGGGGAAGCCTCGCCTCACTGGCAGAATCAGGGTCAGTATACAAACCAGATGACAGCAGCGGCTCCCTGACAGATAGCTCCCACAGAGGGGTCCCTGCTAGAGTCAGGTGTACCCGACCCCATTCTGGAGTTGCTTACTTGCAAGAACCGGGGGTTTCTCGTATGCAGCAGAGTGCCAGTACTAGTGCTGCTCACACTTCTCATAAACTGGCAAGCACGAGCGGCCTAGTACATTCTGGACCTTCAACCAGCGCTGCAGTATCACCTAGTGACGTGGCGAGTCACCTGAGTGCAGTTGAAGCTGGTGCGGTGGCTAGCACGAGTCGTGGCCCGCAGCCACTGCGTATCCGAAGACAGGCCCGTAGAGCCCATAGTGTCCTCCCTGAAGCGCTGGCATATCCTAATTGGCAGCCCACAGATTCCACAGCGCCAGTACTTCCCCCATTCACCGCCCAACCCGGAATCCAAGTGGAAACAGCTGGTTTTAATCCCATAAACTTTTTTGAGCTGTTTTTCACTGAAGATCTTTTCAGATCTATTGTGGACCAATCAAATTTGTACGCTCAACAATTCATCGCCGCCAACCCAAATTCACCACTTGCCAGACCATTCGTCTGGAATCCTATTACGATTCAGGAGTTTAAAACCTATCTGGGCCTTTCCTTCAACACGGGCATTACAAGAAAGAATGAATTGTGGTTATATTGGTCCACTGACCCAATTCATCAAATGCACGTGTTCTCTGCTGCTATGTCCAGGATTCGATACGAACAAATATTTTGGTTCATGCATTTCAATGACAATGAACTCTGTCGTCCTCGGGGAGACCCTGAATATGATCAGCTCCACAAAATTCGGCCCCTCATAGACCACTTCAATCAGCGGTTCGCAGCCTTGTTTACCCCCCAACAAGATGTCTGCGTTGACGAGTCCCTGATTAAGTTTACTGGTCGCCTTGCTATCAAACAGTACCTCCCCAGCAAGCGTGCCAGATACAGGGTCAAGTTGTATAAGCTTTGTGACAGGGCCACAGGCTATACAGTTAATTTCCGTGTCTATGAGGGAAAAGATAGCACTGTGGAGCCCCCCGACTGCCCAGGCTACATAGGGAGCAGCGGCAAGATAGTTTGGGACTTGGTGTCACCCTTATTCGGAAAGGGGTACCACTTGTACGTGGACAATTTCTATTCAAGTGTGCCACTTTTTAAACACCTCTTTCAATTGCAAATTGGCGCTTGTGGCACCGTGCCACCTAATCGCCGGGGCTTCCCCCAACGGCTAGTGAATGCCCCACTGAGCTCGGGGGAGAGAGCCTGCTTGAGGTGCGAGGAATTGCTTGCAGTGAAGTGGAGGGACAAACGAAACGTTTACGTGCTGTCCTCCATTCACCCAGACACGGTAGTCCAAATTTCTATGGTCACTGGTGTTGTTGAGAAGCCCCTCTGTGTCCACGACTATAACCGTAAAATGGGAGGGGTGGACTTCAACGACCAGATGATGGGACCGTATTTAATTGCCCGTAAGGCCAGACGCTGGTACAAAAAAGTGTCTGTATACCTATTTCAGTTGGCTGTTTACAACGCTTTTGTCTTATACAAAGCGTCTGCCGGAACATTATCCTTCTTTCAATTCCAAGAAGAGATAATCAGAGCCCTCCTGTATCCAACTTCCCCAACCAGATGCAGTGAGCCGGCTGCATGAGAGGCATTTTCCGCAATTCCTCCCGAGTACCCCTAAACAAAGATACCCCCAAAAAAGATGCCGTGTCTGCAGCAAGCGCGGATTTAGGCGTGACACCCGGAATTATTGTCCCGAATGTCCTGACCGACCTGGTCTTTGCCACGGTGACTGTTTCCGTCGCTACCACACACTACTGGATTATTAGCGTAGGGTACAGCACGGCACAGTTTAGGGCACATTTACACAGGGTCTCAAAAGATGTTCGATGGCTATCGTCATTTTGAGAGACCCGAACCTGGAACCTGGAACTCGACGTTTGAAGAAAAAAAAAAAATAATACATAAAAGCCAAAAATAGTTGTCGTCTCAGTCATTTTTTATGTTCTTTTACACTTCCTACTGTACTTTTAATGTCCTTTGTTTGTTTTTTCATTCTTTTGTGACCTGTTTCTCTTGCAGGTACTCGTCGGCTACCACGCATTGATTTTATATATTCTGACACAAACAGTGTTTGCGCTCAGCATATATGGATACCTTTGCTGATAGCAGCTGTGGTGATTTTCTGATTTCAGCACTGCAGTTAAAATCCTATTTTGGTATACGTGAATAGTGTCGTGTATACCCATCATTAAATTCAGTGGGTGGTTGTTTGGGTGGTTAATGATGAGTAATACTACGCATTATTCCTGTGCTGATTTCTGATAGGTTCTCTTTTTTTCCGTTCAGCCCACAGGCTGCATGAAAAAAAAAAAACCTATATGCCAAACAAGGACCAGCAATGTACTGGTACGTTGCTGGACTTTGAGTGGTTATACCAGGATGATGCCTGCAGATTTAGGCATCATCTTGGTATCGTTTTTTAGTGATCCAGCGGTTGGCTTACATGTAAAAGCAATCCTAGCAGGTAATTGGGCGCTAGACTGCTTTTACATGCAGTGGGAGGGGCCTCCCCCCCCACCGCCGCCTTCCGCAGCCTTCTGTGGTTTTTCTCGGGCTCTCCTGTCCCACCAGTTAACCCGAGAGTGCAGCCGGTGGTTCAATTATCTAACCATAGAGCTAATTGGAGATGAGAATGGCTCCAATCATCTCTATGGCCTAAGATACCGGAAGCTACGAGCATTTCATGACTTCTGTTTCACCAGAAATAAACAGCGCCATTGGGAAATTGGGAAAGTATTTTATCACACCAATTTTGGTGTGGTCAGATGCGTTAAGGTCAGAGGAAAGATCTAAAAGACCCCAATTTTTTTAAAAAAGAGTACATGTCACTACAGATTGCTATCATAGGGGAAATTTAAAAAAAAAAAAATGAAAGAAAAGGTGTCAAAATAACATAGAAAAGCAAATAAAAAAAATAAAATAAATCAAGTCCCCCTGTCCCCCTGTGCTTGCGCGCAAATGCGCACACAAGCGTTGGTCTAGTGTCATATGTAAACTGCAATTGCACCATGCATGTGAGGTATCGCGGCGAACGCCAGGTCGAGAGCAGTAATTCTTGCAGTAGACCTCCTCTGTAAGTCCAAAGTGGTAACCTGTAATGACTTTTAAAGGCTTTTAAAACCGTACGTAGGTTGTTGCCGCGGCACGGGCGTGCGCAATTTTTGAAGCATGTCATGTTAGGTGTCTATGAACTCGGCATAAGATCATCTTTTAAATTTTACCAAACAATTTGGAATTATATAGTGTATTTCTGCATTAAATATAAAAAAAGTGTTTTTTTTACGCAAAAATTGCGTTTGGAAAATGTGTGCGCAAATACCGTGTGACAAAAAAAATTGCAACATCCACCATTTTGTTCTGTAGGGCCTCTGCTTTAAAAAAATATATAATGTTTGGGGGTTCAAAGTAATTTTCTTGTAAAAAAAAATATTTTTTCATTTAAACAAATATTTTTTCATGTAAACAAAAAGTCACAGAAAAGGCTTGGTTTTCAAGTGGTTAGAAGAGTGGGTGATGTGTTGCTAAAATTGAGCATAAAATGTCAGGACTGTTCAAACACCCCACAAATGACCCCTTTTTGGAAAGTAGACACCCAAAGCTATTTGCTGAGAGGCATATTGAGTCCATGGAGTATTTTACATTTTGCCCTAAGTTTCAGGAAAATGACCATTTGGTTTTTTTTGTTTTTTTTTTTTACATAAAGTTGTCAGTAAATGATATAATGCTCACACATGCCATGGGTATATGTGAAATGACACCCAAAAATACATTCTGCTGCTTCTCCTGAGTACAGGGATACCCCATGTGTGAGACTTTTTGGCAGTCTAGCCGCGTACAGGACCCGGAAAACCACTCCCCACCTTCAGGCTTTCTAAGGGCGTAAATTGTTGATCTCACTCCTTACTACCTATCACACTTTTGAAGGGCATGAAATGTCAAGATGGCACAAAACCCCCCCAAATGACCCCATTTTGCAAAGTAGACACTCCAATCTATTTGCTGAGAGGCATGGTGAGTATTTTGCAGCTCTCATTTTTTTTGGAAAATGAAGAAAAACAGGAAAATGCATTTTTTTCCCTCTTTTTTTCAATTTCCAAAACTTTGTGACAAAAAGTGAGATCTGCAAAACACCCAACATGCCTCTCTTCAAATAGCTTAGGGTGTCTACTTTCGGAAAAGGGGTCATTTGGGGGGGGGGTTGTGCTGTCTTGGCATTTCATGGCCTCCGAAACTGTGATAGGTAGTCAGGAGTGAAATCAACAATTTACGCCCTTGGAAAGCCTGAAAGTGGGGGTTGGCTTTCGGGGACCTGTACTCGGCTAGACTGTAAAAAAATTTCACACATGGAGTATCCCTGTACTCAGGAGAAGCAGCA
This sequence comes from Pelophylax lessonae, assembly GCF_965119305.1. NCBI lineage: Eukaryota > Metazoa > Chordata > Amphibia > Anura > Ranidae > Pelophylax > Pelophylax lessonae. The sequence continues at coordinate 219,878,593 of NC_138776.1, read as the reverse complement.
GAATGTATTTTGGGGTGTCATTTCACATATACCCATGGCATGTGTGAGAAATATATCATTTAGTGACAACTTTGTGTAAAAAAATAAAAATAAAAATAATAATAATATATTTCCCGGAACTTGTGGCAAAATATAAAATATTCCATGGACTCACCATGCCTCTCAGCAAATAGCTTGGGGTGTCTACTTTGCAAAATTGGGTCATTTGGGGGGGTTTTGTGCTATCTTGAAATTTCAGGGCCTCCGAAACTGTGATGGGTAGTGAGGAGTAAAATCAAAAATTTACGCCATTAGAAAACCTAAAGATGGGGGTCCCGTACACAGCTAGGCTCCAAAAAAGTCTCACACATGGGGTATCCCCATACTCCGGAGAAGTGGCAAAATGTATTTTGGGGTGTCATTCCACATATACCGATGTCATGTGTGAGAAATTTATCTTTTAGTGACAACTTTGTGTTAAAAAAAAAAATAAAAAAAAAAATTGTAATTTTCCCAAAACTTGTGGCAAAATATAAAATATTCCATGGACTCACTATGCCTCTCAGCAAACAGCTTGGGGTGTCTACTTTCCAAAATGGGGTAATTTGGGGGGGTTTTGTGGTATCTTGACATTTCAGGGCCTCCTAAACCGTTATAGGTAGTGAGAAAATGCAATGAAAAATGTACACCCTTTGAAATTCTGATGGTTGTGATAGGTTTCGAGGTCCCGTACACAGCTAGGCTCCCAAAAAGTCTCACATACGTGGTATCCCTGTACTCAGGAGAAGCAGCAGAATATATTTTGGGGTGTAATTACACATATACCCATGGCATGTGTGAGCAATATATCATTTCAATGACAACTTTGTGTAAAAATAAAAACATTTTTTTTTTAGTTATTTTTCAAACACCTGTGACAAACAAATGAAATATTCAATGAGCTCAACATGCCTCTCAGAACATTCCTTAGGATGTCTACTTTCCAAAAAGTGGTAATTTGGGGGGGGGGGTCTTGTACTGCCCTGCCATTTTAGCACTTCATGAAATGAGATAGGCAGTCAGAAATTAAAGCTGCGTAAAATTTCAGTATTTACACCATAGTTTGTAGACGCTATAACTTTTTCGCAAACCAATAAAAATACGCTCATTTTTTTTTTTTTGTCAAAGACATGTAGCTAAATATATTTTGGCCAAAAAAAATGACATAAATTGAGTATATTGGATATTTTTTAAAAGACAAAGTTGAAAATGTCATTTTTTTGCAAAATTTTCGCTCTTTTTTTATTAATATCGCAAAAAATAAAAATCGCACAGGTGATAAAATACCACCAAAAGAAAGCTCTGTTTGTGGGGAAAAAAGGACGTAAATTTCGTTTGGGTACCACATTGCATGACCGCACCATTGTCAGTTAAAGTCGCACAGTGCCAAAGCACAAAAAGTGGCCCAGACGTAAGACAGCAAAATGCTCTAGTGGTAAAGTGGTTAAGGTGGGTGCACACTATAAGAAAATTGTGCGAATGATTGCCTGTTTTTTTTTTTTTTTATTCATTACAATAAATTTTTATTAAATTTTCAAATTGACAACAAGGGTATATAAAATATACTTCCGTAGAAAATAGTACAAAAATGACAAATAAAACCATATACAACCATGTAAAACTTGTGCAAGGGTTGATCCAGTAGTCAAAGGGTAATATAAACAGGAAAACTATATGTTGTAAAGCATATCATCAGAATTATCAAACAACACAACAGTGATGCAAAAGGAATAAAAGATTGAAGGTATTCCTGCGGTAATTATCTAAAGAAATACCTAGGAAGGTAGTGAGAACGGAGAAGGGCAAAATTTGCTTTGCATCCAGGGTTGCCAGTTGGAGTAAAAGAGGGAGCTCCTAAGGACGGAATACGCATAGACTTTTTCAAGTGCGAATTGCAGATTGACTTGATGTATCACCTCCAGGTGAGAGGGCGGAGACGGTTGTTTCCAGTGTCTGGCGAGTACTGTATGAATTGTCACCACTCTCAGACCAGGAGGGACACGGTCTATACTGTACCTAAGAAAAGTACGGCCAGAGCCGGATTTGGAGCAGTGATGATGCCAGTGGATTCCGAAATGACTTCAAATACCCTTCTCCAATAACTGGTCAGGCTTTTGCAGGACCAGAAATCATAAAGTATGCTTCCTGGTTGGCCACAGTCACGCCAACAAAGGGGACTGCTTTGAGGATAGAATGTGGACAATCGGAGGGGAGTTAGGTACCATCTGGTAAGAAGTTTTTGAGTTTGTTCCCAGTGAGCGACACATTGGGAGGCCTTGTATGTGCTGCGTAAGGTCAGCGACCATTGGGTATCAGAGAAGGGTATCCGAAGATCCTGTTCCCATTTGAGCATGAGATCAGTTTTAGAAAAGGTTAGTTTAGAGTGCATGAGATTGTAGAAAATGGAGATGCCTTTTTGGTTCGGCTTAGGAGACGAGAAGAATTGCCATAGTGGAGTGGGTAAGGAGAATTGTGGTGGAGGGTACTTAAGGAGAAAGCTGGATAGACTATTGTAAGTGTAAAGCGCTGAGTTCGGAAGTGAGAATTCAGTCTGGAGAGATGGAAAAATTTTCAGGGAGTCTTGAGTGTAGAGTTGGTGGACGGTATGGATGCCAGCCGAAATTAGCTTTGATAATTTAGTGTAAGGCAGCAGGATTGCAAGAGTTTCCAGAGGGAGGGGTATTGATGTTCGTGATGTACAGGTGTCTGATAGGGATAGAAACGTCCGCCAAGCTTTTATGGTCGCCAGAGTAGGAAGAGCGAGCGAGGAAAGCGTTAGGGGGTGCCACTTGTCTGCTAACAGCAGGAGACGAAGGTCCTCCGTATGAGCCAAAGAGGATTCAATCTGCATCCAAAGGAGGCAATTTAGCCTGGAGAACTAAAGAGGCAGAGAAGATAATTGAGATGCTAGGTAATAATCTTGGATATCAGGAAGACCCAGGCCTCCAGCCGTTCTATGTTGAATGGAATGCGCATAGCTGCATCTAGCTCTCCGTTTTTGCCAAACAAATAGGCGAAGGGCTTTGGAGAGAGCCATTAAATAGTGTTTCGGGATGGGGATTGGGAGTGTGCGAAATATATACAAGATCTTGGGTAGGCATATCATTTTAAACATAGCGATCCTGCCTGCCCAGGATAAGTCAATCTTTTGAAACACGCGGGTGTCCGCTATTATGGTGTCAACAAGAGGTTTGAGATTGGACGGTATCATTTTGGACGTGGGGAAGGTTAGGTTGATGCCGAGGTAGGGTAGAGAGTAATCCGCCCACGCATAAGACAAAGAGGAGGAAAGGTGAGCACGGGTGTGGGGGTGCAAGCCCATATCTAATATCAGCGATTTGGTGAAGTTCACCTTGTAATATGAGACCGCGCTGTATGATTGAAGGATTTGGTGGGCAGCAGGAAGTGAAATATTGGGGTTAGTGAGGCTTAAGATTACATCATCTGCGAAGAGGTTTATGCAATGGTGGGAAGATTTAAATTTGAATCCAGATATCAGGGGATGGGAGTGGATCGATGCAGCAAGGGGTTCAATCCAAAGGGTAAAAATTAAGGGTGAGAGGGGGCAACCTTGATGGGTACCATTGGTGATGGAGAAGGGTTTGGATAGTAGCCCAGAGGATGGGACTTTAGCTGAAGGGGAAGTGTATAATGAGAGTATAGCCGAAAGTATGGGGCCCGAGAACCCAAATTTCAACAGGACGGCCTTCATGTATCCCCAGTGAACGCGGTCGAACGCCTTCTCCACATCAATGGAGAGAAGCAGAGAAAGTGTTCGAGCGCACTCAGCATGGTGGATAAGATTAGTTATGCGACGTGTGGCATCAGGGGCTTGCCTACCTTTAACGAATGCCATTTGGTCTGGGGCTATGAGGGAGGGAAGGATCGCCGCAATTCGGTTCGCTATGATTTTTGCGTACAATTTGAGATCTGAATTGAGCAGTGAAATTGGCCTAAAATTAGCCGGGGAGTCTTGGGTTTTACCAGGTTTGGGTAGAGTTGATATATGTGCTTGAAGCATCTCTGGCGGAAGGTGTTGTGTTTTTATGGCATTGGAGAAAAGACGAAGCGGGTAAGGAGAGAGAATATCTGATAGGGAGGAATAATATTCATTAGTAAGGCCATCTGGGCCAGGGGATTTGTGCACCGGGAGAGCTCGTATTGTACGGTGAAGTTCCGCTGTGGTGATGGGGCTATTGAGGAGGTCTAGAGAAGATGGAGAGATTTGTGGCAAAGTGAGATGTTGCAGGAAGCTGTGAATGTCTGTATCGGTGGGTTGCGGAGTGGAAGGGTCGTCACGGAGGTTATATAGAGAACTGTAATAGTCCGCGAAGGCATCTGCTATGTCCTGTGGATGTAGAAGTTTGGCTTTGGTAAACGGGTGGTGTATGGAGTTAATTCTGGTTTTGGACCTTCTGGCTTTAAGTCTACTAGCCAAAAATTTACCGGCCTTGTTATGTGACGCATAAAATTTCATGCGTGTGTGGGCTAGCAATTTGTCGTGGCGTTCGTACAGAAGTTGCAGGAGATCTGTTCGTAGGGCGCTAAGACGGGTTTGGGTCGAGTTGGTGGGGGTAGCTTTGTGAAGGGCATCTAAAGATTTGATGTCTGATATCAGTTTGTCAAGTTTGGCAGTAAAGATTTTTTTCATTTTGGACCATAATTGGATCAAGATACCTCGGGCGTACGCATTATGAGGGGTCCAGAGAAGGGCAGGGTCGATATCAGGGGTATCATTGTGAGGGAAGAAATCAGTCAGGTGGGATTTCAGCGATTTAAGAGTGTCTGGGTTGGAGAGAAGTGAGTTATTACAGTGCCAAATGTAGGACGAGGGGTGTACAGTGCCGGTAGTTAATGTAAGGAAAATAGCCGCATGGTCAGACAGGTGATCGTGGAAATACTTGAGTCCTTAACAGATGGCAGAACGCTTTTGCTAACTAGGAACATATCTATCCTCGTGTAGGAATTATGCCTAGGGGAGTAGTAGGAATAATCCCTTTCGTGTTCTGTGTGTTGGTAGCACCACACATCATGGAGATCCTCAGATGTAAGGAGGTTCTTAAGAGTTGGTAACCTCAATTTTTGTCGAGAGGAGTCGTCCATAATGTGGTCCGCCACCAAGTTGAAGTCGCCACAAAAAATAATGTGGCTAGATTTGAGTTTGGCTACCCTGGAGCAAAGTTTACGCAGGAATTTCAATTGGTGAGTATTCGGGGCATAAACAGTAACAATGGTGTGTTGATGGTTATTAAAAGTACAAACAAGGATCAGATACCTGCCCTCTGTGTCCGTCACCACTTGTAAAGGGGTGAAGGAGACAGAGTCCTTTATAGCGAGCAATACTCCCCGTTTTTTCACAGAAGCAGAGGAGGTAAAAATATGGGGGTAGTTGACATAAGAGCAACGGGGGGGACGATCTTTCAGGAAATGTGTCTCTTGGACTGCAACAATGTCGGCTTTGGAGTTAGAGGCTTCAGTCCATAAGGAGTAGCGCTTGGCCGGATGGTTAAGGCCTCTGGCATTGATTGACATCAATTTAAGCGCCATTTATGCAAACAGAAAAGAAAAGGGTAAAATAAATACCTTCCAAGTCCAGCTGGGAAAAGGAGCAGAGGGTAAGTGTACCAAAGACGTATGGATGCAATAGGATGACAGTAAACTGTATAAAGGGTGGACGAAGATCACTGGTGGAGTCCGAGATGTAGACTTGATAGAAGATCTAGCTTCGAGATGATAGGGAATCCTGTAGGATGGCTGTAGAATGGGCTAGGAAAAAAAAGTAGAAAGGGAAAAACAACAAGGGAAAAGGACCAAAATACAAGCAACTTGTAAAAACAAGGTCTTGGAGGACCGAAAAGGCAGCGTGTGCTGCAAAGCAGTGGGGAGACAGAGTACAGTGGTTAGTACTCATAAGGAGCTACCGGGCCTGGTGAGCCCAGAGATGGTATGTGTTGCCTCAGTAGCGTCTACAGCTGGAACCTCTGGGGCCCCTGGTAACAACCTGCCAGTCGGATTTGACATGGGAAGGTTGTTGCAGCTCTCGTGGCGGTGGTTGTTCGTTGGGGTCTGGGACAATACCCCATTGACGTAGGAGTCGGACGCCTTCGTCGATTGAAGTGATAGTGGAGGAGTGACCCTGGTGGGTGACACATAATTTGGCCGGATATTTCCACTTATACATAATCTTGTGGTTTCTCATGGCTTTAGTGATTGGGTTTAGGTTTCTTCTCAGCTGCAGCGTGTATTTAAAATAGTCTGGATATGTGCCGCCTGCTCTGGGAGTTGGTCCCTGTTCCAAGAGTCCAAGATTTTTTCTTTTGCTTGAAAGAAGTGAATTCTTAGGAGAACGTCACGGGGTACCTCCTGAGGGAGGAAGGAGGGCTTGGGAAGTCTATGAACGCGATCAATGGTCAAATCTTCAGCAGTAAGATTCGGGGCAGCTGCTTTAAACAGGTCCCACACAAAGTGTGGAAGTTGGTTACTGGACACAGATTCGGGTATGCCTCTTAGCTTCAGGTTATTACGGCGAGATCTATCTTCAAGATCTGCAAGTTTGGCCGTGATTTGCTGAATGTCCTCATGCTGTGAGTTGTGAGAGTCTACCAGGACATTGTGGGAGGCTGTGAATTCACACATCTTGTGCTCAACTGAGTTCACTCTATCCCCTAGGGCGTGAATTTCTTTCTTGCACATTGAAATAGAATATAGAATGTCCTGTTAAATGGATGTGCGCAGTAAATAAAGCATGTCTTTTAAGGTCGTGTTAGAAACCGGTTGGCCAGTAGTTTGGAATGAGGCAAAAGGGTCCGACTGTGATAGTATTGTTGTATGCGTGGGATGATCGTTGCTCACCTCCATGTCAGTTGCATAAGGCATAGAAGCACATCCTTCCCTCCTTGGTTTTGACTTCACTGGGCTCAGAGAAGAAGGCGATGGCAGGGATGAACTGCCAGAGTAGGTAGGAGCGGGTGTTTGGATCTCTCCCTCTGAGGCTGCAGTATGTGTTGCGAGGCTGCTGTATGCGTCCTCCGCCTCTGGCCGCTCCAGTGGTAGAGGGCCGCGTGTGGGAGAGGAGCGAGTGTCTCCGCCGCCAGTTTGAGGCGGCGGGGAAGAATTCCTGCATTTTCTTCACCGGTAATGGAGCGGGGTTTCAGCCGTCTGGGGAGCTAGAGCTGGGAGGTGAGTGAGGCTCGTAGCAGGAGCGATGCTGAAGCTAAGCGGCCATTACGTCCGGCGGTCGCCACGCCCCCTTTTTATTTTATTAAATTATATTTTTATTAAAGTTCTGTAAGTAAGAATACATAAGAAACCAAAACAGAATCCAGAAGCATACAGATTATTATCAAAAAATTAAAAGTTTTAAACATGCTACGGTATATCTGGAAATTAGATGATACTTCACCGTAATGTGGTAAAGGAAACATATCTCTGTGATAGAAAAATATATAATATAAAAACTCACCATAGTGGGCACATGAAAAGAAGGGAAAAAAGAAAAAAGGAGAAGGGGGGGAATAAGGGGCAAAAGGGAACACCATGAATCTCCATGTATGAGGATGTGTGTGTTGAGTACGCCAGTAATGGTTTTAATAAATCTCAGTTTGTATCTGAGGAAGTGTTGTTGGGACAGTAGTCTGATTTATCCCATGTATCCCAAACTCTGGCAAAACTCGCCATCGTATCCTCAGTCATGTCGGTTAAATTCTCCATTTTGTGAATATCCACAATGGCGAATATTAACTGAGAATGTTGGGAGGGGAGGTGAATAGCCAATTGCATGGAATTGCTTGTTTGGCAGCTAACAAGATAAACACTATCAATTTCTGTTCATACTTGGAGATTCCCAGGAAAGGCAAACCTAATAAGTAATGGATAGGGTTTAAAGATATCTCAATTTTCAAAAGTGTTTGTAACATAGTTTGAACATACTTCCAAAAAGCTTTAAGAAGAGCGCATTCCCAAAAAATATGATAATGCGTACCAATATCAGTAAGGCATCTCCAGCATAGTCTTGAGAGTTCAGGATTACAGGCATGTAGCATGACAGGAGCATTGGCCGCCGGTTTATAGGGGGTGCGCTGCCCCCCCAATCTGTGCAAGGGAAAAAAAATTTACCATTTGCAGCCCACTAGGGGCGCCGGACCTACTGTTGGCTATGGGGGGTGGGGTTTGGCACCCCACGTACGTCACGCAGAGGTGCAGATTGGCGGCCTTCTGGGTGTCATCAGGGCGCAGAGCAATGCGCCCCGACACTCGCCACTGTGGCGCTGTCCTGGCTGTGATTGGTCCAGACTCCAGCCTGGACCAATCATAGAGGACATCCCAGGTGACATCATGTGGCAGCGGCGCGCATGCAGGTTGAGGAGGAAGAAGATGTCCAGAGCAGAGTCCCGACTGAGTCTCCCGAGTCCCGGGCCGTCAGCAGCAGAGAGCAGCCAGCAGCACGCCAGGCAGTGACAGAGTCGGTCTGGTGATCATGAGAGAGAGAGCCAGCCCAAGAGCAGGAGGTAAGTGATTCTGCAGCCGCTGCCTCAGACTCAGTGCCTCCCTCCTCCTGTGTGCGGGACTGCGGCCAGGCCAGCAGCCTGCTTAGCAGTGTACACAATATAAGATAATGCAGGCCAGGCCAGGCCAATTACATTGTACATCAGGTAAAGTGCTATGCTAACTTAGCATAGCACTTTACCTGTGTACAATGGAATTGGCCTGGCCTGGCCTGGCCTGGCCTGCACTGTCTTATATTGTGTACACTGCAAAGCAGGCTGCTGGCCTGGCACTATATATTTATTATTATTAATAGTTAAAGGCAGCCATTTACTATTAATAATAATAAATATATAGTGCCAGGCCAGCAGCCTGCTTAGCAGTGTACACAATATAAGACAGTGCAGGCCAGGCCAATTACATTGTACATCAGGTAAAGTGCTATTAGAGAAAAGAGTGAATCGGCGCTAGTGGGAAACAGCTTCTAAAGTGCTCACAGTGCTTTGCAACCAAAAATGCATTAATAAATACAAAACTATGAAAGGGTCTGGTTGGTATGATATCTCGGTGATCAGGGAGTTTTTCAACCCAATATGCAAAAAGTTTAAGCTGGAGTCTTCCTAGAAAATAACCAACCAAATAATCACATCATGCGATCACATTTGCGAAAATCGCAGAACATTGTATGTTAATCACCAATCCAGGAAACTATGTACATACAATGTTCTGCGATTTTCGCAAATGTGATTGCATGATGTGATTATTTTTCTTTTTGCGCCCGCCCCCCCAAATATTTTGAGCACCAGCCACCACTGGACAGGAGTCTAAAAACTTGTTTTTGAATATGGTATTTAGTTTGAATTTCTATAAATGACATGAGTTTGCTGGTGACAGGGTCAACCAAGTGGCAAAGTTGAAAAATTCCTGCTTGGATCACGGGGTACATGCCTTGATATGACAAGCTATCAGGTATCTTAGGATTTAAGAGAGTATTTAGGAGAGGATGGCATGGGGAAGAGAGAGAGAATTTGTTGCAGCAAAACTTCCATATTAATTAAGTGAAGAGCATTGGGGCTAAACTTAAGCTTTTTAATTGAGACTGTGTGAGTTGTGAGATCTTACAACTGTGAGTTGTAAGATCTGACCAAAGCATAGCATAGGGATGTACAGTACTAGTGACACTTATTTCAATCTCAGACCATCTATTAGGGGGGTATCGAGAGGACCAAGAAATAACGGCCCATAAATGAGTGGCAAAATAATAATTACGTATATGTCGGGGACTCCCAGACCACCTCTAGAACGCAGTGATAGCAAAACTGAACTGGCTATACGATGGGGAGCGTACTGCCAAATTAAATTAAGAAATATCCTCCCAATCAATTTTAATTGTGGAGTTGGGACAGGAATGGGGAGAGTCTCAAATAGATGCAATAATTTAGGAAGGATAGTCATTTTGAGGACTTTAATTCTCCCTAGGAGTGAAAGAGGAAGATTGGTCCATCGTTTAGGCATTCTGTTGATCTCAGAGAATAGGAGTGGGTAGTTAGCCTGATAGAGGGTTGAGTAAGAGGTGATTATGAAAATACCCAAATATTTTTCTGCAATGGGTAAATGCCCTCTATAAGAACCCAAGAGCGTACGTCTATTACTCGGGCTACCGGTCAGACCCCTTCCCCATAAAACGAGGCACGAGGCAGGGTTGTCCCCTTTCCCCCCTTCTATTTGCCCTGGCAATTGAGCCCCTTGCGATCCTCATATGCTCTAATCCAAATATTCGGGGAATTGAACTGGGTGGACACCACCATAAACTCTGCCTCTTTGCAAATGATGTCCTGCTTTTCCTCACTGCTCCACTCCTATCAGCTCTTAACCTCCTTGATACCCTAACTAAATTTGGATCTATCTCGGGCCTTGTCGTTAATCCACGGAAGTCACTAGCCCTAAATGTATCCCTGTCAGCCGATGTCGTTAACCACCTCAAGTTTTCTCTCCCATTCCCTTGGGCCAATTCATATTCATATACTTGGGTGTCAAATTCACAGCTGATCCTGCCAAGCTCTTTTCTGCCAACTATCCTCCCATGTTATCTACACTTACAAACCTTATGAACAAATGGTCCTCCCTACCTCTATCTTGGATGGGGAAAATTACAGTACTCTAAATCTTACACAAGATCTTATACCTGTTTCAAGTTCTCTTGATACAGGTACAGGCTTATTTTTTACGTATTTTACAGAAGCGGGCTCTGGAATATATTTGGGGCAATGTCAAACCTCGCTTACCCAGACCGACATTGTACCGACCACATATCCGCGCGGGGCTTGGAGTGCCACAGTTTGCCAAATACTATTACGCAGCCCAGTTGGCTTAGCTCCCTAAGTATCACGCAACAAAGGAAATCCCATTGTGGGTTTCCCTAGAAGCAGTAGACTGCGATCCATTGTCAGTAGCTAACCTCCTCTGGGTACCACCTTCACAACAGAGATGTATCACTAACCCTATCACTAAACAAAGCCTAACCATTTGGGATAGACTTAAACAACGCTTTAACCTTCAATCCCCCCATAATCCCCTACTTTCTTTCCTTCGCAACCCCTCATTCTACCCAGCCTGGTCTTCTTGTACCTCTTTCTCCGAGTGGACTAGGGCTGGCTTAAAACGTGCCTACCATTTTTTCAGGCCGCGCGTCTTTAAATCATTCCCGGCTTTACGTAAAGCCCACGACCTCCCCCCTGGCGAATTGTTTCACTTCTTACAACTGAAACACTTCTTTGCCCAAAACACACCAGTACGAGACGGCTCCCCTGCATTCTCGACTTTTGAATGTGCCTGCAAAACGGACCCGCATAGACGGGGGCTCATTTCTGATCTCTACGCTCAGCTCTTGTCAGTTCAGGAGACCACCCTACATACGTGACTAAATGGGAAAGGAACCTAAATGGGAAAGGGACCTAAACCACAAAATCTGCATCCCCAAATACTGTAGCTCTGGAGATGAATTATAAAGACCAGATGGTACTTGGTCCCAGCCAGAATCTTCAAATATGTGCCTCAGTATTCACCTTGTTGCTTTTGCGGTTTTGAGTCTCCAGGTACTCATGCACACATATGGTGGGAATGCCCCACGGTTCGTGCCTTTTGGTCCGAAGTATATCAAGTCCTGTCTACTATTTCTCACACTTCACTTACCCCTGATCCAGCATCTGCTCTCCTGAACCACAAGCCACCTGATCTCACACATCACCAATTTAAGCTTTTTCTCTATATCACCACAGCAGCCAAACAGACTATAGCGAAGGCTTGGAAAACTACCACGCTTTGTTTCATGACTTTGAAAAGTAGAGTCACTCAAGCTATGATACATGCTAAAACTGAAGCAATCCTGTTGGATAAACGTACCCCTTACAAAAAGCTCTGGAAGCCCTGGATTGACAATTGCCTGCCGTCAGGCTTTGACGAATCCCTTGTACTAATTTGAACTCAGGTCCTTGATACCCTACCGGTTATGCCACTTTGAGTGGCTCGGGACTCTCTCCGGGGCACCTGTTATTCCCCCCTTTCCCCCCCTCTTATGTTTGTCCTTCTATTCCCCCTACTTTCCTTCTTGCCCCCCTTATTCTTTTCTCTTCCTCCCCCCCCACATTGCCTCAGGTATGCCACTACCCAACATGTTTACCTGATGTGGCTGGATCACCAACTTCCACTGTGCTAATGACTTCTTCTTTGCAATGTTCCCGGCTACCCCTGCACCTTGTGACCACTCTTCGTATTTATATACTAAGGCACCCAGCTTGTCCCCTTTTTCTTTCTCGAATCTGTATGTTATGCGATTGCTTGGTGTTTCTTATGTCCTATTGACATGTATACTTTTGGTATGTACTTATATTGTTTGTTTATATTGTTTTGTACCACATTCCTTTTGCTTCAATAAAATAGTTTGAAAAGAAAATACCCAAATATTTAAGAGAATGTGAGTTCCAATGATACTGGAAGTCCCAATACAGTAGGAGGAGTAGAGAAGGGGGAATAAGACAAATAAAGTGAAACAGTGTGATCCCACCTAGCAGCGCTCAAATTACAGTGTAGAAACAATATATGTGATCAAAATAAATCATGCATATAAACGTAAATAAATACATGTGAAAAAAATATTCAAATACATGTGAGAAATTATCACTGTGAACTATGAATCCAGTCCAAACAATAGTCCAGTAGAAAATAATCCAGTGAAAAAATTCCAGTGAAAAAAAACATATATATGTATAAAAATCCAATTTATAAAATATATGAAGAAAAGTGAAAGAATGGTGATCCAGTGAGATTCTAGTGTTAGCCGAACAGAAACACACCAAAAGGGTCCACCACCTCTGTGCTCCACTCCCCTCAGCTAGAACACTCACCCCCACTTTTTTCCCTCCACTCTTATGGATCGGGCTGATCAAGCTTAGATAAATCCACCATGGCACAGGATCCGAGGAATATTGGGTCCTTAGGGACTAACAAGCTGCCACTCCACATAGACTTATAATGAAGCCTATTAAATGTGTTTTGAGCATCTAGACTCAAAATGAGGTAAGCACATTTTGTTTTATTTAGAAGATCTATAAGATCTATGGTACGTCTAGTATAATCTCCTGCTTGTCTAGAAGGTACAAACTCAACCTGATCTCTATGAATCAGAGATAGGATTAAGTGAGTTACAGTCAGGTCCATAAATATTGGGACATCGACACAATTCTAATCTTTTTGGCTCTAGTCACCCCCACAATGGATTTGAAATGAAACAAACAAGATGTGCTTTAACTGCAGACTTTCAGCTTTAATTTGAGGGTATTTACATCCAAATCAGGTGAAATATGTAGGAATTACAACAGTTTGTATATGTGCCAGTAATGGGACAAATTAACAATCATAAATCAAACTTTCACATTTTAATACTTGGTTGCAAATCCTTTTTCAGTCAATTACAGCATGAAGTCTGGAATGCATAGACATCACCAGACACTGGGTTTCATCCCTGGTGATACTCTGCCACTTCCTGCTTGTTCTTGGGGCATTTTCCCTTCAGTTTTGTTTTCAGCAAGTGAAATGCATGCTCAATCAGATTCAGGTCAGGTAATTGACTTGGCCATTGCATAACATTCCACTTCTTTCCCTTAAAAAACTCTTTGGTTGCTTTCGCAGTATGCTTCGGGTCATTGTCCATCTGCACTGTGAAGCGCCGTCTAATTAGTTCTGAAGGATTTGGCTGAATATGAGCAGATAATATTGCCGGAAACACTTCAGAATTCATCCTGTTGCTTTTGTCAGCAGTCACATAATCAATAAATACAAGAGAACCAGTTCCATTGGCAGCCATACATGCTCACGCCATGACACTACCACCACCATGCTTCGCTGATGAGGTGGTATGCTTTGGATCATGAGCAGTTCCTTTCCTTCTCCATACTCTTCTCTTCTCATCACTCTGGTACAAGTTGATCTTGGTCTCATCTGTCCATAGGATGTCGTTCCAGAACTGTGAAGGCCTTTTTAGATGTTGTTTGGCAAACTCTAATCTGGCCTTCCTGTTTTTGAGGCTCACCGATGGTTTACATCTTGTGGTGAACCCCCTGTATTCACTCTGCTGAAGTCTTCTCTTGATTGTTGACTTTGACACACATACACCTAGAGTGTTCTTGATCTGGCCAACTGTTGTGAAGGGTGTTTTCTTCACCAGGGAAAGAATTCTTCGGTCATCCACCACAGTTGTTTTCCGTGGTCTTCTGGGTCTTTTGGTGTTGCTAAACTCACCGGTGCATTCTTTCTTTTTAAGGATGTTCCAAACAGTTGATTTGGCCACACCTAATTTTTTTGCTATCTCTCTGATGGGTTTGTTTTGTTTTTTTTTTCAGCCTAATGATGGCTTACTTCACTGATAGTGACAGCTCTTTGGATCTCATATTGAAAGTTGACAGCAACAGATTCCAAATGCAAATAGCACATTTGAAATTAACTCTGGACCTTTTAAATGGGATAATGAGGGAATAACACACACCTGGCCATGGAACAGCTGAGCAGCCAATTGTCCCATTACTTTTGGTCCCTTAAAAAGTGGGAGGTACATATAAAAACTGTTGTAATTCCTACACCTTTCACCTGATTTGGATGTAAATACCCTCAAATTAAAGCTGAAAGTCTGCAGTTAGAGCACATCTTGTTTGTTTCATTTCAAATCCATTGTGGTGGTGTATCGTGCCAAAAAGATTAAAATTGTGTCAACATCCCAATATTTATGGACATGACTGTAGCCTATTAGCTAACATTTTGGTGAAAATTTTGCAAACTAAGTTTAATAATGCTATGGATTGATAGTTATCTGGGGCTGATTGGTCTTTACCTGACTTTGGGATAACTGTAATACAAGCATGTAAGTATTGGGGATGGAGTACAGCACCTTTCATTAAGGAGGCAAATAAGTTTAATAAGTAAGGGGAGATTATTGGAAAGAAGGCCTTGTAATATGAATAGGTTAGCCCATCAGGGTTCGGAAATTTATGTAGGGGCATCTGGCGTATCACCTCTTCCACTTCTTCAACTGTTATATTCATGTTTAACTTGGATAAATCAGCCGAAGATATTTTACGGTGTTGTAGAAAGGCACAGAAGGCATCAAATTTTGCTTGGGTCAAGTGGAATTGTGAATCTGAGACTAAAATGTTATAAAGTTTATAATAGAAATCGCCAAATACTTTGGACATGCTACGGGGACAATGTGTTGGCGTACCATCTGGCTGAATCAAGAAGTCTGGAATGGAAAGAGAGGAGCGTGGTTTTAGTTTGCGAACTAAAGTTCTGTGAGGTTTATTTGCGTATTCATAAAATTTTTGTCTGGCTCATAACATAGATTTAGATATCTTCCTCATATCTAGAGCTTTAATGAGGTTGTGTAAAGATAAAACCTCCCAGAAACGATCCACCGTAGGGGAAAGGAGTAAGGATGCCTCCGCTGTACGAAGTTGTGTAATTAGTAGCGATCTCTGGAGGTTAGTCTCCTTTTTTTGGTGGGAGCCTGCAGAAACACACTCACCTCCAAAGAAAGCCTTATGAGCTTCCCATATGGTGGAGGCCTCCAATACTGTGCCATCAATGAGTTGGGAAAAACTCTGAGAGCTTCTCTGCAAGCTGATCATTAATCTCAGGGATACGCAAAAGTGTTTCATTCATACGCCAGTGACAAGTTTTACTAGAGATCTTGGACAAAGCCAGATTCAGGAGTATAGGCGCGTGATCTGACCATGTAATAGGGTTGATTTCAGATGCTGCTAGATGTGTTAGTAGGGGTGCTGAGATAAAATAATATTCTAAACGGCAATAGAGTTTATGAGATGGGGAGTAAAATGTAAACTGCTTTTGTGTGGGGTGTTTAATCCGCCAAGTGTCATACAGATTGTAAGCTCTTATGAGCTTTCTGAAAGACTTGGACAATCTATTGACCTGGGCAGACAGAGGGAGTGGATTGGAAAAGAGCTCGTCTGTCTTTAGTGGGCGAAATACATAGATTAAAGTCTCCTACAATAATCATATAAGTCTGTGCAGATTTCTGCATTTTTTCAAAAACCTCTGTAAAAAACTGAATTTGTCCAGAATTGGGGGCATAAATATTGACTAAAGTAAAAGGAGTGGTCATGTAGTCACAGTCCAGGAAAATAAATCTACCCTGGGGATCAAGAAAGGAGGACTTGATCTTGATTGGGCATGTGTTTTTAATTAAAATTGCAACACCAGCCTTTCCCGTGGGATCTGAAGCAACATAAGAATTAGGAAAGTGTCTGGAGGCAAATCGAAATGAGCCATCCACATGGAGATGTGTTTCCTGGACCATGATCAAATCTGCCTTTGACGCTCTAAATACCTTTAAAGCTAGCCACCTCTTACGAATCGAGTTTAAACCTTTAACATTGTATGAAACAACACTTAAGCCATAACAGATAATTAGAAGGCAAAAGCAAGAACAACTGGTTATTCACAGTCCTGTTACAGAGTCCATGGTGTAAAGGAAAAAAGAAAAGGGAAAAAAATCCCAAAAACAAGAAAAAGCTGCGTGACTATGAAAGAGCTTGAGCAGTAACAGGTCAAAAAGAGACCTGAAAAAATCGACAAAATTAATAAAAAGAAAGGTGGTTGGAAACCTGAGGCGTACGCATACCTCAGGGAGCCAGGGCCTCGGCCCAGGGCGATTTAAAGGAGCATGCCGACCTCCGAGATTCACTGGAAAGGTCCCAGAAGAAAAAAAGGAGAGGCGGACTGTTCATCTTGAAGTCCCATTGCCGATAGTAAACTAATAAAAAAAAAAAAAAAACATAGAACGAAAATAAGCTATGATCATTAACTGATAACCTTTGGGAAAGGAAAGTTAAACTTGCAGACCAACCGTCTGGGTACAGAGATGGTATCCTTTCCATCTGTGTATAAGGGTAATCAACAGGATCGTCATGGAGCTGTCCTCAAGTAGGTAGTTTGGTGACGGTAGCTTGTTGGGGGGGGTAGCAGAAATTTTGTGTGCAGTCTGCCGTATCGGCGTCCAGATTTTCCCTGGTGTGACTGGTGCACGTAGCGTGGCAGGTAGAAACCAGTGACCTTCTTCTGGGAGAGGCAGAAGGCCAAGGTTGCGCAAAAAAACCTCACTCTCTTGGAAAGCACGCATTGAATATTGTATCCCATCTCTAGATGCCGATAAATGGAAGGGGAAACTCCATCGGTAGATAACCTGATTTTGTTGAAGGTGGAAAGTGAACTTCGCCTCTTGCCCAGGGTGATAGGCGATAGGTCACTGAAGATCTGTATCTTGTTTCCTTTATAATCTAGATGAGTTATATTTTGCATTGCCACTGTAAGGGCTTCTTTACTTTCGTAAAAGTGAAGACAAACTATGATATCTCTGAGGTTGGTGTTAGGAGGCAGTTTAGGAGACAAAGATCTGTGAGCTCTGTCCAGGCGCCAGTTTATATCTGGTATATGTGGTACTAATGTATTGAAAAGACCCAGCAGATAAGGGCGTATTTCTTTTTCACTTACAGTTTTGGGGACGCCGCAAATTCTCAAATTTTGACGCCATTCTGTGTTCCCCAAATCTTCTTGTATTTGCGTCTGGGAAACAGTGGGTTTCAGTGCCGCATTGTCTTCTTCCAAAATGTGAACATATTGCAGCAGTTCATCTAATTTATTTTCAAGTGTATCTGTTTGCCCTCCCAATTGGTTAATCCCACCACGAAGCTCTTGAGCGATTTTCCCCACTTCTTTTGAGATATTGTGGGTTAAATTCTGTAGGAGATTAGGTAGTTTAAGATCCAGGACCTCCACTGTTGCCACTAAGTCGTCTTGTGTTGTGGAGATAGGAGGGATGGTGGGTATAGCCCCCTGAACAGTCCTCTCTGCTTGGCTCGGCCGAGGGACGGAGGACGTTCTTCTGGTTCCCTATCTTGCCCATAATGTGTACAATGCTTACCGGAGTCTCTCTGTATTACTCCCGAGGCTTTAGCTGCCACAGAAGCGGAGCAGGAGTCGCAGGAGGAAGATGCGGACCCGGATCAGGAGAGTTATGCGCCCCCTGCCTGGTTTTCCATAATGTTTCCCAGCAAGTCATAACCGAGGATGGAAATAATGTATGAAAATTCTCATATGACAAAGGCTTTTTTTTTTTGCTGTTTATTACTTCTGATCATGCGCAGTCTTTGGTATCTGATTTTCTAATACGAAAACAGTACACATTAAACAAAAATCATTTGTTCTGTTCACATACACTTTTTGGAGTTTGTCCCTTTGGAAATTTTCGTTTGGAAAGTGTAAGAAACGGATGTCAAAAGTTGTGTACACACTACGGGAGAATTGAACGATTGTGCCTTGTATGGAATTTTTCTTCAGATTTTCTCATAATGTGTATCCACCTTTACTTCTGATTCTATTTTCACTGCCAAAGGCAATGCCAACAGCTCTAAAACAGCTCTAAAACAACTATGACTGAAGATAAGTCACCTGTCATTATTTCCCTGTCTACTCAACCCATTCAATTTTGACTTGTTCTGTGCCCACACCTCTACTCTGGCTTCTGGGCAGATTAAACCTTTCTCTTATTACACGTCTTTTCCTTGGCCTCCAAAAACACTATTGTTTTTCTATACTGATATAGCGCTACCCCTGGAGGAGCCGCTTAAGTATAATTGGTTCTGTACTCTGCCTCTCAACTCCAAGAACAGTCTCAGCCCCTCTGGCACAACTGAAAATATTGTACGTGCAAGCACAGTTATAACAGACACACATTGTAGTAAAACACAGAAATAGTCTATACTGTGAAAGTTCTGTGGAATGGTAACAAACAGTAGAAATTTAGTTCAAGTATATTAACTGTAGAATAATGACTGAGATTCAAGAGCAATATCCTCAATGGTACTGTCAGGCTGCTTTCAGGGGATTCCTCAACAGCAAATTACCCCAAGAGCAGAGGCAAACACTTTAATAATAGCAGATAACAAATAGCAAACTCGATATTGTAATGGTCACCTCTTTACTTAGATTTGGCTCTATGAGTCCAGGCAGGAGGAGAGCAGAGGAATGATCCTCACTTGTGACAGACCTCTCTCTGCTTTCCCCTGACAACACAGGTCCACAAATTAAAAAAAAAACAAGAGAAGGGCGCACGACCTTGTGCATTACCACTTAAAAGTTTATTAAAATCAAAGAAGGGTAGCGTACAATATACTCACAAACGTAGCATATGAACAAGCATATAGGAAATGGGCACCGCTCGCTTCTAGGACACTTCTCTATTGCTGGATAGCGTGATGGCGTCCTCAAAACCTGATGTGGTCACGCTGTGATCACGCTATCCAGCAGTAGAGAAGTGTTCTGGAAGCGAGCTGTGCCCATTTCCTATATGCTTGTTCATATGCTACGTTTGTGAGTATATTGTACGCTACCCTTCTTTGATTTTAATAAACTTTTAAGTGGTAAGGCCCTTCTCTTGTTGTTTTCTTGTAGTGCCTTTTGGATACCCTTGGTCCTGAGGGAGGCAGCAACACCACTTCATTTGTGTCATAAAACCGCCTAGAAGATTCACCTTCCCGCATACCACTTGAGCGCAGGAGAGATGTTGTTGTTTTTTGGAAATCATTCCACAAATTAAAAACACTGCACTCAGTTCAGTGGTCAATGGCCTAACTCCCAAGACAGACTACCTTTGCCCATGCATAACATATACTGAGCCCTATGTTTGCATGTCAGTATGGCCACAAAAACTTCAGTCCCTTTGGAGAAGAAGGCCTTGAGTCTTCAGCTAGCCACTTTATTTGGTGCACGTTGAACTACTATTAGGTAAGAGTGTAAATGCAGTATGTTGGCATTGTCTGGATAACAGGACAGACACTGTGGCTACTTAACCACTTCTGGACCGGATGATTTTCCCCCTTAATGACCAGGCCATATTTTGCGATTCGGCACTGTGTAATTTTAACGGACAATTGCGCGGTTGTGCGATGCTTGACCTAAATAAAATTGATGTTCTTTTTTACCATAAATAGAGCTTTCTTTTGGTGGTATTTGATCACCTGTGCGATTTTTATTTTTTGCACTATAAACAATAAAAGAGCGACGATTCTAAAAAAAAAAAAAAACAATATTTTTTACTTTCTGCTATATAACATTGTCAAAAAAATTAAAATTTTTAAACATTTTAGGGCGATTTGTTTTCTGCTACATATTTTTGGTAAACAAATATCACAATAAGCGTATTTTGATTGGTTTGCGCAAAAGTTATCGTGTCTACTAACTACGGGAAAGATTTATGTCATTTTTATTGTTTTTTTTTTTACTAGTAATTTTGGCTGTGACGGTACTAGCCGTCACTATGGGTGACGGATCACCCTGTCCCTGGATTGTAAACCCCTTTGTGTCATTTTCTTATGAGTTTGGGACATTGCATTTTATTTTCCCTTTATTCATCCTCTGAACAACTGACTCATGGCATTGAGTTAATGTTACAACCCATCCCCCCCCCTCCTGTTTCTGTGTCTAAGTGTGTGTATTCATGGCAGACAATGGTCTGAGTTGGAGACGTCTCTCCGCAGGGGGTGTGTATTAAGACTGCATGTTTCAAATGTACAAATGTTCAGTTCTCATTGGTTGGTCCCTAACTGTATGTAAAACTGTTGTCTTGGAATGTAATAAACAGTTTAAGCTCTGCATGGCTAACCCTCAACACCTGTGTGGATTGTCTCGTGATTGAGGGGTTACGGGCTGGATATGGCTTCTCTGCAGGCTGTGGGTGCGTTTGGAGGACAGGAGACACAGATCCGGCGGATGTGCCCACCTGGGGTACAAAGATCCGTTACATTGGTGGCAGTGGTGGGATGTCTCCTGCAGTCCAGGACATCCAAACCACCAACAGGATTCAAGATCTGGGCAGCTGCCGAGGAGTGATACGGGGACCAGCCAGCATGAGAGCGGAGTTCGGGAGGAGGCTGCAAGGCATGCGGAAGCACCATCGGGGACCAGCGACAGAGCACACCAGGCTCGGCTGGGAGGATGTGATCCGCCGGCGACTCTGGCATGAGGCGCTAAGCCACGAGCGGCACCATCAGGGGAAGATCCTTCCCTCCTCCACAGAGATGTACCGGAAGCAGTACCGTGCGCGAGAGGTGTTCCTGAGGGAACGACCGCGAGATGAAGGGAAGACGGAGCTCGGAAGATTGGTCCAGGAGGAAATGAGGCTGGACGCCAGCTACAGAGCCCTCCGGTGGTTCGCGGCTCAACTGTGGCCAGGTACAGCAGATGGCAGCCCAACAGTAGGCGTTGGCTATGGCGGCGTGGGGCTGCTCCATCAAAAAATGTACAGAGACCCAGACATTGGGAGCGATGAGGAGTGGCGGCTGGAACACATTCTGGATTTCCGAGATGAGGTGCTGGACCTCCCCGACGAGGCGTGTGACCTGGAGGAATTGGAGTTCCTGGTTGAGCAGGAATGGGAGCTCGAGATTGCCTACAAGCGGCTGTTTGACGGTGATCAGCAGCCTGGCATGGCTCCCGTTGCCTGGGACTGTCCGAGAGAAATAGCAGACAGTCACGAAGATGAGAAGCAAATGGGGCCAGGGGTGACCCTGCGTTTTCCCATACTAACTGCAATGGAAGAAGCAGCGATGATACAGAGGGCACTGCGAGCGCTAGAATGCCGGAACGCATCGGAGGTCCACCAGGCAGCGAGACAAGCTGATAGCATGAAGGTCTCAGAAGGGGGAGTTGAGACAGGCACTGGAAGGCTGGGAAATGGTGATCAGCAGCAAGTCCAGAGTATCTCATCTGGTGCCCCAGCAGAAGCATTGGCTACAGGGCAGAGTGCCCCTGGCATCTGCCCAGCATCAGAAAAAGAGTTGGATCCGGAGAGTCTGAGAAAGGATCTGCGTGAGCTGTTTTCCCAACAGCAGATACCCCCACCGGGAGTAGAGGAAGCAATTCTCCTTCCCCAACAATTGGACACTACCCCAGTGTTTATCCCCCCAGCAGAAGCGCTGGCTACAGGGCAGAGTGCAGCTGGCCTCTGCCCACCCTCAGAGGTAGATCCAGGGAGTCCGAGGGGTGACCTCAGTGAGCTGTTTCCCCAGCACTTGGACACTACCCCAGTGGTTATCCCCCCAGCAGAAGCGCTGGCTACGGGGCAGAGTGCCGCTGGCCTCTGCCCACCCTCAGAGGTAGATCCAGGGAGTCCGAGGGGTGACCTCAGTGAGCCGTTTCCCCAGCACTTGGACACTACCCCAGTGTTTATCCCCCCAGCAGAAGCGCTGGCTACGGGGCAGAGTGCCGCTGGCCTCTGCCCACCCTCAGAGGTAGATCCAGGGAGTCCGAGGGGTGACCTCAGTGAGCCGTTTCCCCAGCACTTGGACACTACCCCAGTGTTTATCGCCCCAGCAGAAGCGCTGGCTACAGGGCAGAGTGCCCCTGGCATCTGCCCAGCATCAGAAAAAGAGTTGGATCCGGAGAGTCTGAGAGAGGATCTGCGTGAGCTGTTTTCCCAACAGCAGATATCCCCACTGGGAGTAGAGGAAGCAATTCTCCCTCCCCAACAATTGGACACTACCCCAGTGTTTATCCCTCCGGCAGAAGCGCTGGCTACAGGACAGAGTGCTGATGGTCTCTGCCCAGCATCAGAACCAGAGATGAAGAATCCGGGAGACAGTCCCTGCAAGATACCTTCTCAGCGGCTCGTAACTACACCAGGAGAAAAGCAAGTACCTTTTTTCTCCCCAAATGCATAGCCCTACCAGCCTACATTCCCTACCAGCGGAAGCGCTGGCATCAGGGCAGAGAATTATTCAGCTCCCCCCAATATCTGCAACCCTGCCCTGGATCAGAGGAGTGCAGACAGCTGTTCCCACTCTGCAGCGGCTGTTTTTATTCATGGGAGACCCTATGTGCGGTGTTGCTCCCCAGCGCCAGAGTCGTTCTTTTAGTTTTCCTGGTTGCCTGGGGTGGAAGTTTGTGACTAACACAGGTCCAGACCATTTGAGGGTCAGGAACCTCGTTAGTCTGTTTTTAAAAGGGGAGAAATGTGACAGAACCCACTGTCACTGTGTGTTTTGGAGGGGACTGTGCGCAAGCCTCCTACCGACAGACTATGGGCCAGAAGATACTGGAGTTTGGCGCTGCAGCCTTTTGACTTTACCATCCACTACTGCCCTGGGAAGCAAAACGGTAACGCCGAAGAATTATCCAGGCAAACAGACATTGACTCTTTGGGATTTGTTACCCGACTAATTCAGGCACAGACCAGTTGGAGGTCTAGTACCTGGATTAGTCTACCTTTGGGGGGAAGAGATGTGACGGTACTAGCCGTCACTATGGGTGACGGATCACCCTGTCCCTGGATTGTAAACCCCTTTGTGTCATTTTCTTATGAGTTTGGGACATTGCATTTTATTTTCCCTTTATTCATCCTTTGAACAACTGACTCATGGCATTGAGTTAATGTAATGTAATGTTACAACCCATCCCCCCCCCCCCCTCCTGTTTCTGTGTCTAAGTGTGTGGATTCATGGCAGACAATGGTCTGAGTTGGAGACATCTCTCCGCAGGGGGTGTGTATTAAGACTGCATGTTTCAAATGTACAAATGTTCAGTTCTCATTGGTTGGTCCCTGTTCCCTTCCCACCCTTCTGTGGAAAGGCTAAGGGGAGTTTCCCTAACTGTATGTAAAACTGTTGTCTTGGAATGTAATAAACAGTTTAAGCTCTGCATGGCTAACCCTCAACACCTGTGTGGATTGTCTCGTGATTGAGGGGTTAGGGGCTGGATATGGCTTCTCTGCAGGCTGTGGGTGCGTTTGGAGGACAGGAGACACAGATCCGGCGGATGTGCCCACCTGGGGTACAAAGATCCGTTACAGTGGCGATCTGCGTTTTTTTGCGGGACTGCGACATTGCGGCGGACAGATTGGACCACTAACATTTTTGACACTTTTGGGGGGACCTGTGACATTACTACAGTATCTATATATTTATTGATCACTGCACCAGATTGATTAATTGCACTTGGACTATTTATTGCAGAAGAATTTATTTATGTTTTTATTTATCTTTAGTATGATGCATTTGTCCCATTTTGTATTTATTTATTATGGATAGTTATGATTATTATGCACTGATGGATATTTATTAGCACTATTTATAGAAGTTTATTCAGAATGATTGGTTATCACATTAGTCAACATTGAATTTTACTTTGATTTTGGGAACTGTGAAATTGGATTACTTGAATTAGCTCATATAGCGATCGCTTGATACTGCGACTTTAATCGCTTGATGCGGCTATTTGGCATTTTTTTCCGTGATACTTTGTCAATGCGGCTTTATCCGTGAATAGAAGTTGGATATATATTGGAGCAGCTATTTTAGACCATTTTATATTGAAGACAGACACATTATTTGTTTTAGCATTTGGATTGACTTTTTAGGATTCGGATTTTACAATATTTTCCTTACAGTCTAACTGATCTTCTTATATCTTTTATCGCTCTTCAAGTAGTAGTTTTATACAATTTATCCTAATATATTTTATGGAATTTTTTACATGGTGATTCCTGTTATATCCTATAAGAGGAGTTCTCACTGAACGTGTGATATTGGGGAGCTCAGCTTGAGCCCCTTTGAGATTTCCTCCCACTAGCGCCGACTCATTTTGCTATTTAATAAGTTAGAAAGCTCCATTTCCCGTGCCACAGGTGGTAAGTCTGGGTTCCTTCCCCAGGATAGGCGCTTGCTGGACCAGAAGAGGTCTCAGCCCAGGCAAGGGGCTGATCGAGCAAGGGATGCTCGCCTATATAAGCCTGGCCGTCAATTCCGAAAGAACTGGAGAAGACCGCAGCCTTCAGGACAGAAAGCACCCAGAGGAGGGTCTTCTGGTGGTCGGGAGGCCACGAAGTCCTTTTGACGTTGTGCCTGCCCAGGCGGAGCAAGTCGGGGCTCGGCTACTACGCTTCCAACACATCTGGGCAGCCTCGATAAACGACTTCTGGGTCGTCAAGACAGTATCAACAGGCCATTCCTGGAAATTCTGCAGTCCGCCCAGACTGAGGTTCATTCCAACCTCATTGCCACAGTCAGAAGAGAAAAGACAAGGCCTTCTGTCTTACGTAGATCTGTTCGTGGCTCAAGGCACAGTGGTTCCAGTTCCAACCAACGAGAAGTTCCAGGGTCTATATTCCCCTCTCTTCTTGGTTCAGAAAAGGAGCGGTGCTTGGAGACTGGTCATAGACCTCACGCACCTGAACTCTTTTATCAAGAAGGAGAAATTCAAGATGGAGACGCTATTCACCATCAGTCAAGAAATAAAACCAGCAGACTGGCTTGTGTCAATTGACCACAAGGATGCCTATTTCCATGTGCCAGTGGCAGCAGATTACCTGAAGTTCCTACGATTCGCAGTAGATCAGAATCATCTACAGTTTGTCTGTCTCCCGTTTGGGCTTACTACATCGCCGCGGGTATTCTCAAAAATGTTACTAGCAGTGGTGGCTTTGATCAGGACCAAAGGCGTCCGTCTACACCATTATCTGGACGACCTGCTCCTGCTGTCACAAGACTGAGAACAACTTCTGGTACACAGGTCTCAGGTAATAGCCACTCTTCGCGAGTTTGGCTGGTTACTGAACATGGAGAAGAGCCACCTGGAGCCTACCCAGTCGTTAATATTTCTGGGAGCTCAGTTCGACACAAGTCGAGGCACAATTTCTTTGCCCCTCGAGAAGATCCCGGTAGTCAGGGACATGGTACGCCTAGCTATGACAGCCACTCACCTTCGAGCATCTTAGTGTCTAAGAGTGGTTGGGACCATGGTAGCCACGACTCCAATGGTGAAGTGGGCACAGTGGAAAATGCGGCCTTTCCAAGTGGGGTTTCTCCATCAGTGGCGTCCAGGAGATCAAAATCACCTCATTCGCATAACATCATCAATGCGGGAGAGCCTTCCATGGTGGCTGCAGAGCAAAAATCTCCTCAATTGCCATTCCTTAATGCCCATCTCTTGGATCACAGTTACCACGGATGCCAGCAACACCGGATGGGGTGCCCCCTGTCAGACGGAGATAGCCCAGGGCAGCTGGGATTTCCAAGCTCAAAGGGTAGTGTCAAATACTCTACAATTGCAAGCCGCGTTCTGAGCTCTGAAAGCATTCCGTCACCTAATAGAAGGGACTTCTGTGATCCTGAGGATGGACAATATGACCGCGGTCTCCTATGTGAAGCGACAAGGAGGCATTCACAGTCGCTCCCTGTTGAAGGAGGTAGATCCAATCTTATATTGGGCCCAGAAACACCTGGTCAACCTCACTGCAGTGTTTCTTCAGGGGGTACAGAATGTTCAAGCGGACTCTCAAAAGTCCGCTTGGACAACAACGAATGGAGCCTTCACAAACGAGGTCTTCCAGTGGCTCACTTCTCTGGAATTTCCCCCGGAAGTGGATCTATTTGCATCTCCATGCAATCACAAGCTTCCGAAGTATTATGTGAGGTTCCGTTGTCCCCAAGCCTTTGGGACAGATGCTCTGACAGACCATTGGAGATTCCACAGGGCATATGCATTTCCCCCAGTTCCTGTCATTCTCCGGTTCCTGGCGAGACTCAGGATGGAAGATGTGGAAGTGCTAACAATAGCCCCATACTGGCCGAACAGGCCATGGTTTCCACTGCTGATGCTCCTCAGTTTTCGGGATCCAGTTCCTCTACCCATCAGGCCGGACCTTCTGTCCCGGGGAGCAACTCTACACCCATACCCGGCTCATCTGCACCTGAAGGCATGGTTTTTGAGAGGGAAAGGCTGGAGGCGTTTGGTTGCCCGAGTGGGGCAATTTGTACTCTCTTAAGTGCCAGAAGAGCGGGCACTAAGGTCTACAGAAGGATCTGGTCCAAGTTCATGGATTTTGTTACCAAGAAAGGGGGGTCATGCAATGACCTGAATATCCAGCATATTCTTGGTTTCCTGCAGTCGGGACTGGACCTACCATTATCCGTTAGCTCACTACGTGTGCAAGTTTCTGCTATTTCGGCCTTCACAGGAACTTCCTGGGCGTCTCATCCCCTTGTTCATCAATTCTTTCGGGGAGCTTCCAGACTCAGGCCACAGAGGAAGCCAAGGTTCCCTTCATGGGATCTTTCACTCGTCTTGAACTTCCTTTCTGACGTCAGAAGTCGTCACACGGAGCAACTCTCCATTAAAGATCTGCCTCTGAGATATTGGCCTTCTTGGTAGCCATCACCTCGGCTAAAAGAGTCTCCGAGATTAGTTCTCTGTGTTGCAAAGAACCATTCCTGACCTTCTTCCCAGATCGTGTGGTTCTTATCCCCATATTGGGATCACACCCCAAGGTGATCTCTGTTTTCCACGAGAACCAGGAGATTGTCCTTCCAACATTCAAATCGTCAGATGATCCGGATAAACATCCATTAGATATGGGTGCAGTTCTGAGACTGTACCTGGATGCAACAGCTTCCTTCAGGCGTTTGGATTATCTATTTGTTCTCCTCCACGGGAAGAACAAGGGCTTGCGGGCCTCTTCATATCCATAGCGGCATGGATTGTTCAGACCATCCAACGGGCATATAAGGTAAGGGCTTGGCTCCTCCAGAAGCGGTGACCGCGCATTCGACAAGAGGGGTGTCCTGGGCGGCTTCTTGTCATGTGGCCCCTGAAGTAATATGCAAGGCGGCATCATGGTCTTCCATTAACACTTTCATGACTCATTATTGTATTGAGCCAGCTTCCTTGTCTTCTGTTAACTTTGGTTTGCAAGTACTGTCTGGGACCCCTACCGAAGAAGCCAAACGGAGCCCACGCTCCAGGCGTAACGCGTATAGGGAGGCGGAGCCTGCGTGCCTGACGCCGATCGCTCGGGTGCTACTCTCTAACACTGAATGCCATAACAGCAGGCACGGCTGAGTGCCCAACAAATGTGAGTTACCCCTTTATGCTCAATAAAAGCTCATTATTTACATTCAGAGAGCACTAGATCTTTGCTTTATCTTTATTTTATGTCCTGGCGACCCCCGGAGGTGAAGGCTGGAGAGGTTACCTGTGATAGTCTGTTTATCCCCTGATATGCTCATGCTGGCCCGTTTGGGTCTGGTATCAAGGTGAGAGGCCAATCTTACTGGTGGAGGAAGTTCACACACTGGTGGTTCCTGCTTGATTCACAAGGGATTGAGGCTGTCCTGTCATCACCTGGATATACTAATCATTACTTTGGAGCACTTTATATGAACATTTATGTTTCATCAGAGCACATATGATGGACACCATATTTTGTTGATAACACTTGTTGATTCATGTAATCACTAATTATTTTTGTGCACTTCTAGCGCAGCAAGTTCTGGGAAGATGTCCATGGATGTCCTCCTAGAATACTCGCCCCCTGCTGTCCACATCAGGTGCACTCTGACCGCTGTGTCCTTTGGACCCAGATGATCAAAGAGGCCATTCACAACGGCCCTTTACCATGTGATCAGCTGCCATTGGACACTTGCTGGTTATTGGTTATGGCTTTCCTTTCCTCACACTCTGTCACAGCATGAGGAATGGAAAGCTGGTAACCAGCAATTCTAACAGGGTACATTTACACTGATAATTAGGGCACTGATTCTCAGTGCAACCCCCTCAGTGCAAATCATTGCAGCTATTTATTGCCCATCAGTAAGGAAGAAAAATTATTTATTTGTAAAAATTTTATAATGGAAACTAAGAAAAATGTTTTTTTTTCAAAATGTTGGGTCTTTTTTTGTTTAGCGAAAAAAAAAAACCCAGTGTTGATTTAATATCACCAAAAGAAAACTGTCTAACAAAAAAAATGATAAAAATGACAATAATAATTGTCATTCAAAGTGTGACAGCACTAAAGGCCTAATTAATTACTAATTGGCTGGGCAGGGAGGGGGTGGAAATGCCAATTATTGAAGATATGTCTCACACACAGCAAGGGGATACTTCGTTTTAAACCCTAAAACACATTTCGCTACTCATCCCAAGTATGGGGATACCATATGTGTAAGACTTTTTACAAGTTTTTAACTGATTATATACCAAACACTGTATCTTGTGTATCACAAAAATCAACAAACATTATATCAAAAACAGTGCATTGTCATGCTCCCCTTTGTATGAGTTGTCATGGATGCTCAGTTTAGCATCACTTGAGCGGACACCTGGATGTCCGTGTTTGGCGGGCTTGGCCGAACTTGAAAAAAAAGTCCGGGTCCGTGTCCCGGACTTTTTCCAAACTTTACCCGGACACCGAACCCCATTGAAGTCAATGGGGACCCGAACTTTAAGGCACTAAAATGGCTCTAAAACACCAATGGAAAGGGCTAGAGTGCTGTAAATGGCAGCAAAATGTAGTTAAGAGCATGGCAAGTGCTCTGCAAACAAATGTGGATAGGGAAATAACTTAAAACAACAAAAAAAACCCAGAAAAATAAAACTATTTTCTTCATCTGTGAAGGACGAGGCCCATGTGGATTAGGAGGGAGGTTGAGGTGGCGGTGTAGGTGGAATCGGCGGTGGAGGGGGACGAGGTAGCCAACACTGCTTTTTTTCAGTCATTTTAAATTAGGGTATACCCCAAAAGAGTGAGAAAGATCAAAAATATAACAATGGCTGGGTAAGGTCGGTATCCATCTCTATTCTGCACAAGGTACGTTAAAGTCCTGTGGGATCCATGCCTGGTTCATTTTAATGAACGTGAGCTTGTCCACATTGTCTCTGGACAGGCGGCTGCGCTTGTCTGTGATAACGCCCCCAGCCGTGCTAAATACACGTTCAGATAATACACTGGCTGCAGGGCATGCCAGCACCTCCAAGGCGTAAAGGGCAAGCTCAGGCCATGTGCCCAATTTGGAGACCCAGAAGTTGAAGGGGGCAGACCCGTCATTCACTACATGTAGACGTGTGCACACATACTGCTCCACCATGTTGGTGAAATGCTGCCTCCTGCTAAGACGTTCCATATGAGCTGCTGGTGCTGCTGTTTGTTGTGGCGTGCTGACAAAGCTTTTCCACATTTCGGCCATGCTAACCCTGCCTTCTGAGGTGCTGGCGGTGCCCTGGTTGCGTTGGCGACCTCTTCCTCCTCTGCCTTGGCCTTGTGCTTCCACTGTGGCCCCGCTGTCAGGTGGGAATGCCAGCAGCATCGCGTCTACCAGCGTGCGTTTGTACTCGCGCATCATGCGATCGCACTCCAGTGAGTGAATTAAGGACGGTACGTTGTCCTTGTAACGGGGATCCAGCAGCGTGGCCACCCAGTAATCAGCACAAGTTAGAATGTGGGCAACTCGGCGGTCGTTGTGGAGACACTGCAGCATGTAATCGCTCATGTGTGCCAGGCTGCCCAGAGGCAATGAAAGGCTGTCCTCTGTGGGAGGTGTATCGTCTGTGTCCTCTGTATCCCCCCAGCCACGCACCAGTGATGGCCATGAGCTGGCCTGGGTTCCACCCTGCTGTGAACATGGTTCCATCTCCTCCTCCATCTCCTCCTCCTCATCCTCCAGAACTGTGCCTCTGCTGGACAATTGTGTCCCTGGCATTTGTGTGTGCAGGAACCCACCCTCGGAGCCACTTGCGAATGACTGCCCTGAAAGCCTTGGAAATGTTCCCTCTTCATCCTCCTCCTCCTCATCCTGTGCCACATCCTCTTCCATCATCGCCCGAATCGTTTTTTGAAGGAGGCATAGAAGTGGGATAGTCAAGCTGACAACGGCGTCATCGGCACTGGCCATGTTGGTGGAGTACTCAAAACAGCGCAACAAGGCACACAGGTCTCGCATGGAGGCCCAGTTATTGGTGGTGAAGTGGTGCTGTTCCGCAGAGCGACTCACGCGTGCGTGCTGCAGCTGAAACTCCACTATGGCCTGCTGCTGCTCGCACAGTCTTTCCAGCATGTGCAAGGTGGAGTTCCACCTTGTGGGCACGTCACATATGAGGCGGTGATCGGGAAGGCCGAAGTTACGCTGCAGCGCTGACAGGCGAGCAGCAGCAGGGTGAGAACGCCGAAAGTGCGCACAGACGGCCCGCACTTTCTGCAGCAGCTCTGACATATCGGGGTAATTTTTAAGGAACCTCTGCACCACCAAATTCAGCACATGCGCCAGGCAAGGGATGTGCGTCAAACCGGCTAGGCCCAGAGCTGCTATGAGATTTCGCCCGTTATCGCACACCACCAGGCCGGGCTTGAGGCTCGCTGGCAGCAACCACTCATTTGTTTGCTGTTCCATGCTCCTCCACAACTCCTGCGTGGTGTGTAGTTTTTCCCCCAAACAGGCAAGTTTTAAAACTGCCTGCTGTGCTGAAGTTGGTGGTGAAGGTGTTACGCTGACCGGATGAGGAGGCGGTAGAGGATGAGGAAGCGGAGTAGGAGGAGTTAGGAACAGGAGGCAAACTGAAGCGCCCTGCAATCCTCGGAAGGACATGCGCCAAATTGCTATCCGCCTCAGGCCCATCCGCCACTGCATTTACCCAGTGTGCCGTTAGGGAGATATAACGCCCCTGACCGTGCTTACTGGTCCACGTATCGGTAGTTAGGTGGACCTTGCCACAGATGGCGTTGCGCAGTGCGCACCTGATTTTTTCCCTTCACTTGGTTGTGCAGGGAAGGGATGGCTTGCCTGGAAAAGTAGTGGCGGCTGGGCATGACGTACTGTGGGACAGCCACCAACATAAGGCTTTCAAACTGTGCGTCTCCACCAGACGGAATGACAGTTTTTTTAAAGGCCAAGAATTTTGAAATGCTGGCATTCAGGGCCAAGGATCGTGGATGGGTATGGGGGTACTTCCTCTTCCTCTGAAGTGGTTGGGAGATGGAAAGCTGAACGCTTCCACGGGACATTGTGGAGATGGTTGGTGACCCAGGTGGTGGTGTTGCTGACAGATCATCTGTTTGCGGGGTGGCAGGTGCCGGTATCACTACAGAGGTGGATGAAGAGGCCGAGACTGCAGCAGAAGACGAAGCAGGAGGAGCCAGAGACCTTTCTTGGTTTTGAAGGTGTCTACTCCACTGCAGCTCATGCTTTGCACTTAGATGCCTGATCATGCAGGTTGTGCTCAGGTTGAGAAGGTTTATGCTTCGCTTCAGGCTCTGATTGCACAGGGTGCAAACCACTCGTGTCCTGTCATCAGCACATTTTCTGAAGAACTTCCACGCTAGAGAACTCCTTTGAGCTGGCTTTGGTGCGCTTGGTCCATTGCTGCGTTGGGCAGTAGCAGGCGTAGTGTCTAGGGCACGGCCGCTCCACTTCTGCACCCTGCTCCCTCTTCTGCTGTGCTGGTGGCTCTGTGCGACCACCGCCTCTTCCTCCAAACTACTCAGGTCACCTGCATGACCTTCATTCCATGTGGGGTCGAGGACCTCATCCTCCTCCACATCATGTTCCACCCAGTCTTCACCCCTGCCCTCCTTGTCGGTCTCCACAATTCTGAGTGCCGCAGCAGTTGGCACGTGCGTTTCGTCATCATCGGAGATGTGCTGCGATGGTCCTTCCATGTACTCATCTTGAGAAATAAGTGGTTGGGCATCGCTGCACTCAATCTCTTCCACTTCTGGGGCAGGGCTAGGTGGATGGCCCTGGGAAACCCTGCTGACAGAGTCATCAAAAAGAAGAAGAGACTGCTGCATGACTTGGGGCTCAGACTGCTTGCCTGATTTGCAAGGGGGTGAGGTGAAAGACGGTTGGACATCGGCTGCAGGTGCCAACTCTGACCTTTCTGCAGTAGACTGGGTGGGAGACAATGTGAAGGAACTGGAGGCACTGTCAGCAGCAAACCAATCTACTATTGCCTCTACTTGTTCTGGCCTCAACACTTGTAGAGGCGCATGATGCCCTACCAAATACTGCTGCAGGTTCTATCGCCTACTCACACTTGAGCAAGGTGTTTCACTTGTGCGTCTAGCTGGCACAGATCGACCACGTCCTCTCCTTGCAACAGGAGCTCCACCAGCAGCACCACGACCCAGGCCACGGCCCCTATTTGACGGTCTCCTCATATTTCTGTAATTTATGATCTTGCCCTAGAAAGGTGTTTATTGAATAGCGGAAAGAAACAACAACAGTATCGCACGGGTGTATCTCACAGTCAAATATGCAAACTATGCCGCAATTTAATTTTTTTTACCCCAAAAGGGTGCATATTGAATAGCGGAATATAAAAAATAATATAAAACGGTGTATCTCACACGTACAAACACATACTAGGCCCCGATTACAATTTTTTGTACCCTAAAGGGAGGATGAGGAAGAGGAGGAGGAGGAGTTCAGAACAGGAGGCAAACTGAAGCGCCCTGCAATCCTCAGCGGTTTAAGGAGATGCGCCAAACAAATTTAAAAGGTGTATCTCACACGTACCGATACAGACTATGCCGCAATTTAATTATTTTTACCCTAAAGGGTGTAGATTGAATAGCGGAATAGAAAATATGATATAAAAAGGTGTACCTCACACGTACAGACCCAGACTAGGCCCCGATTACAATTTTTTGTACCCTAAAGGCAGGATGAGGAGTAGGAGGAGTTCGGAACAGGAGGCAAACTGAAGCACCCTGCAATCCTCGGCGGTGGAAGATGCGCCCCAAAAATTTGGAAGGTGTATCTCACACGTACCGATATAGACTATGCTGTAATTTAATTTTTTGCACCCCAAAAGGGTGTAGATTGAATAGCGGAATAGAAAATATGATATAAAAAGGTGTATCTCACACGTACAGACCCAGGCTAGATCCCAATTATAATTTTTTGTACCCTTAAGGCAGGATCAGGAATAGAAGGAGTTCGGAACAGGAGGCAAACTGAAGCACCCTGCAATCCTCGGCGGTGGAAGATGCGCCCCAAAAATTTGGAAGGTGTATCTCACACGTACCGATACAGACTATGCCGCAATTTTTTTTTTTTTTACCCCATAAAGTAGATTGAATAGCGGAATAGAAAATATGATATAAAATTGGTGATTTTTCAATAGCACATGTGAACACAGCAGTGTCTTATGTTTTATGTCACGGTCAGTTCAGCAGCAGGCTATGAAGGGAAAAAAAAAAAAATTCCCCTTAAACTTTGTAATTTTTAAATAGCAGATTAGTACAGACTATGCCACAATTTATTTTTTTTAAACCCAAGGGTGTATATTGAATAGTGGAATAGAAAAAAGTATATAAAATTGAAAATCACTCAATAGCACATGTGAACACAGCAGTGTCTTATGTCACGGTCAGCACTGCAGCAGGCTATGAAGGGAAAAAAAAAATTCCCCTTTAACTTTGTAATTTTTAAATAGCAGATTAGTACAGACTATGCCACAATTTAATTTTTTTTTAACCCAAAAGGGTGTATATTGAATAGTGGAATAGAAAAAAGTATATAAAATTGAAAATCACTCAATAGCACATGTGAACAGCAGTGTCTTATGTCACGGTCAGCTCAGCAACAAGCAGGCTATGAAGGGAAAAAAAAAAAATTCCCCTTTAACTTTATAATTTTTAAATAGCAGATTAGAACAGCAATCTGTAGTAAAATATAGCTGAACGCTGCACACAACAGACTGATAAAAATATATTTTTTTCTCCCTCCTCCTCCTCCTCTGTGGGCTCAAGTGAGGGCAAAAAGATCGTTCACTGCACCACCCCCACACTGCAAAATCGATGTAGATCGCTAATGGACGATTGTTCTGTCCCTGCCTAATCTCTCCAGCCTGTCCCTAAAATGCTCAAATAACTTTCCCTGCCTACACTCCGACCTGTCCCTGCATTCTTTTCGGGCACAATTTTTCACTGTCTGTCCCTAATCAGCAGCCAGCACGTATGATGTGTGCTCTCTCCCTACACTACAGCAGAATGACGCACCCCGCTGGGTCTCTCGAACTTATAAAGACATGGGTCACATGCTTAAGATGGCCAATCACAGCTAATAATACATTTGTAGGCATGGCTGGGATGGCTTAAGGCACACCAGTTAAACGCTTGTTGATTGGCTGTTGAAAGCCCGCCATTGAAAGCGCGCCATTACATACAAAACAGGAAATAAAATTACCGAACACGGATTTTAAACCCGAACATACAGTAAAGTATTCGGGTACGGACCCGAATAATACAGTCCGTGTTCACTCAACACTAATCACCTGTAGCAGTCCCTGTTCCTTTAAGCCATGCTTACTGGTACAAGGCTGCCCCCAGGAATGACTATGTTCACTGGCCAGGAAGTAAAAGAGGCTAAACAAAGGGGGAGGGGAGTTCCTATGGTCCCAGTGGTGCAGTTGTCTGCAAAGAATGGCTGAGACTGGTGTCTTGCAGGAACTAATGCCTCGTACACACGCAACGATTATCGGCCGACCGATCGGCTGTCTTTTGTCCAGAGTTGTGTTTTGTTGGTTGGAATATGCCTAGACTGCACACAAATTTTTTTCGCCCAACAAAAATCAACTTCAGAAGTGATATCATGTGCTGGTTTACTTTCCGTGTGTTATTTCTTCTCTGAGCATGCCCAGTCTTGCTCATCAGATTTTTGTCTGCCGAAATCTGTACTGACTGACAAAAAAATCGACCGTTGTGTTGTCGGCCAACAAAACTTTTATAGCCTGCACACCAGATTGTATTCGGCCGAAAAGTTGGAGTCGGTTGTCGAAAGCATCATACTAACAAGCCGAAAATCAGACGATCGGACGTTGGCCGAAAATTCACGGCCAACTATCGACACGTGTGTACAAGGCATTAGTCAGCTGGAGGTGCAGATCAGTCAGTACAGGCAGCTGGCAGAGCCAACAGTGAACAGGAACGCTGGCTGCACTATTTCTGGTGGCATTGTCACTGGTGTGGCAGCAATCAGGAACACTGGTCTAGTGACACTGAGATTGGAGTGGTGGCAATTAGTAACACTGTTGATGGCTACACTCATCTGGCAACACTGGCACCAGTTCCTCTGAGGAAGCACCGATACTGCGGGCAGCCGGTCGGCACAGGCAGGCTGGATCATGTATATGTATGTTGTTATGGGATCAAATGATCACTGTGTCAACTAAGCCAGTATGAATGAATTTCATTGATAACATCAAATGTGTTTCCTGCAGAGTGATGCTGTGATTGGCCCACAGCTATCACATGGTACCTGGGCCAATCACAGATCACTAGTAATCACAGCTGTCGTGAATGTACCCCATCCATGACAGTTGAAAACACCGCTGTTGCAATGATCATCATTGTACCAGCCATCAAAATGTAAAAAAAAAAAAAATCCTGATCACCCCCCTTCAGAGTAGTTACAGTGTTACTATGCGTGTGTAAAAAAAAAAAAAAAAAAACGTTAAAAGAATGTTTAAAAAATGTATTTTTTTTTTTTTTTTACATACTGTCACTATGATGATGCTGCACTGCACAGGTGACAGTATGCAAAATAAATATGAAAAAAAAAAATATTTTCTTCATTTTCCAAAAAATTGCAACTTCAAAGAACTTGCAATTTTAAGGGCCCCAAGAAATACGATACGGTACCTTGAAAAAGTATTTCTTTCACCTTGAACCTTGAAAAAGTATTTCTTTCCCCTTGAAATTTTCAACATTTTGTCATGTTACAGTGGGGAAAATAATGAATTGATACCCTGCAGATTTTGTAAATTTGCCCACATATCTTAGGTGGATTTTAAATGATAGAAACAGAGTATTAACCAAAATTCCAGAAAAAACACAATACAAATTTTATAAATTGAGTTGCAGTTCAATGAGTAAAAATAGTATTTGATCCCCAAGCAAAACAAGACTTATGCCTCGTACACACGCAACGATTATCGGCCGACCGATCGGCCGTCTTTTGTCCAGTGTTGTTGTGTTGGTTGAAATGTGCTCTAGACTGCACACAGATTTTTTCGGCCAACAACAACCAACTTCAGAAGTGATGTCATGTGTTGGTTTACTTTCCGTGTGTTTTTTCTTCTCTGAGCATGCCCAGTCTTGCTCATCTGATTTTTGTCTGCCGAAATCTGTACTGACTGACGAACAATCGGCCATTCTGTTGACAGCCAACAAAAATTTTATAGCATGCACACCAGATTTTGTTCGGCCGGAAAGTCGCAGTCAGTTGTCAGAAGCATCATACTAACAAGCCGACAATCGGCCGATCGGAGGTTGGCCGAAAATTCACGGCCAACAATCGTTGCGTGTGTACGAGGCTTTAGTACTTGGTGGAGAAATCCTTGTTGGCAAGCACAGAGGTAAGATGTTTCTTGTAGTTAGTGACCAGGTTTGCACACATCTCAGGGGGGATTTTGGTCCCTTTTTTAAAGATTTTCTCTAAATGATGCCTTAGGGCTGTTTCTCTGCTAAAGGTACAGGCCGACTTTGCCACATTTAGGGGACAGTGGATGGGGCCATGTATTGAGCGAAGACTTCGCGTAGCCAAGTGACAGCCAAGAAACCTTAGGGATTTAAAAAAGATCTGTAAAAAAGAGTGGACCAAAATCCCTCCTGAGATGTGTGCAAACCTTGTCACTAACTACAAGAAACACCTTACCCTCTGTGCTTGCCAACAAGGGTTTCTCCACCAAGCACTAATTCATGGTTTGCTTGGGGATCAAATACTCTTTTTACTCACTGAACTGCACCTTAATTTGTCCATTAATTTGCACCATTAATTTATAGCATATGTTTTGTGTTTTTTTCTGGATTTTTGGTTAATATTCTGTGTCTATCATTTAAAATACACATATAATAAAAATTACTGTATAGACCCTTCATTTTTTTGTAAGTGGGCAAACTTACAAAAATCTGCAGAGGATCAAATAACTATTTTCCCCTGTGTACAACCAAAAACGTAAATGCATTTTATTGGGATTTTATGTGATAGACCAACACAAAGTAGCACATAATTGTGAAGTGGAAGGAAATAATAACGGAATTTTTGTAAAATCTTACCTGTAAAATTCCTTTCTCTGAGTCCTCCGACAGTTGCCGCCTCCTCTAAGTCATCACTATTGGGTATTGACTTCTGCTCCGCAGGAGTAGCTAGGGCATAAGACTTAGTCAAAAAGAACAAAGGCATTTGCATATACACACCCATGGGGGCTGTCCCACTAGGTCAATGCCCCCCTGCAGTGACCATTCCCAACTCAGTTTGGTAGCATAGCAGTAGGAATTAAGACAACAACCCCAAAAGAGGGGCGGGGGCGGCGACTGTCGGAGGACTCAGAGAAAGGAATTTTACAGGTAAGATTTTACAAAAATTCAGTTTTCTCTTACGTCCTCCGACAGTCGCCGCCTCCTCTAAGTCATAACTATTGGGATGTCCCAAAGCAGTGTATACATGAGGGGTGGGAGACGCAACCATAGAAAAGGCAACGCAGTACCCACATCAGAGAAAGGAACCTTACACGCACAGTAAGAGAACCTTCTGGGCAACAGAAAACAATGCTCAATAGGAGCAACAGCCCAGGAAAGCAAACACCAACAGCCAGGGACCCATAAAAAAACCAGGGTCCTTCATGGCACTGCCGCACTGAGAACCTTGCGGCCAAAGGAGGCATCAGCTGATGCCAGAACATCTACCTTGTAGAATTTGGAAAAAGTGTGCATCGACGACCAAGTCGCAGCCTTGCACACCTGGGCCACCGAGGCCCGATGCCAATAGGCCCAGGACACACTCAATGATCTGGTTGTCCCTCAGGAAGGACAAAGAGGAAATCCGTCTTCCGAAAGGATTCCGTAGACGACAGGTAAACCCTGATCGCCCTGACAACATCCAAGGAATGCAGAGCAACCTCCTTAGGATGCTTAGGCTTCGTACAAAGCGAAGGCAAGACAATGTCCTCATTAATGTGGAACTCAGAGACCACCTTAGGAAGAAAGGAGGGATGCGGACGCAAGACCACCTTATCCTTGTGAATCACCAAGTACGGAGAATGGCAAGATAACGCTGCCAGTTCTGACACCCTGCGAGCCGAAGTGATCGCCACCAAAAAGGCAACCTAGTTAGACAACAGAGGCAACGAAATCTCCCGGATGTGTTCAAAGGGAGCACGCTGCAACATGGACAGAACCAAGTTCAAGTCCCATGGAGGAGCCAAATGTCGCACACCTTGAATGAAGGTGCGAAACAGAGAATGAGACGCCACAGGCCGTTGGAAAAGAATAGCCAGTGGAGACACCTGGCCCTTTATCGTTGCCAGCGCCAGGCCACGACTGGAGAAAGGCCAACACTCTCGACACCGAGTACGAGCGAGGGGAGAACCCCCTGGACTCACACCAGGCGAAATAAGCCTTCCAGGTACGGTAATAGATTTTACCAGAGGAGGTTTTCCAAGCCTTGACAAGGGTAGAGATGACCTCAGGGGAGAGACCCCTGTCCCTCAGGACCTGGGTCTCAACAGCCAGGCCGTCAAAGCCAGTGACTGTAAAGCAGGATGGAAGATCGGACCCTGAGACAGGATATCTTCCGCAGAGGCAGCCGCCACGGAGGCGCCACTGCCAGGTGAACAACGTCGGTGTACCAGGACCGGCGTGGCCAGTCCGGCGCCACCAGAATCACCAGGTGCGGCTCCAAGGCTAACCTGCGGAGGAACCTGGATAGCAACTGAATTGGAGGAAAGAAATACATCAGACGATACTGATGCCAAGGGGCCACCAACGCATCTGAGGCGTCCGCCAGAGGATCGCGCGTTCTTGCCACGAACCTTTCCACCTTTTGGTTTAGCCGAGATGCGAACAGATCCACGTCCGGGGATCCCCACTTCGCACACAGCATTTGGAAGACCTCCGGGTGCAGGGACCATTCCCCCTGGTCCAGGGTCTGGCGGCTCAGATAGTCGGCCTGCCAATTCTCCACACCCGGAATGTGAACTGCTGAGATTTCCGGGACATGAGTCTCGGCCCAAGACAGAATGTCGATCACCTCCCGGGCCGCCCGGGCACTCCTGGTGACCCCTTGGTGGTTGATGTAAGCCACCGCGGTAGCATTGTCCGTCTGTACCAGAACAGGACGGCCCCGAAGTCGGTCCGACCACTGGAAGAGAGAGTTTTATCGCTCGCAATTCCAGCACATTTATCGGGAGGGAGGATTCCTCCTCCGACCAAGTGCCCTGGGCAGACAGGTTGGCATCCATGGTAATCACCGTCTACAACAACGGACGGAAGGACTTTCCTTTCCGACACCGTCTGGGACTGGAGCCACCACAGAAGAGCCAATCTGGTCTGACGACTCAATGAGAGGCTCAGATCCAGGGACTGAGGCAGTCGGTCCCACCTGGCCAGGATCTCCGTCTGGAGAGCCCGCGTGTGAAACTGAGCAAAGGGAATCGCCTCGAAGGCCGAAACCATCAACCCCAGGCCCCGCATACCGCATATCAATTGGGATAGAACCCTGGAAACAAAGAACAGGGAGGAAAATTGGAGTGCTTCAAGAACATACTTAACAAGGGGATTGACCAGTGCATTCCAAAGGGAAATAAAAGCAAAACTAAACCCTGGGTGGCTAAACTCCAACATAAAAATGCATATTAGTGCTAAAGAAAAGGCCTTCAAAAAATACAAGACTGAGGGGGTCATTGGCAGCATTTAAGCATTACAAAGAGTGTAATAAGAAATGTAAAAACGAAATCAGGGCGGCTAAAATAGAACAAGAGAGACATATAGCGGAGGAGAGTAAAAAGAACCCCAAGAAGTTTAAGTATATAAACAGTAAGAAAATGAGGCCAGAACACATTGGCCCCATAAAAGAGGACAAACGAAATATGGCCACTGAGGACAGAGAAAAG
Organism: Pelophylax lessonae; assembly: GCF_965119305.1. NCBI lineage: Eukaryota > Metazoa > Chordata > Amphibia > Anura > Ranidae > Pelophylax > Pelophylax lessonae. The sequence goes on along the minus strand of NC_138776.1, from coordinate 219,837,808 downwards.
GCGGAAGTGTTAAATAATTTCTTCTCTTCAGTCTTCACAAAAGAATAGAGGGGCTACACGAACCTAGCTTGTAAGGCCAAACTAAACAACACACCTCAGGAAATACGCCATGGCTAACAGAAGATAGACTTAACTAAACTAGAGAAACTGAACATAAATAATTCACCGGCACCGGATGGCTTGCACCCGAGGGTTCTTAAAGAGCTCAGCCAGGTGATTGCCAGACCATTATTCTTGATCTTTAAGGATAGTTTACAGACGGGTATGGTGCCAGCTGACTGGAAAAAAGCCAACGTGTTACCAATATTTAAAAAGGGGCCGAGATGTATCCCGGGTAACTATAGGCCGGTCAGCCTAACATCTGTAGTCTGCAAGATTGTGGAGGGGATGTTAAGGGACCACATACAATACTTTAGTAATGAAAACTGTATTATTAGTAGTAATCAGCATGGATTCATGAAAAATCGCTGCCAAACCAATCTATTAACCTTCTATGATGAAGTGAACTGCCACCTAGATAAAGGAAAGCCTGTGGATGTGGTGTATCTGGACTTTGCAAAGGCCTTTGACACCGTTCCCCACAAACGCTTACTGTACAAACTAAGGAAGGTAGGTATGGACCATAAGGTGAGTACCTGGATAGAGAACTGGCTCCAGGGGAGAGTCCAGAGGGTGATGATTAATGGGGAGTACTCGGATTGGGCGGGTGTGGAAAGTGGGGTCCCCCAGGGTTCTGTCCTGGGACCAATCCTGTTTAATTTATTCATAAATGATCTAGAGGAGGGGATATCGAGTACAATCTCAGTATTTGCAGATGATACTAAACTAGGCTTGCCAATATCTTCTATTCAGGATGTGGAAACCTTGCAAGCGGACCTGAACAAAATAACGGGGTGGGCAACTACATGGCAGATGAGGTTAAATGTTGAAAAATGTAAAGTAATGCACTTGGGGGCCAGAAAGCAGAAAGCAAGCTACTCACTAGGGGGGGAACCTCTGGGTGAGTCTAGGATGGAAAAGGACTTGGGGGTACTGGTAGACAACAGCCTTGGCAGTGGCATGCAATGCCAAGCCGCTGCAAGCAAAGCCAACAGAATACTGGGATGTATAAAAAAGGGGATTCACTCCAGAAATAAAGAGATTATTCTCCCGCTCTACAAGACTCTGGTCCGGCCACATCTGGAGAATGCTGTCCAGTTCTGGGCACCGGTCTTCAGGAAGGATGTGCTGGAACTGGAAAGAGTCCAGAGAAGGGCAACAAAAATAATTAGGGGAATGGAGGACATCAGCTATGAGGAAAGACTACAAGCACTGAACCTATTCTCTCTGGAGAAGAGACGATTGAGGGGGATATGATATCAATGTACAAATATTTTACTGGTGACCCTAGCATAAGGAACAAACTATTCAGAGAAAGGAGATACAATAAGACACGTGGCCACTCACTAAAACTAGAGGAAAGGCGGTTTAACCTTAAAGTGCGTAAGGGGTTCTTCACTGTAAGAGCGGTAAGGATGTGGAATTCTCTACCACAAGCAGTCGTATCAGCAGGGAGCATTGATAGTTTCAAAAAACTATTAGATGGGCACCTTAGAGACCACAACATACAGGGGTATACAATGTACGGTTAAAAGCAAACACACATCATAGGTTGAACTGGATGGACTGATGTCTTGTTTCAACCTCACTAACTATGTAACTATGAAACGGGTGAGGGCGTCCCTTCAGGCAGAGGCGGATTGACCCGCCGAGCCGGCATTGCCTGACTTCTGCTTGCCCGCCCAGGGCTTCTTCTGGCTACCCTGGCCCTTGAAGGGTTTGCCCTTGGATTGGTTCCGAAAGGCACGAAAGGACCCCTAAGTGGATCGAAGCGCAGAACCCCGCTTGCCACGAAAGGACTTGCTCTTCGGGTTCTGGGGCAACAAAGTGCTCTTGACCCCTGTGACGCCTTTCACCAGGGTATCCAACGCCTCGCCAAAAAGGCAAGAACCAGCATAGGGAAAATCAGCAACTGTTTTCCGCGAAGACTGGTCAGCCGACCAGCTCTTCAGCCAGATCAGTCGCCGGTTAAGTACCGAGACACTAGACAGGCGTGCTACCAAAGGGGCCTCATTCAAGGTCGCATCACACAAATACATGATTCCTTGATGAATTTGATCCACCATATCCAGCCGGGCAGGCGGAACAGCATCAGACACGAGGTTGCTCCTGAGCACCTTAGTCCAATCAGCCACCGCCTGAGCCACCGAAACGGATACGAAAATGGGTCTGAGCAACGAGCCCGCCACCGTATAGGAATGGCGGGCTAGAGACTCCAACCGCTGGTCCATGGGATCCCGAAAAACTGGGGTAGCCTCAGAAGGAACCAAGGTAGCCTTGTTCAGCACGGCCACCGTGTGATCCACCTGTGGAGGCACACACCATCGCGATTCCGTAGCCGGAGCAAAGGGATAAAGCAATTAGAACCGACTAGGTACCAGGAATGGACGTTTTAAAGTGCGCCACATTTCATTAACAGTGTAATGAAACTCAGCGGGACAGGAAAAAACCTGCGCCAACTTGCGGGTCCTGTGTGTCCCAAATGAGGGCACAATGCCCGGAGGATTGGGCTCATCCTCCAAATGTAGTGTTTCCTTAACAGAAACAATGAATTCATCCATGGTTGCACGCTCTTCGGGTGACCCCGGGGAGGAAGTATCAACCCCCTCCACCTCCGCCTCAGACCCCAGTGGGTCTAAGGATGAGCGAGACCCTGAAAAGGGCACGCTCGCCGCAGCAGCCATATCACCATCTGAATCAGAAGAAAGATACAATCTGGGCCTCTTTTTAGCAGCACGTTCAGCCATCGGCATTTCCATATTGGACACCAAGGTCGCAACTACAGCGGCCAAATCAGGTCTCAGAGGGGCCACAGGAGAATTGGGGTCCCCCACCAGAGCTGGGGGGAATTTGCTGTCCTGAGAATCCATTGCCCAAGATGAAACAACAGTGTAATAAATTTTGTACTGCCCCTTTAAAACCGATGCGGAGTGCGCAGCCCACCTCTACAGATACAGGTAATGAGAGAGATAGCCTGCAGAGCCCACAGAGTGTTACCACCGATGTCGCTGCTTCAGAGGAAAAGGAAGTGCTGTCAGAGTAGGCTGAACTATAAGCTGCATGACTCAGGGAAAATGGCTGCCCCATAGGATTGAATGGAAGGCTCCGGCAAAATGGCCACCAAACATGCGGTCGGAACGATCGTTCTGCCACCACAAAATGGCGTCGGATGGTGCCAAAACCGCATGTAGTATTGCCCATAGTGAAGGCAAACATGCTTGCCCATACCTAAAATGGCGGACTGCGCGGTTTCACCCCGCTGCGGCCGCCACACACACAGTCTGCACCCCCACAAGCACCTAAGTGACACAGGGAAGAGGACCCCCAAAAACACACAGCACCGCAGCGCATGTACAAGCGATCCCCGCAGGGACCACATCAGGGAGTCACACAGGCACAGACATGGGGACACACAGCAACACAGGACTGCCACCCCAGACAGAGGCCCCACACAGAAGTACTTACCTGTACCAGATGGCGTGGGGAGCCTCTCAGAACGGAAAGCCGCTGTCCTCATCTGACAGGGAATGCCGTTAGCCAGGGACATTACACTGCAGCATCGCAGATGTGTCCAGTGAGGTAGCCACCTCACGGCTGCATCCCTGCTGCGAGCAGGGATGGGTCATTCATAATGCCAGGACGAACCATGGCTGAAAGCTCGATGGCGGGCTGGGGGTCCATCTGACCCTCTGCCCTGGAGAACCAGGGCGGTCAGTCCGAATCCCAGCACCGCATGAATCCATCTTCTTCCGAAGAGTCGACTAAAACTAAAGCTGACAAAATAAACAGCTAGTAAAGTAAGAAAAACCTGACATTTTCAAAAGAAAATCAAATTAAAAAAAGATAGGCTGAGACTGTAGCCCCAGCACAGGGAAGCCTAACTACTCCTGATGCTAGGCAGAAAGAAACCGAGTTGGGAGTGGTCACTGCAGGGGGGTATTGACCTAGTGGGACAGCCCCCATGGGTGTGTATATGCAAATGCCTTTGTTCTTTTTGACTAAGTCTTATGCCTAGTTACTCCTGCGGAGCGGAAGTCAATACCCAATAGTGATGACTTAGAGGAGGCGGCAACCATGTTCTACAAATAAATATCTGAAGTGTGGTGTGCATTTGTATTCAGCCCCCTTTACTCGGATACCCCTAAATAAAATCAAGTGGAACCAATTGCGTTCAGAAGACCTAATTAGTAAATAGAATCCACCAATGTGTAATTTAATCTCAGTATAAATACAGTTGTTCTGTGACGTCCTCAGAGGTTTGTTAGAGAACCTTAGTGAACAAGCAGCATCATGAAGGCCAAGGAACACACCAGACAGGTCAGGGGTAAAGTTGTGGAGAAGTTTAAAGCAGCGTTAGGTAAATTATCTTAAGCTTTGAACATGGAGCATTGTTCAATCCATCATTCAAAAATGGAAAGAGTATGGCACAACTGCAAACCTACCAAGACCTGGCTGTCCACCTAAACGGACAGGCTGGGCAAGGAGAAGCAGCCAAGAGACACATGGTAACTCTGGAGGAGCTACAGAGATCCATAGCTCAGGTGGGAGAATTTGTCCATAGGACAACTATTAGTCACACACTGCAAAAAACTGGCCTTTATGGAAGAATGGCAGTAAGACAGCCATTGTTTAAAGAAAGCCATAAGAAGTCCTTTTTGTAGTTTGCAAGATCCCATATGGGGGACACAGCAAACATGTGTAAGAAGGTTCTCTGGTCAAATGAGACCAAAATTTAACTTTTTGGCCTATAAGCAAAACACAATGTGTGGCAAAAAACAAACACTGAACATCACCCTGAACACACCATACCCACCGTAAAACGTGGTGGCAACATCATGTTGCGGGGATACTTTTGTCAGAAGGGACAGGGAAGCTGGTCAGACTTGATGGGAAACTGGATGGAGCCAAAAACAAGGCATTCTTAGAATAAAAACCTTTTAGAGTCTGCAAAAGACTTGAGACTGGGACGGAGGTTTACCTTCCAGCAGGACAACAACCCTAAACATACAGCCAGAGGTACAATGGAATGGTTTGGATCAAAAGCATATTCATGTGGTAGAATGGCCCAGCCAAAGTCCAGACCTTAATGCAATTGAGAATCTGTGGGGAGACTTGTTCACAGGTGCTCTCCATCCAATCTCAGCTTGAGCTATTTTCGTTAAGAAGAATGGGTAAAAATGTCACTCTCTAGATTGTCAAACCTGGTAGAGGCATACCCAAAAAGACTTGCAGCTGTAATTGCAGCGAAAGGTGGTTCTACAAAGTATTGACTCAGAGGGGCTGAATACAAATGTATGCCACACTTTTCAGATATTTGTAAAAAATTTAAAACCATTTACCATTTTTCTTCCACTTCACAATTATGTGCTACTTTGTGTTGGTCTATCACATAAAATCCCAATAAAATATTTTTTTTTTTTTTGGTTTTAACATGACAAAATGTGGAAACTTTCAAGGGGTATGAGTACTCTTTCAAAGCACTGTAGTCCGTTTTTTTTTTTCTTTTACTATAGACATGTAGCAGAAAACATTTTGGTGTAAATGTATGAAGAAATTTGATTTTATTGGATGTGTTTTATAACAGAAAAGTAGAAAATTTTGTTTTTTTTTCTTCAAAATTGTTGGCCTATTTTCAGTGGAGATTAAATAACACCAAAAGAAAGCTCATTTGTGTGAAAAAAATGTATTTGGGTACAGTGTTGTATGATGGTGCAATTGCCAGTTAAAGGAGCACAGTGCTGAATAGCAAAAAATGGCCTGGTCATGAAGGGAGTAAAACCTTCCAGAGCTGTTTTGCTTGAGCAATATAATAATTTATAGTTCCTTGCTCTTTCCTCCATTTATCCCTATTCTGAGGAGTGGTCTTTGGATAACCAGTGGAGGACCTTTAAAACTCTGGAGTCAGCTGTATTTTGTTTGGTGGCCCTTGATTGGATCTTTTTTTTTTTTTTTTTTTGCACTGTTGATCTCTTTTATCATTGCCATTTGCTAAGGGGACTGACACACTTTTTTTAAGGTGGTTTGGGACTTTAGCATGTGTATTTTCACTTATTTTAAAGATTTCACAAGTGGATTTTAATATACAGTGCATCCGGAAAGTATTCACAGCACTTCACTGTTTCCACATTTTGTTGCGTTACAGCCTTATTCCAAAATTGATTAAATTATTTTCCTCAAAATTCTACAAACAAGACCCCATAATGACACTGTAAAATGTTTGTTTGAAATATTTGCAAATGTATTAAAATTTAAAAAAAAAAAAATCACATGTACATAAGTATTCGCAGCCTTTGCCATGGCACTCAAAATTGAGCTTAGGTGCATCCTGTTTCCACTGACCCTACACTGTTTCTACAACTTGATTCGAGTCCACCTGTGGTAAATTCAGTTGATTGGACATGATTTGGAAAGGCACACACCTGTCTATATAAGGTTCCCACAGTTAACAGTGCATGTCTGAGCACAAACAAAGCCATGAAGTCCAATGAATTGTCTGTAGGCCTCCGAGACAGGATTGTATCGAGGTACAAATCTGGGGAAGGGTACAGAAAAAATGTATGCAGAATTCAAGGCCTCCATCATCCGATAATGGAAGAAGTTTGGAATCACCAGGACTCTTCCTGGAGAAGGCTGGTCACTCTAACAGAGCTCCAGCGTTTCTCTGTAGAGAGAGGAGAACCTTCCAGAAGAACAACCATCTTTGCAGCACCAATCAAGCCTGTATGTTAGAGTGGTCAGACGAAAGCCACTCCTCAGTAAAAGGCACATGACATCCTGCCTGGAGTTTGCCAAAAGGCACCTGAAGGACTCTCAGACCATGAGAAACAAAATTCTCTGGTCTGATGAAACAAAGATTAAACTCTTTGGCCGTCATGTCTGGAGGAAACCAGGCACCGCTCCCGACCTGGCCAATACCATCCCTACAGTGAAGCATGGTGGTGGCAGCGTCATGCTGTGGGGATGTTTTTCAGCGGCAGGAAGTGGGAAACTAGTCATGATCAAGGGAAAGATGAATGCAGCAATGTACAGAGACATCCTTGATGAAAAACTACTCCAGAGCACTCTGGACCTCTGACTGGGGCGAAGGTTCATCTTTTTAACAGGACAACGACCCTAAGCACACAGCCAAGATAACAAAAGGAGTGGCTACAGGACAACTCTGTGATGGAGCTTGAGAGGTCCTGTTAAGAAGAAGAAGGGGAGAAACTGCCCAAAAATAGGTGTGCCAATCTTCTTTAAAAATGTATTAAAAATAAAAATTTTAAAAACTTCTTCCACATTGTCATTGTGGGGTATTGTTTGTAGAATTTTGAAGAAAAATTGGATTTTTGTCTTACCGTAGAATCCATTTCTCTGATGTTCATTGACGGACACAGCTCTTCATTTTCTTGACCGTAGGGTTATACTGCCCCCTACAGGAGTGGGAAACTAGGCAGAGAAAAAGCTTGAACAAGCCTAGGGGGCAGTCCCTGGGCGTATACTCCCACTTCCTGCTATAGGAATTCAGTTTTGAAACAAGCAGTGTCAGAAGGCAAAAACAACAACTCCATAGAGGGGCAGAGAAGGGGAAAAAAAAAAAACAACAACTCCATAGAGGGGCAGGTGCTGTGTCCATCAAGGAACATCCGAGAAATAGATTTTATGGTAAGACAAAAATCCAATTTTCTCTTTCGTTCATGGATGGACCCAGCTCTTCATCTTCTTGACCGTAGGGACGTCCCAAAGCAGTGTCAAACATGAGGAGTGGGAACAGCAGAAAAAAAAAACTTCCAAGGCTAAACATAGCCAACCAGGTTACTTGGAGCTCAACTGTCAACAACTGGAGCTCACTTGAAAAAAAACACCCTCAAAGAGGACAAGTCCTCTAAACAGCAGCCTGCAAAACTTTGCGGCCAAAAGAAGCATCCGCAGATGCCAACATCCACTTTATAAAATATTGTGAATGTGTGTACAGATGACCAGGTAGCTGTCTGCAAACCTGCACTCCTTGAAGCCTGATGACGGAAGGCCCAGGAGGCACTAAGTAGCACTAAGCACTAAGTAGAGTGCGCATTGACAGGGAAAAGAGGAACCTGCCCCTTAAAAGAATCAGCCTGAACCACAGTGTCTAATCCATTTGGAAATACTCCCAGCAGAAGCAGCCAGCTGCTTGCGAGGTCCATCTGTGAGGACAAATAGCAAGTCTGATTTCCTTAAAGACTCCGTAGCTGCCAGATGCACCCTTATTGCCCGACATCCACGGAGTGCAAGGCAACTTCCTTAGGATGCTTAGGCTTGGGACACAGGGAGGGCAACACAATGTCTTCATTCACATGAAAGTCAGAGATGACCTTCGGAAGGAATGAGGGACATGGACGCTGAACCATCTTATCCCTGTGAACCACCAGGTAAGGGGAACGACAAGACAACGCCGCAAGTTCAGACACCCTGCGTGCCGAAGTAATGGCCACCAAAAAGGCTTCTGAGACAAAGTAAGCAGGGGAATCTCCTAAATATTTTCAAAGGGAGGCTTCTGGAGAACTGTGAACACCAAATTGAGGTCCTACGGTGGCAATGGAGACCAAGTGTTCCACGCCTTGGGGAAAAATACGCACCAAGGGGTATGTGGCCAATGAGTGTTGAAAGAAAACTGCCAAGGTCGAGACCTGACCCTTAATGGTACTCAAGGCCACGCACAGCACAACCCCTAATTGTGGAGGAAAGCCAAGATCTGAGCAACCAAAAAAGAATGAGGATGAACCAAGAGGGTTCACGCAATGTACGTCTTCCATGTACGATGATAAATCTTCCTAGAAGTAGATTTCCTAGCTTTTAACAGCATAGGAATCACAGACAACCCTCTGTCATTCAGCGCCTGGCTTTCAACAGCCAAGCCATCAAAGCCAGCGACTGTAAAGCAGGATGGAAGATTGGCCCTTGGGACAACAGATCTTCCCTGAGAGGGAGTCTGCAAGGAGCATCAGTGACCAGCCGTACTAGATTGGCGTACCAAGACCAGCAAGGCCAGTCTGGAGCCACTAGGACCCTGCGTAGTAGTCTCAGCAGAAGCTGGAGAGGAAGAAAGGCGTAAATCAGACGATACTGACTCCAAGGAGCCACTTAAGCGTCTGTAGCAATGGCTACAGGATCCCGAGACCATGCCACAAACCTCTGAACCTTCCTGTTGAGACGAGAGGCCAACAGATCCCCCCTGGAGTACCCCACCGGTGACAAAACTGATGAAACACCTCCGGATGAAGAGACCATTCTCCCTAGTTTAACGCATGTCGACTGAGATTATCCGCTTGCCAATTTTCCACCCCTGAAATGTGCAAAGCAGAGAGGGCTGGAATGAATCTTTCTGGCCACCTTAGAATGCCGGCTCTTGGTGCTTGACATAGGCCACGGCCATGGCATTGTCCAATTGAATCCGCACCGGACACCTCTGGAGACGACTTTTCCAATGATCCAGAAAAACTTTGATTGATCGGAGCTCCAGTACATTGATTGGTAGTCTGGACTCCGGAGACCAGACCCCCTAAGCACAATCTGTGCCCAGGACGCCTCCCTACCCGGACAGGTGCATGCAAATCTGAAGAGTGTAATGTTCTGGTACCTCTGGTACCCTTATTTCCACATTTCTCTCTTAATATTGCGTCCCATCTTGCTATCCAAATGGAACGCATACACCTTTAAGGGCAATGACGTCATCGCCGGGCGCCGCTATGAGCGGCTATTTCAATCGCCGGCTTTCTCTCACTCATTGCTCGTTCAAACCGCATGTTGCCTTGTCTTGTCCAATGCTGCCGGAACTTCAAGCTATTCCCCTTGCCTGAACAAGACCGGAACCTCGCTACCGATCCAGTATCTCGCTACCGGATTACTCCATTACTCTTGGACCTTGCTACTACTAACTCATCTAGTGATAAGTACCCCCCAGGGGATTCCTTCCTCAACCTAACTTTCACTATCTACTACTGCATACTAAAGGGACTATTACTATCTAAGCTATTTCTATCATCTGCATAGATTGCTAGCTCTTGGGACTACCATCACCTATCATTGCACTAGGTTACTCTCTCTTACATACTTACATACATCTGCTGTCCCCTACCACCTGTTACTATACATGATTGCTAAAACCTATCTGCATACTATCATCACCTACCACTCTCCTGAATACTACTACTAAGTGCTCACCATTCTATTGCCTGTCTCTCACCTCTATTCTATCATATACATTCTATCACTCCAGGAACATCATATTGAGTGTATGTATATTTGCATAACAGGCTGTACACAGTGATGTCGAACAGGGAAGTTGTCATCACCCCTCTTGGTTGCGGTCGGTGCCAAGGAGTCAATTTTTAAGACTCCGGCGTAATTGTACCAAACAGGAGGACTACTTTAGTCAGGCTGAGATGTTGAAGGACAAGTTTCTGGATAAGGGATACGATGAGACCAATCTGAATGCAGTACTTCATGAAGTGGGGAACACCGATAGGTCTACCCTATTACAGAAACGGCCTAATGTTGAAGCAGATTCAAATCGCTTTGGTTTTTCTTTTATTACTAACTACTCTAAACAGTTTGGAGACGTTAGGCGGATTTTCAAAAGGCACTGGAAGGTCCTTCAGAATGATAAAGTACTAGGCCCTTCGCTACCTGAGGTTCCCCCGGTTGTCTTTAGAGGGGTTGAACCCTTACGTCTCCAGATCGCTCCAAATGTTTTAGATAAACCAAATCAGCTTCCCTTTTTTCACACTTTAACAGGCTTCTACCCATGCAGAAGATGTTCGGTGTGTAAAGTTAATTCGCTTGTCGGTAGAAAGTTTTGTGAGGTTACATCTACAGCCACGTCCCAAATACATTCTATTAAACCATTCATAGGTTGTTCCTCCACCAACGTTGTGTACTTGCTGCAGTGCCCTTGCGGCCTTCAGTATATTGGCCGCACTAAGCACACACTGACAGTAAGGGTGAGGGAACACATTAAGAATATTAGGAAAGCTTTCCCCAATCATAGTGTCTTGAGACATTACGCCAGCTGTCACGATAAAAATCCCGCTGGCACCAAAATTTGGGGGATTGACAAATTTACCCCCCACTGGAGAGGGAGTCATATACACCGTGAGATTTCCCGTTTGGAAACCCGGTGGATTTTTAATATGAAGACATATGCCCCTTGGGGACTTAATATAGAGTGGGACGTGAACTGTTATATTAGCAATAGTTGAATTCAGGTGATATATCTACTTTGTAAATTTTTTTATATTTTTATTTTTAATTGTTTAAGCATTGACATTTTTATGTGAGTCGTTTGCTGTTATCAGCCTTCATATCATTAATTTGCTATGCTGATCGCACCGACTTTTATGTATTAATGTTTTATTAATTTCTCCACATCTGGAGTTATATGACTAATGATTGTATTATGGTACGGGCATCTTTGTGGAATCAGGTTCTGAAGCCATAATCCGTCTGGCTTTTAGTACCGATTCTTTTTAATATTCATTTTAATATATATGTCTTTATTCTCATGTGCAATATTTGTGTCATATTAGTTTCTTTATAATAATGTCCCGGTCGGTGTTTGCTCCGCTCGGTTCTCTTTCCGGTCTCTGGGCTGTTTGTCTGTGGTTTGAGGATGTCCGGCTCTTGTTTGCGGTTTACCGCATCTACTTCCGGCTTCCGGGGTCCACCGACGACTAACATCCGGTTTCCGGTCAGAGCCGAGTGGAGCGCATATGCGGGTAGTTCCGCATTCGTCACTTCCCGCTAAGTTTTATATGCGTGCTGACGTTCCGGCCGGGTCTGCCTCTGATGATGTCATTTTCTTTGACGACACGCGTCAGGCGACCCGGGAACGATTAGCACGCTACCCTACACCGCGGTATCCCATTATGTGACATGCTCTTTTACATTTCGTTATGTGTGAGTACCATTTTTTATTTCAATAAATGTTATCCTGTACAGTCTGCACTATTGTCCTCCCTTTTGTGTTGAGGTACAGAAGTTGGGATCAACTTGCAGCAAGCCCTGGCGATACTCCTTATATCAGGCTATATATACCCTATTGGTGTCAGCTTATCAGATCTATTTGAGCCGGAATCCCTGAAACAATTTGGTGGTCCATCTTGCTCCTCTTGGATTCATACATCGCTCTGATTTTATTGACCTCTGGTAAGCGCATAAGTGTACACATCACAATTGGGTGCTGGCTTTCCTTTACCTGCACAATCTGGATCTGGGATCTTGGTTTTTTTTCCCTTTATGGACCTTATTTGGACTTTTATGGATGATTTCATCTGTCTATAGTGTTTGGCGCTACTACATTTCTTTTTATGCTTATCAAAGTTTTATCTACTTTTTAGTTGGCTGCCTACACTTTTTTATTCACATATATGTGTATTTTTATATATTTATGTGATTAATTTGATTTATTTGTGAGTCCAATTGTCTGAGCGCAGATATCCCACCCTTTTTTACTTATAGTCACATTCTAATGCATTTCGCTTAGCAATTTTCTCAAAGGGCTTGGCCGCATGGCACGATAACTCGGCTTTTAATAGCTACTCATCAGGAGAAGTTAGCCCCGCACATTCCGGAATATCCAACACACAAGGTAAACAACGGAAGCAGTCCCCAATGTTACAATACTTTAAAAACAAAAGGTTGAAAAGCATAACATACTGTATATTGTGGTAATATTGATAAATACAAATTGCCCCCAATATTATTTCAAATCACAGTATTTAGATAAAAATTCATATTTATAAAAAAAAAATAATATCCAAAATCTCACTCTATCCAACATAACAGCTATAATAATAACAACTATAAGAACAACATAATAACTTATGATCAACAACCTGAAAACCCCATTTCTTATATAAGTGCTCCTCCGTTGATTACTGCTGAGCAAAATACTTTGACTGACTTTTGGAGAAAACCATGGCAGCTTCAAGTTAGTATTCACTATGTCCCTCAGGAAGCCCACTGTGGACTTCTGTGTCTGAGACAGCTCCGGACCCTAAGACTCCTCCATCCACATCCTCCTGTTCATAAGGATGTTCCCTCCACAATTTATCCCCCTACAAAGAGAGAGGAGGAGAGGGTCCCATGCTTGCATCCCAGGCATTTTAGACCAGTGAGAACCCCTAAGAGTCTGTACCACAAACCAGATATGACAACAGTAAATTCCTCCTTTGGCACAAAGGAACTGGAAGATTATGGACATTAGAAATACCAGATAAGGACAGAAGTTCATAGTTAGTCAGGTTGAGAAAAAGACCATCTGGCTCAAGCAATAAATAAAAATAAAAAAAAAACAGTAATGAAAACCCAACCATATAATCCCATATACACAATCCTACACTCGCAGTTGATCCAAACGAAAAATACCCAGCAAAGCATGATCCAATTTGCTACAGCAGGGGAAAAAAATTCCTTCCTGATCCCCCGAGAGGCAATCTGATATTTCCCTGGATCAACTTTACCTATAAATATTAGTTTATAGCTCAGAGCTAATCTTATTATTAAGGGAGCCATTACAGGGCGAACTGTGCAGGGGACAATTATTTAAATACAAATATTGAGACTATCCTGGCTTTTGAGTAAAGATCCACAATATCAATTGAAACAAAACACGTTTTTATTAAAGAGAGTTTAATAATATATATATATATATACACACAGATAAAATCATATAGGCCAAATATGCAGCGAATGTATCGTATGTAACCATATAGGCTCAATATACCTTAATGTGGGGGAACCGTTTTTTCTATACGTTTGGTGAAATTCATTTACTTCCTCAGGACAATATGAATGAAGGTAATAGTCATGTTCCACAGAGAACATGCTTATAATAAAATAAACTTCCTTAGCTGCAGTAAAGCAGCATACAACCCTAAAGGACACAATACTTTAGGAGGGAGCCAAAGAGGATACAAGGGGAGAGGGCCACAAACACCTCCTCAAATGAGCTGTCATTCTAAGGTTCTAAAGGTGATATCACAGTCATGTAGAAATAGTTATATATTGGTCACCATCCTACATGGCAGTATTTATGGAACAGTTGCACAAAGAGATGGAGCTATAAGTTACCAGTTGGACTCTTCAAAAGTGATCCTGAAATCATCCCCGCGCCCTGAGCCTTCTATGGTATCCTGAAAAAGCAGCTAAATTATTCATGGTGTTCCCACTAGTGCTGCGCAGGGGGGTACCCTCTCTCTGAAGAGACAAACTAGCATCTGCACATGTTTAGACGTGCAAGATGACTTAATCAAGTACGCGTGCTGCGCTGATCCAACCCCTTTGAACACTGCTACTGTGGTGTGGTGCTCCACACAATGCTACTTGCATGCACTGCTCCAAATGTAAAATTCCCTACTGCAAGCCAGAAGGCCCAAATCTTCATCCCTCAACTCCACTCCCCAAAAAGGATAACTGCCCTGGACCTGTAAAGCACCCTGCCAGCGAGGTCATACAGTACCTTGGAGATTGCTTCCCACAGGATCCAGCACTGACAAGCAACATTACAGGCAATCTTTTGCATGTGAGCAGAGTATCTTTTGGCTGTAGGCAACTGACCCGAATTAGGCTTTTGTCTTCCCCAGAAGGGGTGTTCAGAATATGTTATAAATAGGGAACTAATGCCCACAAAAGGAGATTTTCACAGACATCCATAGGTACATCCATCACTTAAGGACACTAGCTAAAAGATGAAGCTCAGAATTGGGAGGAGTGATGCAGAGTGTGGGAATTACAGCGTTTGGCTAGTATCCATATACCTGAAAGGTGACAGCAGAAGCTTTTCTTTAAAACGTGTCATCAACCTGCATGTTCCCTGTACCAATGGCAAAAAGTATGTAACCAGAAGTTTGACTTCCTTCCTTTATGTGCTTGTTCATGCTCTCGTCCTTTAGCTCTGCCAGCACCTGCCTTCCTGTTGCACCACCATGGGGAAATAAAGAACGGATCTGCTGCCAGCAATACATCAGTACTCAGGGAGGTGGTGGGAGGCAGTCATGCACAGAACAACTGTTTCCAGGAAAGCAGGCAGTCATTCTTAGATTCACACGGGGTGCCATCACCACTATGCCAAAGCCTCCTTTTTGCTTAGGGGGGATAGCAACTAGGTTTCAAAATTAAATATGGATTGCTGCCTATCCTATCAGGCATTAAAAAAACCTCCAGAGGGAAAAAAAGGATTTCATTACTTACCTGTAAAATCTTTTTCTTGGAGTACAGTACAGGGAAAAGGCTCCAATAATCTCAAACACTGGGTAATATGTAGCTACCTTCTCGTGGCTGGACACTGGCAAACAAAATTGTTGGACAGCCCTTATAACCTCCCTACACCTAGAAATACTCAGTTTTGGAGCAAGCCATGAGAGGAACCATGAGGACAGATGGAAGTGTGGTTTGTGTCCTGTGCTGTACTGCAAGAAAAGGACTTTGCAGATAAATAAAAAATCCTTATGTCGATAAATAAAAAATCCTTATGTCCTAATCATACAGTGCCGGACACAGCCTCCTTTAATTACAGACCCTTGGACATCTTCAAGTAATCCAATATAGAGGTGGGCAACATAGCAACAATGCCAACAGGCCAATAAACCAAGGGAATAGGGTCCCAAAAATCAAAGAATGGCTTGAAGCGCCTTATGGCTGAAGATGGCATCGGCAAAGGCCCGATTATCCACCCGCTAGAACATGTGAGCCAAGGACCATTTGGCAGCCTAGAATATTTGAGAAACAAATGCCTGATGATGAAAAGCCCAAGAGGTACCTACTGACCCTGTCAAGTGAGTTTCAACAGGAAAAGGAGGAGCATTGCACTTTAAGGTGTTAAGTCTTAGTGCTAACTTATGCAATCCACCTAGAAATAGTGTAATGAGACATAGGGCACCTCATGCAACAGCTTGGCAGCAGAACAAAAGATTATCCTAGTTTTTGATAGGAGGAGTGGCTGAGAGGTAACCCCCATTGTATTCCCCCAATGAAGCTTTAGGGTCTCAAAGCCTTTTTGTCCTTATGGAGAACAAGGAAAGACTCTTTACTAGATAAGGCCACCAATTCCAACACATGTCATAAGGACAAGATAGCCAAGAGAAAGGCCACCTTAAGAGTAAGGTCATCCAAGGGAATTTCCTGTATAAGCTCAAAAGGGAAGCTTCTGAAGAGGCAATAAGATCGGATTAGGACCCCACAGTGACACTGGGGTTCGAACGAGAGGAGCTTTGTGATTTACCCCTTGCATAAGGTCTTCGTTAGGGTGTGAGCAGTCCGAGGTCTCTGAAATAGAATAACCAAGGCCAAAATTTGACCCTTGAGTGTACTCAAGGCCAGGTGCTGATCCAGAACAGACTGTAGAAAAGCTAAAGAAACTCTGGTCCTGGCCACAAACCTGTCCACCTTGTTGAAGAAGGATGCCATTAGATCCCCCATCCTGCTTTCCCACCAGTGACAAATAGCCTTCAACACTTCATGGCGTAGAGACTATCCACCTGTATCTAGGCGTTGATGGTTTAGGTCAGGAACTTCACCTTCCAATTGTCTTCTTTATGGGCTAAACTAGAACCAAATTAGCCTCTTAAAGGGCCATGTAGCTTCTGGTGCCAAACTGATGAAATAAGCCACAGTCCTGACTTTGTTCTACTAAACCCTTGCCTGTCACCTTTGAAGCTGATCAGTCGGCTACTGAAGGGACAGACGAATGATCCTTAGTTATGGAATGTCTATGGGAAGTTTCTTGGAGCGTGTCTGTTAAAAAATTAAAACTGTCTAGGTTAACGGGAGAAAGAACTTCCCTTTTTTAGCGCCAGGCTGGTCAACCATCAGGCCAGCGATATTCTGGATTTGGGAGACAGGCTCATGGTCCTATCCAGAGACTGAAGGTGAGTTTTCCTACAGTCAGTATCATTGAGCTGCAGAAGTCTGGAATGCAACTAGGCAAACATCCCTTGAAGAAAGCCACCCTCATCACAGTACTCTCCTGCAAAAGCAGACCAATGGAAGCTTCTTTGAGTAAAGTGTCCAAACAGGAGTATGACTGGTCAATATCTTTTGCCAGGGAAGAAACAATCAGGCTTGGGCTGTGTCCAAGACTAGACCCAGGTATTTAAAGTGATGGGTGAGATCCAATGCAGACTTCTGTAGGTTGGAGGATTCATCCAAAGTTCTAAAGTCAAGGCACTGTTTGCAGAGAGAGCCTGGGGCCATCAAGAGAAGATTGTACAGATGACCCCCAATGTAGATTCCATGAAAGAGCAGCAGTGCAAGAACCAGGGCCAGAACCCTGGTGAAGCCCAGGGGGCCCAAGGCCAGGTCAAAGTGGAAACCCCCCCCCCCCACATAGTGGAAGTGCTGCACATCCACCACCAATGCGCAAAAACTGCTTATGGAGGAAAAATGGGAACAAGTAAAGGTGCTTCCTTGATGTCTATGGATGCCAAACACTTGGTTCAGTGATGTAATGACAGACTGGGCTGATTGAATCTGGAATTTTGTGACCCACAGGAAGGTGTTGAGGACCTTCAAATCTAGAACAGGAGAATGCAGATTCGAGGGTGTGAAACAGGGAGAAGGTATTGACCAAAAGTCTAGTCTGTACCTCTGGGACACTATTATCAGAACACAGAAATTTGAAGTGCCCCGAGTACAGGTAGCCGAGAAAGCCAAAAGATGAGCCAAAATATGTCCCTCCCACTTGCATTGGGGGTGCCTCCTCACTGTGAGATTGGATTGGCACCAGACTTGGCTGACTTAGAAGTCAAGTATAGGAGCAGATAGGCTTATGCAACTGGGCCAGCATCAGTCCCCTCCCCAATGTTATATAGAAAAACAAAAAAGGATAAAGTCCCATGGGGATTTGGGTGGACAGGGCTGGTCAAGAGGTAAAAGTAGTATATTAGAAAGAAAAGAATGCAATGGAATAAAAAGGATAATTTATTCAAACAAAGTTAAAATATGTACATGGAACAAGTAGTACATCTAACAAAATCTCATAATAGACTACACACATAGCACAATACCGTGCTAATAATGGTTTTGCTCAGGTCTGGTGAAAAATGTCAGTGTATAGGTGGAACAACTGATAATAATGCAACACTAGACATCCCGACATCTTTTAGAATATAATGGTTATTCCTTCCTCAGGGGAGATTCAGAGCATAGACCCGTTAGACAGCACGTGCGATTATGTCCATATCTGGTTTTAGCCAGACAAGGATTGAAGTCAGAGTTATGTTGGTCCCAGCAGTAGCCACCCACCTCTCACCAGTAAGAAAGCATAAGGATTCAGAGAAGTAGTTTGATATGAGGGCACATTCTAATGAATCAATTTAAAATGCAAAAAGGAGACATTACTGGAAGTGGCAGCAGAGGAGAGGATAATATAAGCCCTGCTGAACCCTGGGAATCAACCGCATCCATCCGTATGGAGAGAAGCAGATTGATCATCCCCATGATTTTGCAGAGTGCTGTATAAATACCGTTCTGGTAAGAGGCCATCTTGGTTTTTGCACACACGGTGAAGAGCACTATTTCTTTTGTGTGGTCACAAGAATTGGTTGTTTGGAACATCATATATTTTGCACTTACTTTATACCTGCCCAGTAAGGAGGAATTTCACCAGGTGCAGGGATTTCAATATCACCATTTGAACCATCACCTTTTTGTCATCTTTACTTTGTGTCATCAGAATTTATAATCGGAAGAGTTTCACCACTTTGAATTTGGGACTTTATGATTGCATTTGTTTTGGTCACATTTATTTGTGCACATTGATTTGTTCATATTTATTGGATTTAGCGCACCACCCACGTTTACACAATCAATTTAAAATTGCCCGAGATTGTGATTACAGCGTCCCTGCCCACAGGTGCTCCAAAAAACGCTCACAAAGACCGTTGTTGAAGGGAGGACAGTCTGTATAGAGCCCTCTATCTCTGTCTGTCAAACGTGTGCACTGATCGGTGGTAACAGATGTCAAGGACTTGGCCTTGGAATCGGAGGACAAATCCAGGACATGTTGCTTTTACCCCAGGCATCTTGGTTTAACTCTTACTAATTAAGAGTGTACTTCCGATCTGTGATTTCCTTGACAAAGGTGTCTAAAGCATTCTCCAAAAAGTAATTTCCCAATCAAATAGAATATTTTCCAACTTTTTGTTATAGACTACTTCTACAGACCAGTTCCACAGGATAAGATCATGTGCAACTGGACATAATAAAGAGCCAGGCAAGAATTCTCACACAAAGTCTGCCACGCCATCTACACCTGAGGTAGGCAATCTTTGAGAGGTAGAAATCTACTTGGACAACATGGAAGAGATTAAAGATTCCAGGAGTGTAGCACCCTTTTTTTGTTTTGCTTTTTAAAATGTCAGTAGTAGATAGGGTAGTGTTCAAAGGTGAATAGTAAGTAGGACAGAATACAGAGGTCAGTGGTAGGTAGGGCAGTATAATACAGAGGTCAGTAGTAGGCAGGGTAATGTACAGAGGTCAGTAGTATGAAGAGCAGTGTACAGAGAAAAGTAGAACAGTGGACAGGGGTGAGCAGGACAGGGGATCAGCAGAGCAGTGTACAGGGGGGGGGGTGCTCTTGGGGAAGGTAAGGGGGGGAACATTACTGGGGGTGTCAGAGGGGCACACCACTGGGGACTCAGGATGGCACAAAAGTAGTTACCTCATGCAAAGCAGCACAAGCTGCTGTGGCAGATCTAACTGTTCTAGTGCTGATCCCAAATGGACCCCCTCTCTTGCCCATCCCACATGATGCCATCCATAAGTGCCTTGGATAGACTGAAGAGGAGGGGAGGGGGGTGGGGGATTAGCACGTTCTACTCTGTTGATGAGCTCAGGTGCCTTCAGACAAGAGCCTGAATCCGCCCGAGCTATCCCGCCCGAAGTAGTCATAGGCGGCTTAAGGCATTCCCCGCACCGTAGCTGCACATATGCAAAGGTCGTACTGCGGGGGAATGCTTTTGCTGGCTAAGAGTGGCTATTGATAGCTTGCTTCCAGATCTGCCAGTTGCAGGTTGGCATGGCAGGGACGAGATCGTGACCCACCAGCCATCTGCTCATGGTTGAACAATCTACTGGATGCCGATCCCCGATCTACACAGTAGTGCATTGCTGCTAGTTAAAGCTCCAAATTAGTGTGGCACAAAGGATGCGGCAGGACTGACTTGAGACTGTGCAGCATGCGCTTGGCCCAGACAGGGTCTGGCTATCAGATATCATAAACTATTCCATGGTCGCGCTACAAGGAATAATACATTTTTAAGGAGGGCCTCTATCCTCCTGTCCAGAGAGTCTTTAGAGACCTTTTTGTCCATTCACAGCCAAACCTCATACAGAATGTTCTGTACTAGCATGTGGACTAGTAACATCCTTATAGGCTACTTGGACTTAGGTAGAGATCGCATAATCGTGACCATAGGCCTATTGTGAAAGTGACATGATGATTTCCTTAAGTTAGGGAGACCCACTGTTCATCCTCTGCCCACCTCCCCCCACCCCCTTTTCCTGATTAGGAAGCAATGTTTTTGTGATGGCGGAGCCTGGCAATGACTTAAAAGGGGACACCGGCTGTTGGTATTTAAGCCCTTTGCTTCCTCTAGCAGTACAGAGACTTTCTTTGTGAGCTCTGGCATAGAAGTCAAAAATTGCTCTCCGGTTAAAAAGGTAGGGGGAAAGAGGGAATTCAAAGAAATGAAGACTAAGATCTAAAGTTCCTGAAGCAAAGTTACCTGTCTGTTTAACCTCATAGCTCTGTGCACAGTATGCGCTTGCCTGCCCTCTTGGCTCATTTTCCTTGTTCCTTAAGTCCACCATTCGGGTGAGGGGATACCCTGAGGGATACTCACAACCTATGCTGCAGAGCAGAACTGGTACAGCTGTCATTTGTCTCATTTCTAAAGGCTGCTGGATAACTTGGTGAGGACATTACCATAGACAAGGAGCTCAATATGGAGCAGAGTTCTGACTGAAGCAGCAGTGTGCCCTGTCCTGTAGCAGAGAAAGCGTTCCAAGTGTGCCCACAGCGGAGGACCTATGTACCATCTCCAGGGGCAGGACTGTGCACAAAGCATGGACTGGGATGGCTTTTATGGGCTGTCTCACAATTCTGTTTACAAAGGTCCAGTCACCTGAAGTTGCATGGTTACATAGTTAGTCTGGTTGAAAAAAAAGACACATTCATCTACTTCAACCAATAAAAGTGGCTAAATGTAACCCAGGGTCAATGATTAAAGGACCTGTGTCCTGTACTACACGATTAAGAAAAATGCATACCTCTGTGAGATGCAAGTAGATTATCTTCTCACCGTAGAAAACTTTCAGGCCACCTATCCTCAAAAACCAGAGCCACTGCCATGGACTAGCAACCTTGATCAGGGGAGAATCCTTGCAACTAGCACAGCAGCCAAAAAACTATAAGGTACAAATTGCAAAGTTGTTTTTACTAGTCTTAGGAAACAAAGAACTGAGGTTTTCAGGCAGATGGCACTTAACTTGACTGCAAGTCTTTTGTTTCTTGTTTTGAGTGGCGCACTACTCTTGTGCTGTCCTGGAAAGTTAATGGGGAAAACTGAATTTTTGTAAAATCTTACCGTAAAATTCCTTTCTCTGAGTCCTCTGACAGTCGCCGCCCCTCATATAGTCTTCACCAATGGGTATTGACCTCTTATCCATAGGAGCAAACTAGGCATAAGACTTGTTAAAATACAAAACAATTTGCATAGACACACCTGTAGGGGCTGTCCCACTGGTCCAATACCCCCCTGCTATCAGCATTCCTAACTCAGTTTGGTAGCAAGCAGTAAATAGTTCAAAAACCCCAAAAGAGGGGCGGGGGTGGCGACTGTCAGAGGACTCAGAGAAAGGAATTTTACGGTAAGATTTTACAAAAATTCAGTTTTCTCTTAAGTCCTCTGATAGTCGCCGCCCCTCATATAGTCTTCACCAATGGGATGTCCCAAAGCAGTGTAGACATGAGGGGTGGGAAGCGCAACCATCACAAAGGCAACGCAGCACCCAGGTCAGAGAAAGGAACCTTATCTGAACCAGAAAGGTAAACTCTGGGTAACGAGAAAAGCTCAACAACAAACCCAAGAAAGAAAATCAAACAAAGGGGGAAACAACTCCAACAGACAGGGACAGGCAAACGCCATGTCCCCCTCAAGGCACGGCCGCGCACAAGACTTTGCAGCCAAAGGAGGCATCTGCCGATGCCAAAATGTCAAGTTTGTAAAATTTGGAAAAGGTGTGCACGGACGACCAAGTCGCTGCCTTGCACACCTGGGCCACCGAAGCTTGATGCCGGAAGGCCCAGGACGTACTCACTGCTCTGGTTTAGTGCGCTTTGACAGGGAAGGGCGGCACCCGTTCCCTAATAGAATAGGCCTGTACAATTGTCTATCTGATCCATTTCGAAATGGTTGCCGCAGACGCAGCCATAACCTTCCAAGGGCCCTCTGGAAGGACAAAAAGGGAATCCGACTTCCTGAAGGATTCAGTAGATGACAGGTACACCCTGATCGCCCGGACTACATCCAAGGAATGCAAGGCAAACTCCTTAGGATGCTTAGGATTCGCACATTGCAAAGGCAAGACAATATCCTTGTTAAGGTGAAACTCAGAAACCACCTTAGGAAGGAACGCTTTCTTAGGTCGCAAGACCACCTTATCCCAGTGAACAACCAGGTAGGGGGAGCGGCAAGACAGGGCCGCCAACTCTGACACACTGCGGGCAGATGTTATTCGCCACCAGAAAAGCAACCTTCCGTGACAGCACAGGCAGAGTCTCCCTGATGTTCTCAAAGGGAGGACGTTGCAAAACCGACAGGACCAAATTCAAGTCCCAAGGAGGTAAAGGCGCCCTCCGAGGAGGAGCCAAATGACGCACCCCTTGAATAAAGGTGCGTATCAAAGAGTTTGACGCCAAGGGGCGCTGGAAAAGGATTGCCAGTGCAGACAACTGACCCTTAATCGTGGTCAGCGCAAGACGCTGGTCCACACCAGATTGCAGGAAGGCCACCACCCTCGCCACCGAAAAAGAGCGGGGATGGACGCCCCTGGATTCACACCAGGCAAAATAAGCCTTCCAGGTATGGTAATAGATTTTACCGGATGAGGCCTTCCTAGCCTTGAGTAGGGTAGGAATGACCGCCGACGAGAGACCCCGATCTCTCAGGACCTGGCTTTCAACAGTCACGCCGTTAAAGCCAGCGAATGTAAAGCAGGATGGAAGATCGGCACCTGAGACAGTAGATCGTCTCTTAACGGGAGCCGTCATGGAGGTTCGATGACCAGTTGCATGATGTCCGCATACCAAGACTGGCGCGGCCAGTCCGGGGCCACCAGAATCATCAACTTCGGTTCCGAGACCAACCTGCGAAGGAACCTGGACAACAACTGAATCTGGGGGAAGGCATAAATCAGACGATACTGATTCCAAGGCACCACCAGCGCATCTGAGGCGTCTGCCAGAGGATCGCGTGTTCTGGCCACGAACCTTCCCACCTTGTTGTTTAGCCAGGACGCGAACAGATCCCCATCGCACACACAGCATCTGAAACACCTCTGGGTGTAGGGACCATTCCCCCTGGTCCAGGGTCTGGCGGCTCAGGTAATCGGCCTGCCAATTCTCCACACCTGCAATGTGAACTGCTGAAAATCGCCAGGACGTACATCTCGGCCCAAGACAGAATCTTGGTCACTTCCTGAGCCGCCCGGGCACTCCTGGTGCCCCCTTGGTGATTGATGTAAGCCACCACAGTGGCGTTGTCTGTCTGCACCAGCACAGGTCGGCCCCGAAGATGATCCGACCAACGGAGTAAGCACAGTCTGATCGCTCGCAGCTCCAAGATGTTTATTGGCAGGGAGGATTCCTCCTCCGACCAAATGCCCTGGGCAGACAGAGTGCCCAGAACGCCACCCCAGCCCGACAGGCTGGCGTCCGTGGTGACCACCGTCCACAACAATGGCCGGAAGGATTTTCCCTCTGTCAGAGCCGGAGACTGGAGCCACCACAGAACATCCTCTCTGGCTTGGCGAGTCAAGGATATCCTCCTTTCCAGGGAAAGATGCCTGTCCCATCTGGCCAGGATCTCCGCTTGAAGAGATCATGTGTGGAACTGTGCGAATGGTATCGCCTCGAAGGACGACACCATCAACCCCAGGGACCGCATGCAGGTCCTGAGCGACGAGGATTCGTTGTCCCTGAGGGACCTGACCTCGTCCTGTAGAGTCCGGAGCTTGTCCTCCGGCAAAAAAACTTTGGCTTGGGCAGAATCCAGGACGATCCCCAAGTAGGGGAGTCGAACAGAAGGGGACAAAGTCGACTTCTGAACGTTGATGGTCCACCTGAACTCCTGGAGCGTCTGAACTGCAGTTGACAGGTCACGTAACAGGCTCGGACTGGCACTCGATCTTAACATGAGATCGTCCAGATAACCCAAGATCACAATTCCCTGTGCCCGTAACAGGGCCAGAACAGGATCCAACACTTTGGTAAACACCCTTGGACCCAAAGCGAGACCGAAAGGTAACGCCACAAACTGATAGTGTTCCTCCCCAATTGCGAATCGGAGATACCTCTGATGACCCTCGAATATGGGGATGTGTAGATACGCATCCTTGAGGTTGATGGAAGCCAGGAAATCTCCCGGGCTCATAGAGGCTACCACCGAACGGAAGGATTCCATGCGGAATTTTTGAACCCACACAAAGCGGTTCAGAGCTTTCAAGTCCAGAATCGGACGTACCTTGCCCTCCTTTCTGGGCACAGTGAACAGATTTGAGTAAAACCCCCGAAACCTGTCCCGATGCGGCACGAAGATTTGAGGGAAAGAATCTGTCCGCTGGACGTGAAAGGAATTCGATCTTGTAACCCGATCAAATGATTTCCTGAACCCACCTGTTCGGAATCCGGAGCAGCCAAGGTTCCAGAAAATCACGCAGACGTCCCCCCACCCCTGGAACGGGTGAGGGCGTCCCTTCGGGTCGAGGCGGCCTGGGCCGCCGTGCCAGCTTGGGCGGCTTTTTACTTGCCCGCCCAAGGTTTCTTCTGGCCACCCTGGCCTTTAAAATAATTTTCCCTTATCCTATGCCTTGAAGGCACGAAAGGACCCCTGATTTGGTTTAAAGGAAGGGCCCCGCTTACCGCGGAAAAACTTACCCTTGGGATTCTGGGGCAGCAGAGTGCTCTTGACCCCCGTGACCCCCTTAACCAATTTGTCCAGGGAATCCCCAAAAAGGCGATTCCCTGCATAGGGGATGTCAGACATCGTCTTTCTTGAAGTCTGGTCAGCCGACCAGCTCTTTAGCCATACCAGGCGACGGATTATCACCGCGACAGCAGACAGTCGTGCGTCTAAAGAGCCTCATCCAAGGCCGCGCCACACAGGTACAGAACAGCCTGAATAATCTGGTCCACCATCTCCAAAGTAGCAGGAGGGGCGGAATCAGCCACAAGGGTGCGTCTGAGCACCTTAGCCCAATTTACCACAGCCTGAGAGACCATGACAGAGGCGAAAATAGGTTTCATCAAAGAACCGGCCACCATATAGGAGTGTCGAGTAAGAGATTCCACCCGCCTATCTGTAGGGTCCCTAAACACCGGGGAATCCTCCACGGGCATAAGAGTGGCCTTGTTCAACCTGGACACCGTAGGGGCCACCGTCCAGCGCGAATCGGTAGGCGACGCAAAAGGATAACGGAACTGAAACCGTTTTGGTACCACAAAATTGCGCTTCAAATTGCGCCATTGTTCGTTCACCGTTTCGTGAAATTCAGTGGGACAAGGAAACACTTGCGCCGCTTCCGGGTTCTACGGGTCCCAAAAGAAGACCGCTTACCCGGTGGGTTGGGCTCATCCTCTAAATGTAGTGTATCTTTTACAGAGGCAATAAGCGCAGACATAGCAGCGCGTTCTCTGGCCGTCCCAGGGGGGGGAATCATCCCCTTCCTCATCCTCCACCTCCCCTTCCGACTGAGAGGACAGACCCTGCAGGGGGTACACTGTCCGTGGCAACCAAATCCGATTCTGAATCAGAGGAGTGAGAAAGCCTAGGCCTTTTTCTAGAAGACCGTTCAGACATCAACAGATCCACTTTGGACGCTAAAGTTGCAAGTGCAGCAGTAATCGCAGATGATTCAGGCGTACCCGAATCATCCACCAACGCTGGGGGGAATTTGCTGTCCTGGGACTCCATAAAAACTTTTTTTGGCGCTGGCCCTTTAAATCGCGATAGCGGCAAAACCCACCGTAATGCACCGAAATAAGGACTAGACCGAGGTACCCCACAGGAAGGAATATAACTGATAGCAAAGGAATATCATCCCCCGAAAAAAACAGCAGGAAAAGACCCCCAGAAGTGTAGCTGTACAGTTACCACGCTTGCTGAACGATCTGGCTGCATGAAGAAAAGAAGTGATGTCACACCGCTAGAGGCTGAATAGGATCGGACTAAGGAAAAATGGTTGCCCATAGAAATCAATGGGAGGCTCCGGGAAAATGGCCGCTGAACACGTGCAAACAACAACCTTGCCACACCAAAGATGGCGCCCGAAAGTGCGCGATACACTACAGGGAAAATGGCTGCTGAAGTGCCCTTACTGAAGCCAGAGCAGCCGCCCACACCCAAAATGGCGGCCCAGCGGTTTTTCACCGCAGCGGCCTGCACATGCATGCCTGTACCCCTAATAAGCCACAGGACAGGGACCCCCCACAACCCCCCACAGAGCATCTCAGACGCAATAGTGCCCCCACAGGGACCAGAAGGAAATGCGAGCCCCAGACACACAGACATGAGGGGAGAACACAGACTCCATGCAGACTGTCATCCCCAGACAGAGGCCCCACACAGAATGTACTCACCGATCCATGATGGCGTGGGTGCCGCTCTGCGACGGGAAGCCTCCCACCCCAGGTGGTGGGGGTGCTGTCAGCCAAACAGGATTCTAGCAACGCACAGTAAACCGCAGTTGAGGCATCCTAGCGAGGTGGCCACCTCGCAAGCTTTGTCCCTGAGGACAGGGATAGGTCGTTTGCGAGGCCAGGGTGTACGCATAGCCTGCTAAACGCTCGATGGCGGGCTGGGATTCCGTAAGGCTCTAGTACAACTAATCCGATTCCCAGCTCCGCAAACGCTGTAGTCTTCCGAAGATCCGACTAACTAAGCGCAGTACAAATAAAAAGCTAGTAGTGCAAAGAAAACACTTGGCATAAAATAAAAGTAATAAAACAGAAGAAAGGCTGAGACTGTAGCCCCATCACAGGGAAGCCTATCTTACTCCTAACTAGGCAGAAGACAAACTGAGTTGGGAATGCTGATAGCAGGGGGGTATTGGACCAGTGGGACAGCCCCTACAGGTGTGTCTATGCAAATTGTTTTGTATTTTAACAAGTCTTATGCCTAGCTTGCTCCAATGGATAAGAGGTCAATACCCATTGGTGAAGACTATATGAGGGGTGGCGACTGTCAGGGGACGTAAGAGAAAGGGGGATTTTTGGAAGTAGATCATTGGAGGACACAAAAATCTTCTGAGGTATAGGACTTACTTCTAGCAAGTTACACACTAGCAAGTTAAAGCAAACACAGAAAGGAAAACCACCTTCCTATGGGCTATACACCTCTGCACAGACCGTAAGAGCTCAGAAGCTTTAGGATAAACTCTTCAAACATCTCTATTCCATAGCTCCAGGAAAGGCTGCATCATACGGCCTCCTGAAAGCCTGGTGGCTGAGGCCAAGACAGCAATACAGTATAACCTAACAAATGTATAAACCAAACACCAGCTAGAGGCCTTGCACACCTGTGGAAAAAAAAAATAAAGAAAATAATGAAAAGTCCAAAGATTAATGATCATTGGAATTGAAATGGACAGCAATTTCAGGGATTTTTATTTGACAATTTTTTTAACGCAAAGGAGAGTGCATTAGAAGTATATTTCAAGCATGTACATGCGTACTCAAGCTTCAGTGGCTTTTGCTTTAGATCATGTAAAGCAGTAGGTAGAAAAGGCCAGATCTTAAGGCTAAAAAAAAAACGTAAAAGTGAAAAATTGGTCGATTTGCACATATACAGGCGTATTCAAGTTTATGTGACCCACAATGCCAGATTCAGTCTCAAAGTAGCTGAGTAGTTTGTGGACTGTCAGGCATCATACTACATGCACCTGATTGCTCATATGAGAACAGCCAGTATTTAAATACATGTTTGTTTGCTTAGTTTTGTAGCTTTGAGCTTTAGGATACAAAAATGGGGCCTTAGTGGACAACTCCTGGGCAATTACCTGGTGAATGCAATGGCTGACTGTGGCTCTGGAGGCAGCAGAAGTTGTTCTAGAAAGCACCCATCCACCAACACGTTAGGGAGAGCCATCTTACTTCTTAGGACACTGAGCTAAACCAAGCTCTGTGCAGAGGGGATTTATAGACACATGGAGGAGGGGTATATCTTTTTGCCTTAGCTCAGTGTTGAATCTCCCAAAGTCGAGGCCTATACCCCAAAGGTCTGCGGTGTCCCCAATGAACAATGGGAGGCCCACAAATTACAGAATGATTTTTATGACATTAAACTATTTTCAATTCACTAGCAGCAAGGTAGAGCAGTTAAGTGCTACTATACGTAAACACTGTACATTATCCCATTTCCCCTTTTAATATGATAAGCACCATCATAACTAATTAGAAAAAAGAAATTCACCATAGGCACTTGACCAGACACCTGAGAAGTGAATAATTAGGTCTGCGTGCTCAGTTTTTAGGTATAAACAGTTTGAACAAAACAGAGAAGCATTTTGACATTGTGTAAAAAAAGCTGAGAAAATACTGCAGCTCTGTCTGTTCAGATAAAGCACCAACTTGATATCTGCCTTTATGGCTACACTAACACCATTTTACATCTGTTCTACGTGTTCAGTAATCTCAATATCAGCTGTACGCTTAAAATGGTCAGTTTAAAAAAGAATGCTCAGCGGAATTCAGGTCTTAGCCTCCAGACTCCAGAACCATCACCATTTCGATGAAAAGTACATAGCTTACGCAAAAGTTCCCGAAAAACACAAGACTGTGAGGGAGAAAGTTTGTTCTCAAACTCATGAAGTACTTCTTGTGTGCTGGCTTCACCTTCAATATGAGCTTGGAATGCTATGAAGTTTCTCATGTCTGCGAGAAGCTCATCATGCTCTGTAGGGTCTGTTGCTGTAGTTCCTGTTTCACTGTCTTCTCTCGAAGGAAGCAAGAGATCATTTCTTTCCTTCATGCGAGCAAGCAAAGAAGAGGAGGACAATGCAGAAGTAGTGGCTTCTTTGGACTGGCTATCTCCATTAAAATGGGATGAAGTAGCAGTCCTAATCACATCTAGCTGCTTTGTGATCTTGGAGTCCTAGAATTACAAACAAAATAGTTAAAGTGATTATAAAGTCTTTTTTTCCTATTCCAATAAAAAACATGTTATACTTACCTGCTCTGTGCAGTGGTTTTGCACAGGGCAGCCCGGATCCTCCTCTTCCCGAGTCCCTGGCTGGAGCTCCTGGCCCCTACCTCCTGTTGAGTGCCCCCCCCCCCCCACAGCAAGCAGCTTGCTATGGGGGCACCCTAGCTAAGCCGCAGCTCCGTGTATACATTCGGAACACAGAGCTGTGGTTCAGCCCTGCCCCCCCTCTCTCTTCATTGGCTAACTGATTTTAATTGGCAGCAGTGGAGCCAATGGCGCCCCTGCTGTGTCTCAGCCCATCAGGAGGGAGAGTATCGGACGACCGAGGCATTAGTGGACATCGCTGGAGAAGGGGCTTAGGTAAGTATTAGGGGGGCTGCTGCACACAGAAGGCTTTTTATCTTAATGCATAGAACCTTCTGCCTTTACAACCACTTTATTTTATCTAAAATATTGAATTTTTTAATTCTATATACAGTTTTGTTGATCTCCTTAGAAAAAGAATACTGATTTACCAAAGCCCTAAGTTTTTTTTAAGGTTATGGAACCCAGACAGAATTGACCAGAAAAATAAAAACATATGCTTGATCCATAAGCTGTATACAATATTCTGGGGGTTAAATAACTTATTTTCTACATATTGTAACAGTTACTTGAATCTGAACTCCATTACTTTTTATATATTTATATTACCTGCTTATCCTACAGAACCTTACAGGGACAATAGTCAGCTTGCCTCCTGCCAGACCATAACAGAGGCAAGATGGCTAGCCAGTGGAAGAAGTAGTTAAGTAATTTATCAGCCAAAAATAGTGTGGTCTGGTCTAGAAAAAGTTCAGCTAATAGGGGGTGAAAAAAGTTTGTTTGCAGCAGAAACACTTAAGCACTGAAAGACCAGAGATGCTGACCGAAAACATTTTAACATAATAACGCATAACTTCGCCCTTTAGAGACTACAACTGAGACATACTGTACAGAATACAACCCTTACACTTAAAGGTCACCCATAATGATTTTTCACCAATGCCAGAAACAAAGCCATTTTGGAACTATGGTGGCATTATGGATTACATCAATGTTCCAGTCACGCCCCCAGTTGAAGTTGGATATGACGAAACGTGTTGGGGCATGACCAGGCGACGCATCCGGCAATACGTGCTACAGCGGGGGAACATCCCGGGAACTAACTGCGCTGGCGTGGAGCCGGTTCAGGGTGTACAGCGGCTGTTTCCTCCTTGCCTTCTGTTGACGATGTGCCTTCTTTTCTTCTACCAAATGTGAGTGCAATTGATTTACCTTTTCCTAATAAACGTGTTTGAGACATATTACACTATTGGTGGTGTTTTATCCTTACATGTTATACGGTATATGAGGATTGCATTGAGAGGAGTGGATTACGATTCTGCAGCAGAGTGGACCACATATGTTATTTATGTTTCCTGCTGGCCCAGTGTTAACCCCTGCGTTTTTTGCTCATTTGTGAGAACATTTGAGCAACAGCATCTGGTGAGTTACCACTTCTTCTGATCTTATCCCTGCCACTTGGTGGTGGTGGTATAGAGGTGAACCCGATAGACTTCACGAGCTGACGGCTGTCTCATTGGACTTTTTTATTACATTTTACATGATATTTATTCAAAGGACTATGTGATGTCTAGAGTGGAACTTCAGTGACTTTTATAGATAATTCACCTGTCGCATAGAGTTCTGTCGAGCCAATGCTACATTGACTCTTGCGCTACTATTCTTTATTTTAGTGGAAGAAATAGTTAAGCAATTTATCAGCCAAAAATAGTGTGGTGTGGTCTAGAAAAAGTTCAGCTAATAGGGGGTGAAAAAAGTTTGTTTGCAGCAGAAGCACTTAAGCACTGAAAGACCAGAGATGCTGACAGAAAACATTTTTAACATAATAGCGCATAACTTCGCCCTTTAGAGACTACAACTGAGACATACTGTACAGAATACAACCCTGTACACTTAAAGGTCACCCATAATGATTTTTCACCAATGCCAGAAACAAAGCCATTTTGAAACTATGGTGGCATTATGGATTACATCAATGTCTGGATAAAACTAGGCAAGTTGGCTGTTCATATCATTCATATCACAACTAAAAAAAAAAAAATCGAAACAGCATTACCATTTAGAAGTGACATAAAACATTAGTACAAATTAGTAGTATGAGAACCAGACCCTCAAAGCCCATCAACACAGGCCCAGATAGTATGGTATTGTGTCATAGAAGGCATTAACATGGTTTCATACTTTTTTTTTTACCTTGCATTTGTCCTGAGGGATCTTGCTTTCTGAAATAGCAGGTCGAAGCAATAGTGGGTTCTTTTTCTGTCCAAATCTTTTACAAAACAAATAAAGAGGCATTAAAATACTGAAAAATAAAACTGGAACCCCAAAAACAAATATTGAACCAAATTTGAGTAAATCACAAATGCATCATAAAATGATGCCTCACAATATAACATATGCTTTGCTGACTGTACCATTAAACTTTTTGCAAATCTGAGAAAGAATACATGCACCTGTCCATGTTTGTAATATAAAAAAGCTCAGCCCTTGCTTCTTGATTACAAAAATATAAGCTGCTGTGGGTTAACAAATGAAGGTAATGAATACCTAATCAAATGAAAAGGTACACTGACAGCAAAAGTCATTTCTCGCAAACATATTGGAAGAATATTGGCAGATAGGTTCCAAAGCCCCCTAAACACTAAAACAAATATCATATGAACTTCATATTATATGAAAAAGTTATTTCTGTTTTGTTTTTAATTTATAGAAAAAGACAATACCAAATCCTTGTCTCTATATAATCACGAAAACTAGAAACATTGAATGGATGTTAAATCAGATGGCTCCACCTATAGGCTATTTCAAGAATGCGCAATGCATATCACAACAAACTATTTGTCCAAGGGGTAAGGTACTTTTTTTCCCAGGGTCAGTGGCACATTTTTGTTTTAAAATTTTTGAAAATTTCTCAATGTTTTTTTAAATTGAGAATTAGTTATTCAAGAAAAAAAAAATATTCCGTATGTAGTATCCAAGGGTATTCCATGTACCGGAAGGACAGGATAGGAAAAAGAGGGGGAGGGGTATGTCTCTACGTCAAGAACAATGTAAGGGTGATAGAGCGGAGTGATATTACGGAAGGGATGAATATGGAGTTAGAATCCGTGTGGGTAGAACTCCTTAGGGAAGGAGAAAAGGGAAAAGTAATTGTGAGGGTTTGCTATAGGCCACCTAAACAAGGGGAGGAGGTAGAGCTGGAATTTTTAGCACTGTTGGGTAAAGTGGCAAAGCTAGGATCTGTCATCATATTGGGGGACTTCAATTATCCCGACATGGACTGGGGAGAGGGGACTACACACCCACAGAAGGCCCGTCTATTCACGGAAACCTTACAGGACAACTACATGTCACAGTTGGTGGACTCTCTGACTAGAGAAAATGCAATCTTGGATCTATTGATCACTAATGACCCAGACATAATCTCGGAGGTAGGAGTCAAGGACAACCTGGGCTCTAGTGATCACAGGATGATCACATTTAGTGTAAATAACAATAGAACAAGGCAAGTGGGGAACATAAGAACCCTTAGTGCCGGTTCACACTTATGCGCTTGCGCTTGCAATGCGAATTTGCAGTGCGAGTTTCCCTTGTGTTTTTCAATAGTACCAGCGCGATTGTAATGAAAATTTTATTGCGTTGATTATGTTAATTAAGCTCAGGAGGGGTGGAGCTGAGGGGAAAATCAAACAAAAAATAAAAATTCGCACATAAGAATTCGCACATATCTGAACTGATAATGCGAGTCCAGACCGATTTACATTGATGTCTATGGAGACTAAATTCGCAACGCAACACTGTAAACTCGCACAAGACCCTTTTTATCATCGTATCACATTCGCATCTGGATCGCAACGCATAGATGTGAACGAGCGTCACGAATTCAATGAATTTTGTAAATGCATGCGATTGGAGACTATTTAGAACGCATCGCATTCGCAGTAAAAGCGCATAAGTGTGAACCGGCACTTAAATTCAGAAGGGCAAACTTTCCAAAATTGTTCTCATTGATGGAAAGGGTAAACTGGGACCGAACCCTAGGATCCCTGACCACAGAGGAAAAAAATGGATTTTTGTAAAATCTTACCGTAAAATCCTTTTCTCTTAGCTCATCGACAGACGTAGTCCTCGGTGATACACCACCTTCGGGTTATGTTACCTCCGCAGGAGCAGGACTAGACAGGAAATTAAAAAGCTCTGGCCACACCCTAGGGGCAGTCCCAGAGGGTATATCCTCTCTCTCTCTGCCTCAGCAAATCAGTTATGTGAAAAAGCAGTGCTTAGAGAATTTAACCCAACCCAACTCCAAAACAGAGGGGCGGGGACTACGTCTGTCGATGAGCTAAGAGAAAAGGATTTTACGGTAAGATTTTACAAAAATCCATTTTTCTCTAGCGCTCATCGACAGACGTAGTCCTCGGTGATACACCACCTTCGGGACGTCCCAGAGCAGTATCACAACTGAGGGGTGGGAAAATGGAAATCAAATCCCAATCTAGAAGGCCCAACCGGTGCCAACTAGAAGTTTACAATGCTCATCCTTAATGATGAGACTCAACAAAAAAATTTTCAAACAGAAAAAAACCCTCGAGGTAGACCACCGGTCTCCTCAAATTGCGGCCTGCAAAACCTTGCGGCCAAATGAGGCATCCGCCGATGCCGTCACATCAATTTTATAGAATTTAGTAAAGGTATGTACCGACGACCAAGTGGCCGCCTTACATACCTGGACCACTGACGCCTGATGGCGAAAGGCCCAGGAAGTACTGAGCGCTCGAGTGGAGTGCGCCCTAACAGGGAACGGAGGACTCTGACCCTTAATAGAATAAGCCTGTACAACCGTTTGTCTAATCCATTTGGCAATGGTCGCGGCAGATGCAGGCAAACCCTTTCTGGGGCCATCCGTGATCACAAAAAGTGAATCCGTCTTACGGAATGATTCCGTAGCTTTCAGGTATACCCTGATTGCCCGAACCACATCCAAGGAATGCAACGCATGTTCCCGATGATGCTTGGGCTGAGGACACAAGGAAGGTAGTACAATATCTTCATTCAGATGAAAATCTGAAACCACCTTAGGAAGAAAAGATGGCTTAGGATGAAGTACTACCTTATCCCTATGAATCACTAGGTATGGGGACTGGCATGATAATGCAGCCAGTTCTGACACCCTGCGAGCAGAAGTAATAGCCACCAAGAAGACCACCTTCTGGGATAAAGTAAGCAAGGGAATCTCCCTGATGTTTTCAAAGGGAGGTTTCTGTAGAACCGACAAAACCAAATTAAGATCCCAGGGCGGTAAGGGCGCGCGGACTGGAGGAGCCAGGTGCCGCACCCCCTGGCTGAAATTCCGCACCAAGGATTTGGTAGCTAAAGGTTTCTGAAAGAAGATTGCTAATGCTGAAACTTGACCCTTGATGGTGCTCAAGGCTAGCTTCTGCTCAACCCCTTGTTGCAAAAAGGCCAATATTCGAGACACCGAATAGGTACGTGGAGGAAATCCTAAAGATTCGCACCACGCAATGTAAGTCTTCCATGTGTGATAATAGACTTTGCTGGAAGTCGCTTTCCTTGCTTTAATAAGGGTAGGAATGACTGAAGTAGACAAACCTCTGTCCTTCAGTACTTGGGTCTCAATGGCCAGGCCATTAAAACCAGCGACTGTAAAGCACGAAGGTAAATAGGTCCTAGAGACTACAGACACTCCCTGAGACGAAGTTCCCACGGAAAGTCTGCGACTAACATGTCCAAGTCGGCCAGGCCGGCTTGAAGAGGCCAGCCTAGAATTTCTAGGACCACTGGCGCTGATAGGATCTGAACCAGGCGTCCCTAGAGCTATCTGGCCCCGACCATCCGAGAAAGTCTGGTCGTTTTCTGTTCCCACACATTTATCAGATACCTGATAGTTATCAGGAAAGGTGATCTTTTCTGGTTGAACCTCAGGGACCGAAGTCACCCGACTAGAAGCTACTTGGCCTATCTGGTCAATCAGATCCGATTCCTGTGAGGTATCGGGACTAATCCTAGGAAAAGGTAAAGGAAAAGATCTATACAGGGAACGGTAACTACCGCTTCCTGTACTTAAATGTTGGAAGGGAAGAATCGCACCGGTAGTAGTGGTAGATGCTCGATCTAATGTCCTGAATACCGGTGAAAACGTCCCCCCACCCTGAAATCGGGTGGGGGCGCACCTTCAGGCTGTGTACTCCTTTACTTCGGGTTTGGCTGGGTTGGTCCTCTGCTTGTCCGACCATCCCTTCTTGAACCCTCCTGGAGGAGTCTTGCCTTTCCCGGGAGTACCAGCCGGGCGCCCTTTATGGGCGGTAAAGAAAGGTCCTCGCTTGTTGCGAGGTCCCTTAACTTTTGCAGCCTGTGGCAAAAAAGTACTCTTGCCCCCGGTGGCATCCTTAATGATTTCATCTAGGTTGGCTCCAAATAGACGATTCCCCTGAAAAGGGAGATTGGTCAAAGTCTTTTTGGAACCTAGGTCAGCTGACCAGCATTTTAACCACAGCACACGTCTGAGGATCACTGCTAACTTAGATGCATGCCCTAACAAGGGAGTAGTGTCCAAGGCTGCGTCACAGATAAACCGTAGCCCTTGTATGATCTGTTCTATCAAATCAGATGTCTCCTGGGGAATATCTTTTCCCCTAAGATCTTGGCGTACCATTTTCGCCCATTCCGTAAGTGTCTGGGAAACTAGACCAATAACAATTACTGGTCTAAATGCTGACCCTATCAGAGAAAAGATAGTGCGGGACTCTGCTTCTATCTTTCGATCCACCGGATCCTTAAAGGACGAAGTGTCCTCCACTGGAATAACCGTGGCTTTATTCAGCCTGGAAATAGGCGGATCCACGACTGGTGGTACCGTCCATTTCTTAATGATGGATTCCTCAAACGGATAGCGTCTAGCAATACGCTTGGAAATAGTAAAGGTACGTTTAGAATGCTCCCATTCTCCTTTAATCTGATTACCAAAACATTTAGGTACAGGAAAAGCCTTCGCCGTCTTGATGGGCTTATTAGTCCCAAAAGGCCTTTCTGTTTCAGTTGCCTCTGCCGGTAAAGCCTCAAGTTTTAAGGTTTCTTGCACTGCCACAACTAGTGCGTCCACCAATGCTTCTTCCTGAATTATAGCAGGAGAAGAAGCGTCCTCCTCACTGTCTGAGGGGGCTTTACCTGGGATAACAGCCCTTGCAGAGGAACCTGCAACTGCAGTGACCATCTCTGAATCAGAGTCAGAGGTGTCAGATAGTATAGGGGTAGGCGGGGGTCGCTTCCTTGACCCCCGTCCCTGACAGGCCGCCTCCACCCGAGCCACCATAGACTCCAAAATTGCTGTAAATGACTCTATACTCTGTGCACCGGCGGGTCCCGAGGCCCCCTCGAGGGAAACAGGTGGGGGAATATGTGTGGCAGGGTCCATAATAACTCCAGTTACTTCCTGGATGATATAATTCAAAAGTAAAGAAAAAACTTTTTTTTTTTTTTTTTTTTGACCCTCAGTGCCACAAAAAAACCCCTTAGTGTTACCTGCTAGGGATCCCTATCGATCGAGAGAGAGAGAGATAGACCCCCAGGCTCACCACTTGATGTTCAGAGTGAAACTGCAACAGCTTACAGCGCTGTCTTAGACAAACAGGAAGTCTTTTGGCTGGCTGCCCAGGAAGAAGGGAGGCGGCTCCGCCCCTCTGCACGCCTTCCGGCGCCTCCCCCAAGCTCCACGAGGTGTAGAATCACCTCAAACATGGCCGCCCCCATGCTGGAGACACGAGGCTACGCCAAAATGGCGGCTCGTGCGATCCAGCAAAAAAAATGGCGGCGGCCTGTGCTGACTAGCGGTGTGCTGCAGGCACACAACACTCTCTCTGCATGGGGATATGGCGTGGTTGGCGGTACCGGCCCTGGCGGACCGCATGGCCGTTCGGGAGGCCTGCTAATAGCTGGAGATCTGATTTGGAAGGCGGTCTACATGTCCATGGCTTCTGACTGGTAGGTAGCTTATACTTAACCCATAAGATTCCCAGAATGCCACAGATTACATCTTTAAAACATGTATACAATAGATTGTTAGCTCCCAAACCAAGCCTCCTGGCTTTTTGCACACATAAAATCACACTCAAAGTAGGAGGATTTGTGACATGTTATAGGATAGAAAGAACTCTTTCTTACCATACAGAGAGGGGCCCGCGTTCACCACAAAACCCGTCAGGGAAAAAGGGGGAACATACTACTCACCATACCGGAACCAGGCGGGCACCAACTCCTGACAGTACCCCTCTCCACCGGGGCGGGAGGGCTGTCGACCGATACGGACGCCGTGACTCATGGTCTTTGGCGTTTCAGCGAGACGTTTAACTCGCGGGTTCAGTCCTTTTAATGGGACTTTGTCGCGGCCGACCCAGCGCGGAGCTATGGCCTGCACGCGCTCGTAGGCTGAACTGGGGTGACCACCGGATCTCGACATCCAGCCCGTCGCCCAGTTCAGCTTTCTTGCTTGAAGATCTCACAGGAACACTGGAGAAAAAAAGCTGTCTAAAAATCCTTTTAGAAAAAAATTCTTGCCAGGACCTAAGATCCCAGCAAGGTATCTAGGTCCTTACTCCTAACTAGACAGAAAATAACTGATTTGCTGAGGCAGAGAGAGAGAGGATATACCCTCTGGGACTGCCCCTAGGGTGTGGCCAGAGCTTTTTAATTTCCTGTCTAGTCCTGCTCCTGCGGAGGTAACATAACCCGAAGGTGGTGTATCACCGAGGACTACGTCTGTCGATGAGCGCTAGAGAAATGGGAATGCTTTAGGAACATATTAAGCAAAGGCATCTTGCAGTGCATTCCTATGGGAAATAAATTTAGAAGAGACAAAGCCAAACCTGGCTGGCTAAACCGTAGCGTTAAAAACCCTATTAGGGGAAAAAAATTGGCCTTCAGGAAAATAAATCAGAAGGCACAGTATTGGCTTTCGACCAATACAAGGAGGCAAATAAGAAGTGTAAACACGAAATCAAGATGGCTAAAATAGACTTTGAGAGACAAATAGCGGAGGATAGTAAAAAAAAAAACAAAGAAATTCTTTAAGTATATCAATAGCAAAAAAACTAGGGCAGAGCATATTGCACACATAATTAGCGATGATGGGAGGATGGTTACAGAGGACACTGAAAAAGCAACCGTGCTGAATGCTTTTTTCTCGTCAGTATTTACAGAGGAAACGGAGGGGTACACTGACCATGACTGTTTGGTTAGTAGTAATACACAGGACTTGCCACTATGGCTAACAGAGGGTGAAATCAGGGAAAGGCTGGATAAACTTAACACAAACAAATCACCAGGCCCAGATGGCGTACATCCGAGAGTACTCAAGGAACTCTGTAAGGTTATATCCAGACCACTGTTCCTGATCTTTGCGGAC
This sequence comes from Pelophylax lessonae, assembly GCF_965119305.1. Classification (NCBI taxonomy): domain Eukaryota; kingdom Metazoa; phylum Chordata; class Amphibia; order Anura; family Ranidae; genus Pelophylax; species Pelophylax lessonae. The sequence goes on along the minus strand of NC_138776.1, from coordinate 219,798,772 downwards.
AGTATTAGGACAGGAGATGTACCAGGAGATTGGAGGAAAGCTAACGTGATTCCGATATTCAAAAAGGGTCAGAGGCATGTCCCGGGAAATTATAGGCTTATCAGTTTGACATCGATAGTATGTAAACTTCTGGAGGGGATGATAAGGGACTATATCGTAGAGTTTGCTAAAGACAACAGCATCATCAGTAATAACCAGCACGGGTTTACAAATGGGCGTTCTTGTCAAACCAATCTATTAGCATTCTACGAGGAGGTAAGCTGTGAGCTAGATAGGGGGAGACCAGTGGATGTGGTGTACCTGGATTTCGCTAAGGCGTTTGATACAGTTCCCCATAAGCGCTTAATTTATAAAATAAGGTCTGCAGGTATCGACAGCAGGGTATGCTTTTGGATACGGAACTGGCTAAAAGGGCGTGTCCAAAGGGTGGTAATAAACAGCGCATACTCAGACTGGTCTGAGGTAGTAAGCGGGGTGCCCCAGGGCTCAGTCCTGGGACCAACCTTGTTCAATTTATTCATAAACAGCATTGAGGTCGGGGTCAGTAGTTCAATAGCAGTTTTTGCAGATGACACAAAATTGGGCAGGGCAATAACCGCACAGTATGAAGCAGATATCCTACAGAATGACCTGGACAAAATAGCGGAGTGGGCAACGACTTGGCAAATGAGGTTTAACGTAGAGAAGTGTAAGGTTTTGCACTTGGGGACTAGAAACATAAAAGCACAATACATGTTAGGAGGGGAACCCTTGGGGGAATCAAAAATGGAGAAAGATCTGGGAGTCTTGGTTGATGATAGACTAGGCAACAGCATGCAATGTCAGGCGGCAGCTGCCAAAGCCAGCAGAATATTAGCATGCATAAAGAAAGGGATGTATTCCAGAGATAAGACTTTAATCCTTCCACTTTATAAAACTCTGGTCCGACCGCATCTGGAGCATTCTGTCCAGTTCTGGTCGCCAGTCCTCAGGAGGGATGTGTTGGAGCTGGAGAGAGTCCAGAGAAGGGCAACTAAACTAATTAGGGGATTGGAGGACCTTGATTATGAAGAGCGGCTGCAATCGCTTGATTTATTCTCCCTGGAGAAGAGACGCCTGAGGGGGGACATGATAGCAATTTTTAAATATCTCAATGGGGATCTCAGCTTAGAAAAAAAGCCGTTTAGTCGAAGGGATTGCATGAGGACTCGGGGGCATACAATGCGATTAGAGGAGAAGCGTTTTAACCTCAGGCAACGTGGGGGGTTCTTTACTGTTAGGGCTACAAGATTGTGGAATTCTCTACCACAAGAGGTGGTTTCTACGGGTAGTATGGTGGCTTTCAAAAGACTATTGGACGTGCATCTCAAGGATCAGAACATTCAGGGGTATGAGAGATGATTACAGCCACACACACCTACACAGGTTGAACTGGATGGACTATTGTCTTTATTCAACCTCACCTACTATGTAACTATGTAACTATGTAGTATATATGGAATACATATGCATTATCAACTGAGGACAGAGTAGAACTGAATGAAAGCCTACAATGGTTATTAGCAGTAACACTTATAACCTTTATGGTTATTACTTGAACTTATTATAAACAGAAAAAAAGTGTGCTGCTAATAAATCAACAAACGTTCAAATGCAGATTTATACATAAAATGTCAGATATGGTTTCTGTGATATTACATAACTAGTTATTCTTCTACCCAAGTAAGTTAGTCTATAAAAGTATTTTTTTGGTTTCACAGTAATAAAGTAACATAGATATAGATTGGCTGACACCTATTGCAACACAATTGTGTTATAATTATGGACATCAACATACTTTTTTGATTGAATAATCAGCTAACCCTCACATATACAGTATCCCACAAAAGTGAGTACACCCCTCACATTTTTGAAAATATTTTATTATACCTTTTCATGTGACAACACTGAAGAAATGACACTTTGCTACAATGTAATGTAGTGAGTGTACAGCTTGTATAACAGTGTACAAAACGAGTGTGAAATACAAGCTGTACACTCACTACTTTACATTGTAGCAAAGGGCATTTCTTCAGCGTTGTCACATGAAAAGATATAATAAAATACTTAAAAAAATGTGATGGGTGTACTCACTTTTGTGAGAAACTTTAACTCTCACCCTCGCACAGCAATGATGTCAAGTAGCATAGGTGAGCAAGTCATGATTTTATTTATTTTAAGTTTCAGACAATGAGCAGTATACCTACAATGCTATAGAAGCTTATCAACAATTTTGCAATATAAGATATTAAATCTGAAGTTTAGGTATTTTTTTTACTTACTTTTGCAGTCACCCAATGTATCTTTAATGAAGATTGTCTCACATCCTGCAGGCCTATTGTTCCTGACAAAATCTTCTTTCCTGTGATGCCCAGTCCTCCTGACATCTCAGAACTTGTGTGGCACAGGTGAACAGCTTCAGGTAGAACACTGCAATATATTTCAGAAGCTCTTGACAGCCACCTCCATAAAAGTCAATTCATGGATTTCACTGAATGTAGCACTATTTGGGAAATTACAGAATCCTCTCCGTCACTTTCAAATCATATTATATTTAGTGAAATTAATCAACAGACTTTCAGGTGAGGAGAGGAAGGGTCAGGCCATTGTCAGGAGGGACTGAAACGCATTGCACTGTTAGACCCTAAAGGGCGTTTTGAAATTATGGAGTATGGAACAAGACACAGGATTTGTGGTCACCGACCGAGTTACATCCTTCTACCAGTGATTGGACAAGCCAAAAACTTTGCATCAGCAGAGGCCTGTCAATATAGCCAGTAAAACATTGAGAAGGTATAAACAGAAGGCGGTAGCTTTTCAGGATTGTGAGGCATTACTGATGCACATTAGGATCTCATGGAGTTGGCCCTCATAGGGAAGGGAGAAACCCTTTCCTTAGGGACAGAAGCCCTGGAAATTAGCTGCCTGAGACACCCAGCTATGGTGGAGAAGGAAGCAGGATGACCCTTCTTGGGACCTTCAGGAACCCTAACTGCTCTGACCACATCCAGACAGTGGAGTGAAATATTATTGACATGCTCAGGGGCAGAACAGAGGGAAGGAGTATAATATCCTCATTTAGGTGAAAAGAAGAGATAGCATCGGGAAGGAAGGAGGGGCCTGGGTTGCACAACCACCTTATTAATATGCAAGATAAGGTTCTTTACAAGAAAGAGATGGCAACTCAAAAACAAGCCTGACAGAGATAATGGAAACCAAAAGGGACACTCCACTGGTGAGTTCCTCCAATGGTGGATTCATGATTGGTTCAAAGAAATGTTTTTGAAGACCTGAAAGCACCAGATTCAGATGCCATAGAAATCCCAGTGGGGAATTAACATGAGCCACAATTTAGTATTAACAATGAGCCTAAGATCTTTGGAACAGAACAGATAGGGCAGAAACTCGTCCCTTTAGAGTACAGATGATAGACCAAACTTGAGAAAGGCCAGGATTAGAAGAATAGACTTTCTTATTGATGGAGTGCCTACTTTTGCAGATCTTATGAGAAGTAGATTTTCTTGCTTTGAGCAAGATGGGATCGACAGAATCAGTAATGCCCCTAAGAGTTTCAACAACCATATCATTAAAGCCAGCGACTGAGAACAGGGTGGAATAGAAGGCCTTATGACATGGGGGCTGGACTGTTTCAAAGAGGTCAAGGCTCAGATTTCACCTGTCATGGCAGGCATATCGCCAAAAGGTGTGTTCACTTTCAGGCTGCCATAGTAACACACATGGTCTTTGACCTGTATAGCACCCTTTGGCTTACTACACTCATTGCACCATGTGCCACGATGAGAAAGAACCGAACACAAATTATACAGACTAGCCTCACGAACGTTAGGGGCTGGGTATGGGTTACAAGATATACATTGAGGGCAACCAATTTGGAAACTGCTACTGAGCCCTGGGTCAATAAGGAGTAGGAGTTGGATCTTGATAGAAGTGTCAGCTGAAGTAGTGAAGAATAAAACTGGTATACAAACTTCTCTAGTGAAGAGATCCAATACCAAAGAGCATTAGGTAAAAACCGGAGTCCTATAGAGTGGGTAGGGCTATATGAGAGTGCATTGGGATTGGCAGGAGGGCGTTCTCAGCAAACTATACCAATGGTCTATGACTGCACATCCTTTATCCTGTACCCTATGTAGAAGATAAACTATTTGAACTAAACATCAGCTTTAAAAAGTGCCAATAACAGTCACAATATTGGTTACATATATAATTAGGCTGAAGTTGGAATTTTATTTTCATTTTTAATAAAATAGTTCCTAATAAACGGTTGCCAATGCATCTACCATAATTTACTGCTATCATTTTTCTGCAATTTAAAGGTTAGGTACTGTTTAATTCAAAATAATTCCCACCTAGTTTTTGGAGGGACACCACCACTTGTCCCGGTCCATGTTGGGATTCCAGAGGAGGCTGTGTTACAACGTTGACGGGACACTTTTAGGGCGCGTAGTGCTTCTTGGGCCACTCTACTTGCTTCTTGTTCAACCAGTACATAGTCTGGATTTGAGGAATCCATAATAACATCATGCTTCATGACACTATGAACACCTGGGGAAAATAATTTTGTAGAGGGTAAAGTGGACCTAAAATAAATTGAAGATTTGTTATCCAAAAAAGACCTAGAAATCCTATTGTGCCTAAGCAGCTACCGGTAAGATGTACCTTTTACTCCCTGAAAAATAGCACTGCAGTTCCTGTGCCTAGGAAATCCTGTGGATTTCAAGACTTGAAGCGCAATTATCTCCCATCATGCATTCTGTTGATCATTGATTTAGGCACCTCTCCTGCTGCTTCATCATTAGCCTATCTGCAGCTGAACAGCGTCTTCTCCCTACTTGTCAGACTCATGAACACCAGAATTCTTACTTGCCCATATACCAATTTGCATTGGTAATACTACTTCATCTGTACAGATCTCACAGATGTTTGTATATCTTAGCATATGTATATAATAACTGGGTGTATGAATAATTGTTGATTATTTTATTGTTGTCTCAACAGGTGTCTATCTATCCGTCCATCTATCTGTGGGGTTGCACAGTTATGCATAAATGTTTATCCATGTGCAAAGTACACTGAGAGCCATTTTAAACTCCAAACCTTAAACATAAGACAGCTGTATGCAAAACCATAATAGTCACATGCATCCCTAGTACTTTATATAGAAAGGAAAAGCATCACCTACCAGATTTTTTAAACAATTTTTCCAAAACATATTCATCACTTGACTTGTGTTTTTCCTGCTGCTCTTCATTCTCTGCCTTCTTGAATGGCTTCTGTTTCACTAAATGTGAAATCCTCTCTCCATTACCATCTTTTAGTCTTTTTCCTTTATCCTGGTGTTTCGTCTTGGCTTTGTGTTTTCGGTGACTGTTTTCTGGGGCTAAGGATGAGCTGTGTTCTTGGACAGCTTTTAGGTTTTCTCTAAGATCTTCGTGTAAATCAGGGTTTTTTGGTAAGCCATCTTGTGAAGAGCCCTCTGAGCAAAGGGACAAGGTGCTATTGGCAGACAATGAAGACTTGCATGGCACTGGTTTTTTGTTTTTAACAGTGATAGGAGAATTCTCTTCATTTACACCATTAATGTCCCTTGCTATATGTTTTTTAGGAGGTCTTGAGAGTTTCACATCAGAGCCAGTCCCTTAAAAAGGAAAAACACTTTTGTAACTTTACTTACACACCAAACAAATACAAATAAGCTCCTGACTGCACTTACTTTATTCCATTGCAAGCAAATGGAAGACAAAGTCTTATATCTGCTGCCTGAATAACAACCCAACTGCAGCAATCAGAAATGAAAAGCTCAAATAGGCACAGCTTTAAGGCCATATGCAGTAGTATATGTAATGCACTGATGAACAACTGCTATCCAGCTGGCAAGTCTGCAGACATTAGTCTTCACAGACCAAGATTATTTCTAAATAAACAATAAAAGTTTGTTAATTAGTTTGCGATCTCAAAAATATATTGTTTTACAAGTTTTTTTATAAGGTGTTTGCTAAAAAGAACAATTTTCTTTTCTTTACAAAATATATATTTTATCTAATGCTTTAAATTTTCTTGTTCTGGAACAGTAGGATGATTTTCTGCCATCTGAATATCACAAAAGGCTAGAGCAGACACTTGATGTCATCAACAAACAAACTAAGTAACCCAAGGGTACTGAACAGGTTTTAGAATTGTAATACATCACTGAGCAGACGAGGTAGGAGAGTAGATTTTTATGTACCATAAGGCCTGGTTTACACCTATGCATTTTATGGTGCTTTTTGCAGAAACGCACTACAGTTCATTTATCATGGTTTCCTATGGGACACAATCACATCTATGCATTACATGCGTTACATTTTTGAAAAGAGTCCGGGACTTTTTTTAAATGCAATATGGTGCTTTTTTTGGTTCAATAGACTTTAATAGAGAAGTTGCAGATAAGCATTGCGTTTTTGCCGCAATTTGCAATTTTTAATCTGCCCAACAAAGAAAAGAATACAAAACACATTAAAAAAACCACATCATAACAGCGTGTGCAAAAAAGAAAAACACACAGTAAAAACTGATCAAACGCAAACTTTAGAGTATTGACATGTTTAACTGCTTGCTTGTAGTTAAACGAGTAACTTAATAAATACATTAATAATGTCAGTGCGCTTTATTCAAGTAGAATTCTAGCCTCCACCTAATTAGTCCTAAACATGTCCATTCCCCACTCCTAACACGTACACTCATTCTCACCCACTTCGGACCAGTCACGTGATCCCTGTGTCAGCTATCTGAGAATGCAGGGGAGAAAGCACTCAACAACGGCTGGGAATGCTTAGGAGTGGTGACGTCACCTATAGGCTCCCATGTTCCAGTTGTTGTCGGCGTTCCTTCCACTCCCCTGCAGCTGCCTCGGGATGACAAAGAAGAGCGGGAGCACAAGACCAACCCACAAGCAGGCTGAAAATTGGTAAGTATATACATCTCTTTTACACAGGTTAGGCAGCATAGGTGTTGGGAGGGGACATTTTTAAGACTAGTTAAGTTGAAGCTGGAATTTGACTTTAATACCATCTTATATTTTTAAAAATTTTCAACAGAGGATTAATAACCCTGCATTTTAAACTTCTACGGTTTGGATAAACCAAAAATGAGCAGGCCTTAAAAAAATATTCTTAATTAAAAAGAAAAAAGCAAATATGACCAGAAACAGCAGCCTTAAAATCACCAATTCTACAGGGGAGAGGGAGAACCAATCTTGGATAAAGGAATGTACTCAATGAATGTTACAGATTGATTATGGGATTCCTATGTTTTGTGCCCTATGAAATAGCTGAGCAAAGTTTGACTTATTATAAGATCTTGCAGAGTGGGTTTCCACATACATCTGTTTCTCAGGCCCATCAATGCCTTAAAACGAACCAGAGATTTGATCAAACTACTACATAGGGGTCAACACAGAACCACTATTACCAGGTATAAATATACAACACTGATTCTATAAAATATACCTAGAGAGGGAAGTGCCCAGTAAGTTCATTGACAGTGCTATTCAAGAGCTGCTTAAATGTGCTACACTTTTTCTATATAACATCTAACTGAATTTTTCTTACATGCAACATTCAAACAGCCCATACATAGTCAATGTATGTACTTTCCGACAGCCTCTTTTCTTGTACCATTTACATGGCGATATACTAGGCATTATTTCTGTTTAACATTCAACTTAACAGAGATCTTACCATTAATTATGGTAAAAACAACAATAGTGAATAGACACAAGAGATTTAAGGATAAGTTTACCGTTGCAGGGAAACATTTTTTATTTAACTTAATTTTTTTTTTTCCTACTAGGAACCTGCAAAGCATTGCACCTGCAATCGGCAGATCACAGGAGCAATACAGGATTCCTGAAGACTGTCTGCACCTCGTTTGAGCAGGCAAGTACACACTGACAGGAAGAAACAATTAACTACCTAGAGCACTCAACAGTGCCTTAGTAGTTCATTGAGAACTACAAGCCTTGTAGTGTATTCAATCACAGAACTCTGTGAATGAAATGATATGGCCAGGTGGGTGATACCCCACACAGCCGCATTTTTTAAAAACTGTGACAGCAAGTTCGGGAAGAAGATCCCTGGCTTGCTGTCACTAGAGACGGACTTGGGGAATGACTGCAGCAGTGGTAACATGTTACATGCTCCACCCTAAAAATGGGCATAACATCTTCCCAAAGGTAAACTTATCCTTTAAATGAAAAGGTAACTAGGTTTATGCCTTGTAGTCTTTCAACAGCCATAATAGACACACATATATTTTATTTTACTGGTACCTGCAAAAATTGCACTGGTCTCTGTTCCTTGACCTGCATCTGGACTGCTCAATGTGAACAATTCATACAGATCATTGGATTTGAAGAAGCGCCTCTGCTTCGGGTCTTTCAAAACCCTGTTAGTCAAGAACTGCTTAAAGATTTGCCTAGGGACACAGACATACAGCTGTCACTGGAAAAATTCAGTTAGGGCTATAAACAAACAAGAGGCAGCCCCCCTGCACTCAGACCAAAGATGCAATATTCCAGAAAAAAAAAAAAATTGCTTAAGGCACTTTGAGGAGTGGTGCTCAGAAAAGTGCAACAAGTGCATAAAAATACAAAATGTATTTAGATTTACATAAAAAACAACAAATACATGTCCCCATTTATTATGTAAAAGTAGGGTCACCGTTTAACCAATGTACATTCTGGATGCCAACATAGTTCACAAATCTATATTCATTTGCAGACACTAATATCTATGCATTAATTGGGACAATGTCCACTTAATCAGGAGACAGTTACAATTGGTTTGTATGTGCATCTATGGAAAAACCATACGAGTGTGGAAGTACATTGCATACAACTCAAGACCAGACCACATGAAAATTAAAAATTAAAAATTAAAAAAAGATAACATCTAGATCTCGGATGCAGTGAGCAACCACAGCAAAGGTTATCCATGGGAGCTGATGGTACGTAGGTGACCAGGAGGCGGTGCAGAAAAGCGGGCAGGACCGCCACTTCAGAATCCCTTTTTGAAAAGAGGGCAATGAAAAGCCCAAAGGACACTGTAGCATGGAGGGCTACTGCATACAAGCAAATTGATCAGTCTAACCTTAACCCTAAAACGATTCTTCATAGACTGGGTCACATCAGAGGTTGTTCCACAGCTTTGGACTTGGAAGGTGATATATGTATAACTAACACAGTACCCATAGGTCTGGAAAGTGCCTCAAGCAGAGCCCAGTACCCGAAGGTCCCATCCCAGGAAGGTCCAATAGTCGGCCAGCATAGCGGGCTCTGGGTATGGCAGTATAACCCAATAGTCTTAGAATCAGAGTCCTACATCTCTTAATGAACAAAAAAGAAAAAAACTTTTTACTTTCCAGACATCATTTATGTATACAAATTGATTAAATACTCCCAGAAAATCCCACCAGGTTGATTTTACATACCAACCTGACGGTATGTAAAATGCAGTTTATCATAAAACTACACATTCAGTATTAGTACTTGTTCCTATCAACTTCAAGTGAATGTTTGTCACATTGCTTGCAGTATAAAATTACAAAATTAAAAAAGTATACCGCAGAAAAAAAAAAAATTAGGAAATTTGGTTTACCTGTAAAATCCTTTTTTTTTTTTTTTTTTGTTGGAATACATCACAAAACACATAGGAGTTAAAGTGTACTTTTACTCAATAAATCAACCTAACCCTCGATCTTCCAGATTTTTTTTTGTACCACCCAGCACCGCCAGGGTCCAATGGGCCCTGTACTATAGTTTGGTACATTTAATGAATAAATGTTGCATCAAGTTTTAGTATAATTTTTTTTTTATTGTGAAAGAGGGTAATTATGAGTTTTTATTATAATTTTAGCTAGCAATATATTAAATAACCATGAAATACTAAGAACTGCTTACTCATTTGGTGAAAATAAAGGGTATTCTCCATATTTTGTGCACTAACTGGGAAGAGTATTTTGTCTAATATTTTTTTTTTTGCACAAAAATTCACAGATAACGTTAAAAATGATAAAGAAGTTGTCAATTGAGAGAAACATAACATTTTGATATGTAGGTGTAGGGCATAGGTAGTTAGAAAAGTTATGCTAATATGATGAAAAACTTTCACTTTCCACAGTTCAAACACACCACTTTCAGATGTTCATGACATACATTTTTTTTTTTGCACACACAACACCCTGTTTGAGTTTTTCAAACTTTGCTGTTGGGGCTGATACTGCAACGTACTTTCTTTCTTGGTCTTTCTTCTGAGGTAGAAGTTTGAGGAACATCAGGCCCCTCAGATTCTCCAGCCAGTGCTTTGCCAAGAAGTACAAGGAAAACCTTCCTTTTGTGCAATTTACCTGCATTCCAGTCTTATTTTAGCGACATCCAGATAATGTAGGCGTTGATTGCACTAACATCCAACGGGTTATAAAATATAATCATTGACATCATCTGGTCATTCGTTTAGTACTGTAAGTACGAACCATCTGATCCAACGCATCGATGCTTCCTTTTGTCTCATTGAATGACTGCATTATCTCTGTTTTTTTGTCTTCTCAGTTTTGAACAGTAGGTTGGGAATGCGTAGAGCTCAAGAGGGTAACAACTTTGTTTTTCTTGGGACTGTATGATGCAATCATCACATCTTTCTGGAAACCAAATATAGTAGAGTAGACATTTAATTTTTTTGTGGTCACAAATTCTTGGGGCAGATCTTTTTTTGATTTTACGAGTTCCAAAAACTGGGATTTTCTTCTCTAGTAATTTTTGTTAGCTAACTGCAGGCTCCTGAAGAAGTTATAACGAGATGTTTCTTCCAGAATGTAATATTCCTTGAGCTAAATCCATTACCACTCGCTCCCACTGATTCACATCCCTTCCTTGGTCTTGACATTTTCTGGTGTACACCTGCATAAAGTATGAATAGGAAGTTCTGCTGTCGCATACTGCCCAAATTATTTGCCATATTTCTCTGGCTTAGATGGGATATATTGTTTGAAAGGGCAATGACCATGAAAGGTTACTAGTTGTTCATCAGCTGTCATCGACTCTGCAGGAACAAATGCTTCAGAAAGAGTTTTTACCCACAGATCGAAGCCATCTTGAATTGGCTGCAACTCACATAGTTACATAGTTAGTAGAATCAGTAGAATGGTTTTGTTGTCTAGCAGCAGCAGCAGCAAATCTCAGAACTCTGGAAATGTTTTGAAAGCGAGTTCTGTTCATTGAGTTGTTGAATATTGGGCGACCACGTTCTCTGCTCCATAAATGAGACACTTCTTCATTCTTACCCTTGCAGACGCCGATCGAAAGGAGTACACCAATGAACTTGTACAATTCATCTGTAGTTAAATTAGACCATCAAGCTCCATATACAGCCAAACCTTCTTTATTGGTTCATTTACAGATGGTTTCAACAAAGGGTTTCCGTAAAAAAAGCACAAATTATGATTTGATTTTGTCTGCATGTCTTTTTGAAAAACGGCTAGCACCTGGTGTTTCTCAAATGATGTTCACTTGCCTCATTCTGACAACCCTGCACCCTGACACTGCACCTGAGAAGACTCATCTACAAACGATTCCTGGTTCTCAACAGTTTCCACTTCTTTCTTCTCCCCCCTAGGAACTTCCTCTGACACCTCATCCTACAAAGGAGGAGGCAAAGGAGTGTGCCCACTTTTGGGTCCCAGGATAGTGAGAAAGCCTGACAGCGGATCTCACAGTCCAGAAATGCCTGCAGAGAATTCCTTACTTGACACAAAGGAAGAGGCGGATTGTGCCCCTGAAACCAGATAAGGGCAAGGATTCAGAACTAATATGACCCACAGAGAAGCCATTGCACGGTGAACTTTGCAGGGCGACCCCACTACCTGATGAATGAATCTGGGAGCCTCCATTATCCTTCTTTCCACCTCTCTAACTGCGAGGAGCCAAGGCTCGACGAGAGAATTAACTAACAAGGCCTAGCTAAATAGTAAGGAAAATATATTAAGATGTCACTGAAAAAATATAAACTATATAAAATTACCGTGTAATATAGGCCCTTACCCCTGTGAGGGATTTACAAAACAAAATGATAGAAAAAGATGGGGCTTTGCGGGCCAGTGGGAGTAGAAGGATCAGACAAAGAACCGTTTGTAAAACCAAAATTACATTTTATTTGTGTAAAGAACAATAAAACTCGGCATGGACTACCATGCATATGTGATAACAAAGGACTGACATAACATACAATAATAAAATCAATTAACGTCACTACTTATAGAGAAACATATCCCCATAAGGGGTTGTAACCAAAATCTGTATAGGATGGAAATTGGGTCTCAAGCTGGATTCGGTCACGGTAGGTCCCCAGCAAGCCGACGCGTTTCGCTCAAGGCTTCCTCAGGGCCTGAGAGACCATAACAGACCGATGTTTTCCTTCTTGATAGTGACTTGCGCTAGGCGACAAAGCTGTAGCGATACTAATGCTGCTTGGAGCTATATTGCTTCCATATTTATCATAACAGACATCAAGAATATATTTCTTGCATAGGATCCAATGTGTTACGTCCCAGATTGTGTTGCCAGGGGCAGGGCTTTTTTGGCTATCCCCCCTGTGAACTTTTTTGGGGTGAGTCCCAACTCACAAGGTGAAGGTCCTCTCCTTGATATCTTCGCCCTTATATATATATTCACTCCTAGATATAATAGATCTAGTATTGTGTTACATGGCTTGAATAGGACAGGCAGCACCTTTCTTTCTGTAGTTCAAAGATATAGTGTATATTTCCCCAGTTTAAGGGTCCTTGATGGCGACACAACTGACCTTTCCTCGGTCTAAGGTAGACTCCAGGCAGGAAAGGGAGACATGCATAAATTTCAGCTATATGGACACTATGGTCCTGGGCTGTATAAGCCCTCTATGTCTGGTTCACTAGCAGCCTGCCTGCTATGCTAGTGAACCAGACATAGAGGGCTTATACAGCCCAGGACCATAGTGTCCATATAGCTGAAATTTATGCATGTCTCCCTTTCCTGCCTGGAGTCTACCTTAGACCGAGGAAAGGTCAGTTGTGTCGCCATCAAGGACCCTTAAACTGGGGAAATATACACTATATCTTTGAACTACAGAAAGAAAGGTGCTGCCTGTCCTATTCAAGCCATGTAACACAATACTAGATCTATTATATCTAGGAGTGAATATATATATAAGGGCGAAGATATCAAGGAGAGGACCTTCACCTTGTGAGTTGGGACTCACCCCAAAAAAGTTCACAGGGGGGATAGCCAAAAAAGCCCTGCCCCTGGCAACACAATCTGGGACGTAACACATTGGATCCTATGCAAGAAATATATTCTTGATGTCTGTTATGATAAATATGGAAGCAATATAGCTCCAAGCAGCATTAGTATCGCTACAGCTTTGTCGCCTAGCGCAAGTCACTATCAAGAAGGAAAACATCGGTCTGTTATGGTCTCTCAGGCCCTGAGGAAGCCTTGAGCGAAACGCGTCGGCTTGCTGGGGACCTACCGTGACCGAATCCAGCTTGAGACCCAATTTCCATCCTATACAGATTTTGGTTACAACCCCTTATGGGGATATGTTTCTCTATAAGTAGTGACGTTAATTGATTTTATTATTGTATGTTATGTCAGTCCTTTGTTATCACATATGCATGGTAGTCCATGCCGAGTTTTATTGTTCTTTACACAAATAAAATGTAATTTTGGTTTTACAAACGGTTCTTTGTCTGATCCTTCTACTCCCACTGGCCCGCAAAGCCCCATCTTTTTCTATCATTTTGTTTTGAAAAAATATAAACTTAGCCTACATTATAGGTGGACAATGTCAGTCAGTAGAGCAGTGGATGGTGTGTGGACAGTGTCAGTAGGGCACTAAACAGTGTGTGGAGAGTGTCACTAAAGAAGTGGACAACATGTGGACATGTTAGTAGAGAAGTGGACGGTGTCAGTCAGTAGAAGAGCAGTGGACGGTGTCAGTCAAAAGAAGAGCAGTGGACGGTGTCAGTCAAAAGAAGAGCAGTGGACGGTGTCAGTCAGTAGAAGAGCAGTGGACGGTGTCAGTCAATAGAAGAGCAGTGGACGGTGTCAGTCAGTAGAAGAGCAGTGGACGGTGTCAGTCAATAGAAGAGCAGTGGACGGTGTCAGTCAGTAGAAGAGCAGTGGACGGTGTCAGTCAGTAGAAGAGCAGTGGACGGTGTCAGTCAGTAGAAGAGCAGTGGATGATGTCAGTAGCCTCAGCTGCACAGAATAAATGAAGAGGAATAGCTCTGCACAGAGCTTCCTGGTCATTCACAAATTGAAGCACAGTAAACACAGTAATGAATGAACACAGTAGGTGATCAGTCCTGACCTCATTGTGCCCAATCCGAAAAGGCGAAAAGGCCCTTTTCCCCCACTCTCCATCCTGGGGGGGGGGGGGGGGGTGCAGGGGAGGACACAGGGAACCTGAGCAGCAGAAAAAAGGGGAGAGGATTTTTGCACTCATTTTATTTTCCCTGAGTTAATCGAAAGACCTAACTTTACCACTTCACATATTTAATGCCGGGTATAATGCCATTACCTTCAGGGGCAGGACACAAGGTGCAACTCAAAATAAAAGCATGCCTGAGGGGTGCCCTCTAGTGGTGGCAAAATCCCCTATCTGAAATTACAGGATTCAGTTAGTAGCCAGCAATACCAAGACAACAACACCGACACAGCCAAAACAAGACTGTGCAGGTGCTGTGTCCTTCAATGAACCCAGAGAAAATTATTTTACGGTAAACACAAAAATCCAATTTTCTCTATCGTTTATTGAAGGACACAGCTTTGTCACTTCACAGATGAGAACAGTGCCAGAAAGACAGAATAAGGGGTGCAGAACTAGAAACTTTCCTGCAGAAGTTGGCATCCACCAAGGCAGCAATGTTACCTTGTAAAACTTGTGAACTGACGATCAAATAGCCACCTGGATAACCTGAACAACGGAAGCAGAGTGATAAAAAGCATTGGAAGCACTAAGCGCCCTGGTAAAATGTGCACTAACAGGAAACAGAGCCTCTTGGCCCTCAAGAGCCTAGGTCGGTATTACCATTTTAAAATTCCATCTTGAAATGGTAAAAGACAAGGCAGCCTGACCTTGTCTAGGACCCTCAGGAATGATGAACAGAGCACAAGACTTTGGAATAGTTACTGTGACTGATAGATATTCTCTAATAGCGCTGACCACTTCAAGTAGGACTACGCCCTCGTTAGGGTGAAAAGCCAGCACTACCTTTGGTAGAAAGGACAGTCTAAGCCCAAATACAAAACCAAAAAAAGGCTTACAGAAAAGATGCAAGGTCGGAAACTCGACGGGCAAAATTGTCAAAAGGGATGAGATGTATTTAAAAGGCTAACATTACAAGGTTCGGGTCCCAAGGTGGTAAAGGGGGCCTAAAAGGCAGAGCCACCCAAATGACCCCCCTGGATAAATGTCGAACCAGAGAGATAGAGGCCATGGGAACGTTGAAAAACCTGTGGCGATATATCCTCAGAGACTAGCAAAATGTGAAATAGAAAAAAAAAAAAAATAGGCATTAGAAAGCTCCACGTCTGACTTCCAAAGATGATAGGCAATAATTGAATTCTGTATTGCAGATGGAGGTTTGACCACCACCAGAGGGCTGCCTCGCAGGAATGCTTTTGCTTTAAGTTGCACCTAGCATCCTGCTCCGGAAGATGGTGGCTTTAAGCCCAATGCGTGAAGTGGTAAAGCTGTGTCCTTGAATGAACAATAAAGAAATACACATGCTCCTGTACTTGCTGTGCCCCAATGGACAGAAGCCAGCTTGATAAGTGGTTGTTGAAGGCACGATGGCTGAGATATCCGGCAGATGATGTTGAGCAGTGTGGACAAGGAAGCCCTATAGAAGTGAATAGGACATAAAATGGTTGACTGTTCTCCCCTTTTTAACCACTTCTGGACCTGAAGGTTTTACCCCCTTAATGACCAGGGAATTTTTTGCGATTTGGCACTGCGTTATTTTAAACGGACAATTGCGCGGTCGTGCAACGCTGTACCCAAATAATGGTATTTGATCACCTGTGTGTATTTTATTTTTTGCGCTATAAACAAAAAAAAAAAGAGCGACAATTCTGGGGAAAAAAAAAAACAATATTTTTCACATTCTGCTATACAACATTCCCAATAAAAAAAAAAATGTAAAAATTAAATTTTTTCATCATTTTAGGCCGATTTGTATTCTGCTACATATTTTTGGTAAAAAAAATCCCAATAAGTGTATTTTAATTTGCGCAAAAGTTATTAGGTCTACAAACCAGGGGAAAGATTTATGTAATTTTTATTTTTTTTAACTAGTAATGGCGGCGATCAGCGATTTTTAGCAGGACTTCGACATTGCGGCGGACAGATTGGACCCCTGACATTTTGTGGGGGGACCAGTGACATTACTACAGTAATCAGTGCTAAAAATATGCTGTTACTGTACTAATGACACTGGAAGGGAAGGGGTTAACTCAAGGGCGATCAAAGGGTTAAGTGTATGCCTAGGGAGTGTTTTCTAACTGTGAGGGGGATGGGCTTGTGGAATCAACGCAGAGACCTGTGATCCTAAATTGAAGGATCACAGGCACTCTATGCTGACTCCTGAGAGAACAATGGTCTGCTGTGCAGACCACTGTTCTCTCTCCACGGGGAGTGATCGCGGGTGCCCGGCAGCAATCGCAGCCGCCAGTCCTGTGAATCGGCTTCCCCGCTAGCTAAAAGGGGCATGCGCGCCCCCCCAGGATTGCTCCCGCGGCCGAGCCAGCCTGCCGCAGTATATCTGCAGACGGTCGGCAAGTGGTAAAACACGACCACAACCTGTGTATCACCCCATGTCCTGATGCCATCCTGTGCTCTAAAAAACCACATACACAGAAAACCCAGGAGGGGTGGGGCTGCCACAACTCCACAAACAAAGAGGCACTTAAAAGAGTTATAATTTTTTTTTTCCAAATCTTAAAGCATTCTATGCATTAAAATAAAAAAGGCTTTTGTGTGTAGCAGCCTCCCCAGCACCCCCTAATACTTACCTGTGCTCCATCTCTATCTAGCGATGTCCACGAGTCCCTCGGCCATCTGGGACTCTCCCTCCTGATTAGCTGACACACCGTGCCATTGGCTCCTGCAGCTGTCAAAGTCAGACAGAGAGATGGGGCACAGGCTGAGCCGCAGCTCAGTGTCTATTTGGACACACGGACGTGCAGCTTGGCTCGGGTGCCCCCATAGCAAGCTGCTTGCTGTGGGGGCACTTGATAGGAGGGAGGGGCCAGAAGCAGCAAAGAGGGACCCGAGAAGAGGAGGATGCAGACTGCCCTGTGCAAAATCAACTGAAAAGAGGAGGTAAGTATAAAATGTTTTTTATTTTTTTTTAAATAAAAAACAAGAATTTACAATCACTAACAGACCACTCTGCAGGGCCTAGTAGGCCCTACCTCAACCATCATGGTGGGCACGTCCAGTGGGGCCTTCATGAACTCAACTCCCCTCCCAGGAGGTTCACTGTCCTGGACCTGTAGAGCATCTTGCCAGCGAGATCACTCGGTGTGCTGCACATTGGAGGTCGCTGCCTGCAGTGCGACATTACAACTGTCCCTGCTCTTGTATGTGGTGTCTAGTTATAGTTGATCTAGACCTGCTAAGTGTAATGACCGATCTGGATAAGGCCCACCTCTGTCTACACAGGGGTGTTAGGAACATGCACAGATGTAGGAAAAAGTCCCAAAAAAAGTATTTTCAAAGAGATCCAGGATAGGGAGGAGTTATGCCAGAGTGAGTCATTTCTGCCTTTTTTTCTGCCTGTGTCCATTCACCTGAAGGTGGCAGCATAACCTATATAGTAATGACTGAGTTCCTCTGCTTCCTGTGATGTACGATTAGGCCCAGCTCTTCTGAATGCCTTTTCTCCTAACAGCCTAAAAAAACGTACCTAAATGGGTTTAGACATTTATTAATTTCAATGGCCATAACATTAATGTACTCTGACCATTGAAATGAAGGCTCAAGCATTAAATGCACTTAACTCTTAGGCATGTTTACACGTGTTTAGGCACGTTTTTTTTTTCTGCTTAAACAGTCCTCTCCTGAACGCGCAAGTGATGGGTTTTTCTACCACTAAACACCTATGTGTACAATGACACAAGAGAACATGACTAACAATGAGAGCCAGAACAAAAAGTAAAACGCCCAAAAAAGTGGCGTTTATGATGACCAGTATGCATGAGGCCATTAAGAAAGTCTTCACAGGTAGTCAAACACAGAATGTAGTACATGTATGATTAAATATTTGTAACTCTACTAGGAAATATAATGCTGGATTAAATGATTTATAATGTTTGACCTTTAATAGGGAGGACACTTGTAGTACATTACTGGAACCTGCAGAACATTCCTGAACACAAAACCAGAATATGTGCAAGCCATGACCTAAACTTACATAAAATGTCATTTCAAATCAACGATTAACTTAATAAACAATATGAATACCATTGAATTTACATATTTTATTAATCCACAATGCTTTGTCTAATAATGAAAAAGAGCTGTATTTGCTATACCTGTGATATATCTTTTCTTCTATAGTCCCTGCAGTTAGCAGCCTATATACAGTAACCTCTCTCTTCTGGCCGATTCTCCACGCCCTTTCCCGCGCCTGTAACATGAAATTATAAAAAACACATACCAATTAAAATAAAATACCTTGATTAATGCAAACCCCATCAATATGCTTTATTCCTTAGTATTTTTTTTTTTTTTTATTCAAGTACACCCTACCACCAGAATGCAGCACACCTGATAAAATACATAACCTCTTCCTTACACCTGTGATCCTTACAGTGGGGTCATTCCTGGCGCTATAAGGCTCCATTCACATACAGTGGGTACGGAAAGTATTCAGACCCCCTTAAATTTTTCACTCTTTGTTATATTGCAGCCATTTGCTAAAATCATTTAAGTTCATTCTTCTTCCTCATGAATGTACACATAGCACCCCATACTGACAGAAAAACACAGGATTGTTGACATTGTAGATTGCAGATTTATTAAAAAAGAAAAACTGAAATATCACATGGTCCTAAGTATTCAGACCCTTTGCTGTGACACTCATATATTTAACTCAGGTGCTTTTCATTTCTTCTGATCATCCTTGAGATGGTTCTACACCTTCATTTGAGTCCAGCTGTGTTTGATTATACTGATTGGACTTGATTAGGAAAGCCACACACCTGTCTATATAAGACCTTCCAGATCACAATGCATGTCAGAGCAAATGAGAATCATGAGGTCAAAGGAACTGCCTGAAGAGCTCAGAGACAGAATTGTGGCAAGGCACAGATCTGGCCAAGGTTACAAAAAGATTTCTGCTGCACTTAAGGTTCCTAAGAGCACAGTGGCCTCCATAATCCTCGAATGGAAGACGTTTGGGACGACCAGAACCCTTCCTAGAGCTGGTCGTCCGGCCAAACTGAGCTATCTGGGGAGAAGAGCCTTGGTGAGAGAGGTAAAGAAGAACCCAAAGATCACTGTGGCTTAGCTCCAGAGATGCAGTCAGGAGATGGGAGAAAGTTGTAGAAAGTCAACCATCACTGCAGCCCTCCACCAGTCGGGGCTTTATGACAGAGTGGCCCGACGGAAGCCTCTCCTCAGTGTAAGACACATGAAAGCCCGCATGGAGTTTGCTAAAGAAACACCTGAAGGACTCCAAGATGGTGAGAAATTAGATTCTCTGGTCTGATGAGACCAAAATAGAACTTTTTGGCCTTAATTCTAAGCGGTATGTGTGGAGAAAACCAGGCACTGCTCATCACCTGTCCAATACAGTCCCAACAGTGAAGCATGGTGGTGGCAGCATCATGCTGTGGGGGTGTTTTTCAGCTGCAGGGACAGGACGACTGGTTGCAATCGAGGGAAAGATGAATGCGGCCAAGTACAGGGATATCCTGGACAAAAACCTTCTCCAGAGTGCTCTGGACCTCAGACTGGGCCAAAGGTTTACCTTCCAACAAGACAATGACCCTAAGCACACAGCTAAAATAACGAAGAAGTGGCTTCACAACAACTCCGTGACTGTTCTTGAATGGCCCAGCCAGAGCCCTGACTTAAACCCAATTGAGCATCTCTGGAGAGACCTAAAAATGGCTGTCCACCAACGTTTACCATCCAGCCTGACAGAACTGGAGAGGATCTGCAAGGAGGAATGGCAGAGGATCCCCAAATCCAGGTGTGAAAGACTTGTTGCATCTTTCCCAAAAAGACTCCTGGCTGTATTAGATCAAAAGGGAGCTTCTACTAAATACTGAGCAAAGGGTCTGAATACTTAGGACCATGTGATATTTCAGTTTTTCTTTTTTAATAAATCTGCAACAATGTCAACATTTCTGTGTTTTTCTGTCAGTATGGGGTGCTATGTGTACATTCATGAGGAGGAAGAATGAACCTAAATGATTTTAGCAAATGGCTGCAATATAACAAAGAGTGAAAAATTTAAGGGGGTCTGAATACTTTCCCTACCCACTGTATATGCGAATTGGATGCGTTTTGGAACAACATCTGATTCACATGACATGTGAATCAAACCAGCTTTCTATTAAGCCGGTTCACATAGATGCAGTGCAACGGCAGTGCGAATTCGCTGAGAATTTAAAAAGAGTCCTGTGCATTTTTTGAGCACTGCGGTGCAGTTCAGATGCAAATTCCAGGGTCATTGCCTCCGCACATCTGATTAATTTTGAACACAAATTTGATCCAAAGAAAAAAACAAAAAAAACGCGGGCCCCCCCAGTACATTAGGGTTTTAAGGGGAACCCCTCTCCTGAACCATACCAGGCCACATGTCCTCAATATTGGGGGGGGGGGGGGGGGTAACCAGAGCACCCTGTCCCCATGTTGATGGGGACAAGGGCCTCTTCACCAAAAACCTTGCCGGTGGTTGTGCGGATCTGTGGACCTAATGGAATCTGGAAGCCCCCCCTCAACAAATCCCAGCCTCTCCGTGTGACGCTGAAAGGTCCCACTGTCTGCCTTCTCTGCAGTCTGACAGTTCTTAAATAGCTAAGGGCTGGCACCACCCAGCTACGTCACCTGAGGCAACACTACCTTGTGGCCAACCCAGCATGCGCCGGTCGATGACTTCACATGGCAGCGGTGCCACCAGGTGACCTTGTCCCTTAGATATTTAAGAACTGTCAGATGGTAGTAGCCTTTTTTTTTTCAGGTCCACAGTGGGTGTCATTATTGACGATGGCTCTAAACCGGGGGACATTGTTTTTTGTTTTTTTAAAAAAAGGAATTGTCAAAAGCTATTTGCGTTTTTCCTTTTGACACTTTTTTTTTAGTGATTGAGGAGTACAATGGACCCCATGCTCATTCACATGGGGGCTTCCAGATTCCGATAAGCCCCCTGCCTGCAACCACCGGCCATTAACATAGTGCCCCAAAGCACCCCTCCCCCATGTTGAGGACATGTGTCCTGTTATGGTTCAGGAGGGGGGGGGGGCGCTCGCTTTTCCCTCCCCCTTTCCAGGCTTGCCAGGCTGCATGCTTGGATAAGGATCTGGTATGGAATTTGGAGGGGACCCCCAGACCATTTTTTTTTTTCTATTTTAGAGTGGGATTTTCCTAAAAATCAATACCAGACCCGAAAAGGCCTAGTAAGGATTGGGGGGAACCCTGCGCCAATTTTTTTTCACACATTTTTTATTGGTGGAAATTTTTTTTTTTTTTACATTCAGCTGATGAGTCATCTGTTTTCAAGGATGTGGCGGCCGGCTTCCTGGCCTACTCCTTAACAACCAGCTAATGTTAAAGATAAAGGTGGCTGCCGGCTTTGAAAATTTGCATCTGAACCACATCCAAATTGCAGCTGAACCTCTGAACATATGCTTTGGAAATTTACAGTGAAAACTGAGGCGCAATTCGCACCAGACATGAGTGAACCTAGCCTAAAGCATTTGAAAGGACAACAACCAGCTGCTTTACTAAAAGTTAAACCATGAAGGGAAAGCCAGTAATATTATGGTAGCAACTATGCAACACACTCATAAAATGTTTCCATTAGAGAATGATTATGTACTATTCTCAAGTCTATTTTGTTGTAAAGAATTCTGCGTACCTGGGTATCAGTGCTGGGGTTCCAATCAGGATCGTAGATAATGACTCTGTTGGCTCCTGTGAGATTAACACCCAGACCGCCAACTCTGGTTGTAAGAAGGAAGACAAAGATCGAAGCGTCCTGTAACACATATAGTCAGATTGACAAATCACACATGCTACTTACAGTATGTACATCCATTTTCTTAAATTAATAGTTCAAATAGTATACTGCTAAAAAGTTGAGAACTCAAAATCTACAGAGGAACTATCAAGCTGCTTTTTGCAATCTTCATCTTACAGTCCAGGACAAATACAGCTGTGTTCATAGGTTACATAAAGCTGGTGAAATTTGAAAAATGGTAGCCATTTTTGACACGACAGCATTATTATTATTATGGTCCCAATCATAAAGCTACATTTTCAGAGGAGCTAACAAGAAATAGAAAAGCAATCAACGCAAACGGTTAACCCTAAATCAATTATTGCAAGTTGAACACCGTTGGCAGACCACTAAAGCAAATTATAAATTATAAGACAGAAAGTGCAGCGCAAATAGATGTGTAGAGGAAATTTCTCAGCACCAATGAGTTAACAAGGTCTATGAAGACAAGCACATCATCCTACCCTGAGGCATGGAGAAGGATATCTACTATTTTGGTTGGGAACAGGGGGGGGGTTCTACAACAGCACAATTAATGGCAAGATGAACACAGCTTATTATCAGAAAATGTTGGGAGGAAAATTTGCATTCATCAGCCCAGAAGCTGCACATAGGCCACTATTGGACTTTCTAACAGGACAATGATGATTTTGGAACATAAGGCCCTTCAGCGACTCACAAAAAAAAAAAAAAAAAAAAAAAAAAAGGAAAAGTTCGAGAGTGGCCACGACAATCTTCTGTGTCTGTGGATTTGTGTTTCTTGAAAGGGCACACAAAGAAAATAAAAGCTCTAATACCGTATATTTTCCAAGTATATTTTCCAACACTAGTCTCTTTTTACTATGCTGTACAAAAAAAATTTTGCACAGCTCGCTCTGTCTCTATACACATACAGTATGCACATACAGAGTGGAAGTAAGGTTACAGGGGGGGGCGACACTCAGTGTGTGCCCTCAGATGTTTTGCATGTGCCCAGTCACCTAAAAGTACAAGTCTACAACGCAGGCACTATGAAGAGTCTGCCCCCTATACTGTATTTTAGGATATGGTATTTACAGGCAATTCAAAATTCCTCTTATTCCAACACTAGCCTCTTTTAACGTTTTGTATAAATATACACTTATATACACACACACACACACAAACACACACACAAACACATACATATACACATATATAAATATACATACATACCGTATTTATTGGTGTATAACACGCACAGGCATATAACATGCACCTTCATTTTTAAGAGTGATGTTTCAGGAAAAAAACTTAAAATTTAAAAAAAAAAGAACTTTGAAGCAACATAAGGGTCACTGCCCACCAATGCAGCCTCACCAGTGCCCACCAATGCAACCTGATCAATGCCCATCAATGCTGGCTGATCAGAGCCCATCAATGCAGTCTGATTAGTGCCGTCTTCAGCTTCTCCAGTGCCCATCAATGCAGCCTCACTATTGCCCATGATTTGCAGCCTGATCAGTGCCCATTAACAGCCTCACCATTGCATGGAGATTAGAGCTGCCAGATTACACATGGCAGGGATTTCCTGCTTACTCAGGTGCCGCTGTTATACAATATTCTGCCTCCTATGATAGATGTCAGATGTCCTGGCATTGGACCAGTGTGCTGTCTATCATAGGAGCCAGTTCAGGTGGCAGGACTTCGTATAACAGCGGCATTCGAGTAAGCAGGAGATACCCACTCTGTGTAATCCGGCTGAGCTCGCCCCCTTCCCCTCCGAAGGAGCCCATAGGAAAATATCGGCGTATAACACGCACACATTATTTGCACTCTGTTTTCATGGGGGAAAAAGTGCGTGTTATACGCCAATAAATACTACATACATATTATTTATATATATATATATATATATATATATAACGGAATTTTTGTAAAATCTTACCTGTAAAATTCCTTTCTCTGAGTCCTCCGACAGTCGCCGCCTCTTCATATTCGTCACATATGGGGTATTAGACTTTGCTCCGAAGGAGTAGCTAGGCAACAGAATATGTTAACAATAAAGCTTTAACATATCCCACCCTCAAGGGGTGGTCCCCTCAGTCAATACCCTCCTACTTCCTGCAACCATATCTCAGTTTTAGTGGAATAGCAGTAGAGTATACATTCAAACCCCAAAAGAGGGGCGGGGGCGGCGACTGTCGGAGGACTCAGAGAAAGGAATTTTACAGGTAAGATTTTACAAAAATTCCGTTTTCTCTTACGTCCTCCGACAGTCGCCGCCTCTTCATATTCGTCACATATGGGGACGTCCCAAAGCAGTGCAAACATGAGGGGTGGGAAACGCATCCGCGCCGAAAGGCAACGCAGTCTCCACATCAAAGAAAGGAACCTTACCAAAGGAAGGAAACCAGCTGGGCAACAGCAAAAATAAGTGCTCAACAGGAGCAACAACCCAGGAAAAGACAAAAAAAAAAAACCAGGGGATACAAAAAAACTATCCCAACAGCCAGGAGTCCCCAACAAGGGACCCTATGGAACAGCCGCACTAAGAACCTTGCGGCCAAAGGAAGCATCCGCCGATGCCTGAACATCTACTTTGTAGAATTTTGTGAAAGTGTGCACGGTCGACCAAGTCGCCGCCTTACACACCTGGGCTACAGAAGCCCCATGACGGCAGGCCCAAGATGTACTCAGTGATCTAGTAGAGTGCGCCTTCACAGGCACAGGGGGAACCTTCCCCTGCAAGGCATAGGCCTGTTCAATGGTCTGCCTGATCCATTTGGCGATGGTAGAGGCCGAAGCCGCCATGCCCTTCCGAGGACCCTCTGGAAGAACAAACAAGGAGTCAGTCTTACGAAAAGACTCAGTCGATTTAAGGTAAACCCTTATCGCCCGAACAACATCCAGAGAGTGCAATCTCACCTCCTTCGGATGTTTAGGCTTCGTGCACAACGAAGGCAAAACAATATCCTCGTTAAGATGGAATTCCGAAACTCGTTTCGGTAGAAAAGAAGGATTAGGTCGCAAGACCACCTTATCCAAATGAACAACCAGGTACGGAGACTTGCAGGACAAAGCCGCCAGTTCCGACACTCTGCGAGCCGAAGTGATCGCCACCAAAAAGGCGACCTTTTTGGACAACATAGACAACGAGATCTCCCTGATCTGTTCAAAAGGAGCGCGTTGTAACACAGATAGAACGAGATTCAAGTCCCAAGGGGGCAAAGGATCCCTCCTAGGAGGAACCAGATGCCGCACACCCTGAATAAAAGTGCCAACCAAGGAGTTGGAAGCCACGGGACGTTGAAACAGAACGGCCAGCGCCGACACCTGACCCTTTATCGTAGCCAGCGCCAAACGCTGATCGACACCCGTCTGAAGGAAAGACAGCACACGGGAAACCGAGTACGTGCGGGGTGAAAACCCCCTGGACTCACACCAGGCAAAATAGGCCTTCCAAGTACGGTAATAAACCTTCCCCGAGGAAGACTTCCTCGCGTTGATCAAAGTATGAACGACCTCTGGAGAGAGACCCTTCTCCTTCAGGACCTCGGTCTCAACAGCCAGGCCGTCAAAGCCAGCGACTGTAAAGCAGGATGGTAAATCGGTCCTTGAGACAGTAGATCGTCTCGAAGAGGCAGACGCCAAGGGGCGTCGACCGCCAGATTCACGAGGTCCGCGTACCAGGACCGGCGAGGCCAGTCCGGTGCCACAAGAATCACCGTGCTGCGGTCCGAGTGCAACCTGCGAAGGAACCTGGACAGCAACTGAATCGGTGGAAACGCGTACATCAGCCTGTACTGATGCCACGGGGCCACTAACGCGTCCGACGCGTCTGCCCGAGGGTCGCGCGTCCTTGCCACGAACCTCTTCACCTTGTAGTTGAGGCGAGACGCGAACAGGTCCACATCTGGAAGACCCCACTTCGCGCACAACATCTGGAAGACAGCCGGGTGGAGAGACCATTCCCCCTGATCCAGGGTCTGGCGACACAGATAGTCCGCCTGCCAGTTCTCCACTCCCGGAATGTGAACTGCCGTTATCGCCGGGACATGAGTCTCGGCCCAAGACAGAATGTCGGCCACTTCTCGAGCCGCTCGGGCACTCCTGGTGCCCCCTTGGTGGTTGATGTAGGCCACCGCCGTGGCATTGTCCGTCTGCACCCGAACCGGGCAGCCCTGCAGCCGGTCCGTCCAGCGATGAAGACAGAGCCTTATCGCACGCAATTCCAGAATGTTGATCGGGAGGGAAGACTCCCCCTCCGACCAGGTCCCCTGGGCGGACAGAACGCCCAGAACACCACCCCAGCCCGACAGGCTGGCATCCGTGGTGATTATCGTCCACGAGATCGGACGAAACGACTTTCCCCCGGACACCAACGGGGACTGGAGCCACCACAGAAGGTTTTCCCTGGTGCGATGACTCAACGAGATCTGAAGATCCAGAGATTGAGGTCGCCCGTCCCACCTGGACAGGATCTCCGCTTGGAGACCCCGCGTGTGAAACTGCGCGAAAGGAATCGCCTCGAAGGCCGAGACCATCAATCCCAGACATCTCATACCCGTCCGCAGAGACGAGTGTGGAACGTCCCTGAGGGACCTGACTTCCTCCTGAAGAGTCCTGAGTTTGTCTTCCGGCAGGAAGACCTTCGCCTGCACCGAGTCCAGTATCATTCCCAGATAGGGGAGACGAACCGACGGACTCAGTGTCGACTTTGGAACATTTATCGTCCAACCAAACTCCTGCAGAGTTTGCATTGTGACAGACAGGTCCTTCTCCAGACCCTGTCTGGTCGCAGACCGAACCAGAATGTCGTCCAGATACCCCAGGACAGAAATGCCCTGGGCTCTCAACAATGCCAGAACCGGTGCAAGCACCTTGGTGAAGACCCGCGGAGCCGAGGCGAGCCCAAAGGGCAACGCCACAAACTGGTAGTGATCCTCCGCAATGGCAAATCGAAGGTACCTCTGATGACCCTCGAATATGGGGATGTGAAGGTACGCATCCTTCAAATCGATGGAGGCCATGAATTCCCCCGGAACCAGGGCAGCCACCACCGAGCGCAGGGATTCCATGCGGAACTTGCGAACCCGCACAGAGCGGTTCAGAGCTTTCAAGTCCAGAATCGGACGAACCTTGCCCTCCTTCCTGGGCACGGTGAACAGATTGGAATAAAACCCCCGAAATCTGTCCCGATGAGGCACCGGAACCACCACTCCCTGAGCCCTCAGGTCCCGCACCGCCAGGTGCAGATCCCGCAGGCGCTCTGGAGACAGTTGAAGATTTGAGGGAAAAAATCTGCTCCCCGGCCGAGAGAGAAACTCGATCTTGTAACCAGATCGAACGATTTCCAGAACCCATCTGTCCCTCACACGGGCCAACCAGGGCTGAAGAAAACCGAGCAAGCGTCCCCCCACCCCAAAACTGGGTGAGGGCGCCCCTTCAGGCCGAACTGTTATGGGCCGCAGGTCCGGATTGACCGGACTTCTGTTTCCCAGACCAGGGCTTCTTCTGAGAGCCTTGGCCCTTGAACGGCTTGCCCTTGTAGTGCGGCCGAAAGGCACGAAAGGACCCCTGAGGGGGCCGAAAATGAGCATGCTTCTTCCCAGAAGCCCCCTTAGCCTTGGGGAAATGGGGCAAGAGAATGCTCTTACCCCCGGTAATCCCCTTAATCAACACATCCAGGGACTCCCCAAAAAGGCGAGACCCATCATAAGGCAGATTGGCTAAGGTTTTACGTGAAGATTGGTCCACCGACCAACATTTCAACCAAGCCAGGCGGCGAGACAACACCGCCACGCTGTGCACACGCGCAGCCAACGGAATCAGGTCCAGGTCCGCATCACACAGATACATGACACCCTGGTGGATCTGATCCACCATATCCAGGGTCGCCGCCGAGGCCGAATCGGCCACCAGGACGCGCCTAAGCATCTGCATCCAACTTGCGATCGCCTGGGCCGCCATGAGAGAAGCAAACAGAGCCTTAAGCATAGAACCCGTAACAGAATAAGTATGACGGGCAAGAGACTCCAGTCTCCTATCCGTGGCATCACGGAAAACAGGGGATCCCTCTGCAGGGATCGCAGTGGCTTTGTTCAAAACCGCAATAGCATGATCCACTGGCGGAGGCACACACCACCGTTCATCAGTGGCAGGCGAGAAAGGATAACGCAGCTTAAATTTACTTGGTACCGCAAAAGGCTTGCGCAAATCGCGCCATTGGTCCTTAACAGCGCGCTGAAAATCAGCATTGCAGGGAAAAACCTGCGGCGTCCTGCGTTTTCTCTGCGTCCCATAAGCCGCCAAGGCAGCCGGGGGACACACCTCGTCCTGCAAACGTAGCGTCTGCTTAATGGAAGCAATCAACTCATCCATGATTGCAAGCTCTTCAGGCGAGCCAGGGGGAGAATTATCAACCCCCTCAACTTCAGCCTCTACCTCAGACCCCACTAGATCAAGAGAGGAGCGGGACCCCGATAGGGGGGTCCCTGCCAGAACAGCCCCATCACCTTCACCCTCAGAATCAGAGGACAGAGCAACTCTGGGCCGTTTAGTAGATTGAGCAGCCACCAGCATTTGCACCTGTGCAGCAAGGCCAGCCACAATAGTGGCTAAATCCCCCCCTGGGGGGGAAACAGCGGTCCCCTGGCTTTCCACCAATACTGTGGGAAACTTGCCCTCCTGAGAATCCATTGCCCCTGTATGCCAGACAACCAAGGGTTAACTGCCCCCTTACAGCAAGCGCGGCAAGCGCAGCCCACCGCACCACACTCAGGCACAATGAGACCCCCACAGGGAATATACAGATTGAATACAGGCAATGGAACACAGGAATAGAAGGATAAAACCTGAGGAGACTCCGCTGCTGCTGCTGCCTCGATCGGTGCTTCCAGGAGAGAGGAAGTGATGCTGCCAGGGCGCTCTATGTAAGCCTATGGAGGCTACAAGAAAATGGCCGCCGTGCATGTAAACCATGCGGCCGGAGCGGGCGCCGGTAAAATGGCGTCGTTTGGCGCCGAAATCGCCGCTCCACAGTGCATAAAATCACACACAATTTTATCCCATTATATGGATACATGTTAGATCGCCGCAGCAATCGCTGTATATGCCCCAACATGCCATTAAAAACATGCCCCACAGCACACAGCTCCTCACACTGCCCAGCCTGACATACTCAGTGTCATACAGCTCCCCCCCCCCCTTGCAGCCCACAGCATGCAGCCGAGAGATAGGGAGACAAGCAGTGTGATTAAAGGCAGGTTACACAGTCCCAGACTGAGACCCCCCCCAGACAAGACAGACAGGTCCCCACATAGATACACTTACCTCACATGGCGTGGGGAACCCGCACAGGCGAACAAGCCGCTGCACATGAGGCAGGGAGAGTCGCAATTAAAGACGCACACAATGGCGGTTCAGAAACCGCACAGCGTCCGGTGAGGTAGCCACCTCACCAATCATCCCTGCACCGAACAGGGATGGGTCGTTCACTGTGCCAGGAGCGTTACCTGGCTGAACGCTCGATGGCAGACTGGGAAGCCACTGACCCACGACCTGCGACCAGGGGGATCAGCCCGAGACCCAGTCCGCATGATCCTCTTCGTCCGAAGAACTAACTAATGCTGACAAAAATAACAGCTAAGTAAAGGCAGAGAGAAAACTCAAACAAAATATTAAAAAGAAGAAAGAGTCTGGGACAAAAAGTCCCAGCACAGAGAGAGCCAGCCACTCCTGACAAGCTAGACATTAAAACTGAGATATGGTTGCAGGAAGTAGGAGGGTATTGACTGAGGGGACCACCCCTTGAGGGTGGGATATGTTAAAGCTTTATTGTTAACATATTCTGTTGCCTAGCTACTCCTTCGGAGCAAAGTCTAATACCCCATATGTGACGAATATGAAGAGGCGGCGACTGTCGGAGGACGTAAGAGAAATATATATATATATATATATATATATATATATATATATATATATATATATACACACACACACACACACACACACACACACACAGTACTGTGTAAAAGTTTTAGGCACGTGTAAAGCAATGCTGTAAAGTAAGAGTGCTTTTAAAGATATAAATATATATTTTAATTGTTTATTTTTATCAATTTACAAAATGCAAAGTGAGCAAACATAAGAAAAATCTAAATCAAACCAATATTTGCGGTGACTACCCTTTGGCTTCAAACCAGCATAAATTCTTACACTTGCCCACTTTGTACACTTGCACAAATACCTGGTGTTTGTAGGATCAGAGTCCGGTCTATGATTAATCAATTATACCAAGCAGGTGCTAATTACATAGTTACATAGTTAGTGAGGTCGAAAAAAGACATCCGTCCATCTAGTTCAACCTATGATGTGTGTGTGTGTTTGCTGTTAACCATACATTTTATACCCCTGTATGTTGTGGTCTTTAAGGTGCCCATCTAATAGTTTTTTGAAACTATCAATGCTCCCTGTTGATACGACTGCATGTGGAAGAGAATTCCACATACAGTAAACCCCCCTCCATTGCGGGGGTTACGTTCCGGACCCAGCCGCGAAAAGTGAAAATCCGCAAAATAGAAAAACCCTATTAAAATGCATTGTGGGCATGTTTTTTTTTTCTGTCACTGTACGTGTAAAAGCATTTTAAGGTCTTTAAACACACTTTTAAAACAATAGAAACTCATTTAAACACATAAAAGATACTGAGAGACATAGCAAGAGCTATGGAAAACACAAAAATATTTCATTTTTAATGATTTATATAGTAAAATAACATCACAAAAAAAAACGCAATATACCGGGACCGCAAAAACTGAACCGCGATGGAGCGGGGGTTTACTGTACTTACTGCTCTTACAGTTAAGAACCCCCTACGTATTTTAGGGTTAAACCGCCTTTCCAATAGTTTTAGTGAGTGGCCACGTGTCTTATTGTATCTCCTTCCTCTGAATAGTTTGTTCCTTATGCTAGGGTTGCTAGCACAGTATTTGTACATTGATATCATATCCCCCCTCAATCGTCTCTTTTCCGGAGAGAATAAGTTCAGTGCTTGTAGTCTTTCCTCATAGCTGATGTCCTCCATTCCCCTAATTATTTTTGTTGCCCTTCTCTGGACTTTCTCCAGTTCCAGCACATCCTTCTTGAGGACCGGTGCCCAGAACTGGACAGCATACTCCAGATGTGGCCGGACCAGAGTCTTGTAGAGAGGGAGGATAATCTCTTTATTTCTGGAGTGAAAACCCTTTTATATGCATCCCAGTATTCTGTTGGCTTTGCTTGCAGCGGCTTGGCATTGCATGCCACTGCCAAGCCTGTTGTCTACCAGTACCCCCAGGTCCTTTTCCATCCTAGACTCACCCAGAGGTCCCCCCCCCCCCAGTGAGTAGCTTGCTTTCTGGTTTCTGGCACCCAAGTGCATTACTATACATTTTTTAACATTAAACCTCATCTGCCATGTAGTTGCCCACCCCATTATTTTGTTCAGGTCCGCTTGTAAGGTTTCCACATCCTGCATAGAAGATATTGGCATGCTTAGTTTAGTATCATCCGCAAATACTGAGATTGTACTAGATATCCCCTCCTCTAGATCATTTATAAATAAATTAAACAAGATTGGTCCCAGGACAGAACCCAGGGGGACCCCACTTTCCACCACCCGCCCAATCCGAGTAGTCCCCATTAATCCCCACCCTTTGCACTCTCCCCTGGAGCCAGTTCTCTTTCCAGGTACTTACCTTATGGTCCATACCTACCTCCCTTAGTTTGAACAGTAAGCGTTTGTAGGGAACAGTGTCAAAGGCCTTTGCATAGTCCAGATACACCACATCCACAGGCTTACCTTTATCTAGGTGGCAGCTCCCTTCATCGTAGAAGGTTAATAGATTGGTTTGGCAAGAACGATTTTTCATGAATCCATGCTGATTACTACTAATAATACCATTTTCATTACTAAAGTCTTGTATGTGGTCCCTTAACATCCCCTCCAAAATCTTGCAGACTACTGATGTTAGGCTGACCAGCCTATAGTTCGCCCGGGATATATCTCTGCCCTTTTTTAAATATTGGTACCCCGTTGGCTTTTCTCCAATCATCTGGCACCATACCCGTCAGTAAACTATCCTTAAAGATCAAGAATAATGGTCTGGCAATCACCAGGCTGAGCTCTTTAAGAACCCTCGGGAGCAAGCCATCCGGTCCCGGTGATTTATGTTAAGTTTCTCTAGTTTAGTTCTAAGTCTATCTTCTGTTAGCCATGGTGGTATTTCCTGAGGTGTGTTATTTAGTTTGGCCTTACAAGCTGGGTTAGTGTAGCCCCCAATTCTTTTGTGAAAACTGAAGAGAAGAATTTATTTAACACTTCTGCCTTTTCTCTGTCCTCTGTGGCCAAATCTCCTTTTTCTTCTTTTATGGGGCCAATGTGTTCTGGCCTCGTTGCTGATGACCAAATTTCATGTAGGTTGAAACACAGTCATTAACAAAAACAAAAAACAGCTGTGTAGGAGGCTTAAAACTGGGTGAGGAACAGTGTGTGACATTTGCAAAAAATATAAAATTGCCCTGGTAAGTGAGTGGTTAAAGAAGTATTTCGCTTGACCACTCAATTTTTCTTAAAAAAATAAATAAATAATGGTCAACATCTTACAAATTCTTCCAGGGGTATATACAGTGCCTTGCGAAAGTATTCGGCCCCCTTGAACTTTGCGACCTTTTGCCACATTTCAGGCTTCAAACAAAGATATAAAACTGTAAATTTTTGTGAAGAATCAACAAGTGGGACACAATCATGAAGTAGAACGAAATTTATTGGATATTTCAAACTTTGTTAACAAATAAAAAACTGAAAAATTGGGCGTGCAAAATTATTCAGCCCCTTTACTTTCAGTGCAGCAAACTCTCTCCAGAAGTTCATTGAGGATCTCTGAATGATCCAATGTTGACCTAAATGACTAATGATGATAAATAGAATCCACCTGTGTGTAATCAAGTCTCCGTATAAATGCACCTGCACTGTGATAGTCTCAGAGGTCCGTTTAAAGCGCAGAGAGCATCATGAAGAACAAGGAACACACCAGGCAGGTTCGAGATACTGTTGTGGAGAAGTTTAAAGCCGGATTTGGATACAAAAAGATTTCCCAAGCTTTAAACATCCCAAGGAGCACTGTGCAAGTGATGATATTGAAATGGAAGGCGTATCAGACCACTGCAAATCTACGAAGACCTGGCCGTCCCTCTAAACTTTCAGCTCATACAAAGGAGAAGACTGATCAGAGATGCAGCCAAGAGGCCCATGATCACTCTGGATGAACTGCAGAGATCTACAGATGAGGTGGGAGACTCTGTCCATAGGACAACAATCAGTCGTGTACTGCACAAATCTGGCCTTTAAGGAAGAGTGGCAAGAAGAAAGCCATTTCTTAAAGATATCCATAAAAAGTGTTTTTTAAAGTTTGCCACAAGCCACCTGGGAGACACACCAAACATGTGGAAGAAGGTGCTCTTGTCAGATGAAACCAAAATCAAACTTTTTGGCAACAATGCAAAACGTTATGTTTGGCATAAAAGCAACACAGCTCATCACCCTGAACACACCATCCCCACTGTCAAACATGGTGGTAGCAGCATCATGGTTTGGGCCTGATTTTCTTCAGCAGGGACAGGGAAGATGGTTAAAATTGATGGGAAGATGGATGGAGCCAAACACAGGACCATTCTGGAAGAAAATCTGATGGAGTCTGCAAAACACCTGAGACTGGGACAGAGATTTGTCTTCCAACAAGACAATGATCCAAAACATGAAACAAAATCTACAATGGAATGGTTCACAAATACATATCCAGGTGTTAGAATGGCCAAGTCAAAGTCCAGACCTGAATCCAATCGAGAATTTGTGGAAAGAACTGAAAACTGCTGTTCACAAAACGCTCTCCATCCAACCTCACTGAGCTCAAGCTGTTTTGCAAGGAGGAATGGGCAAAAATTTCAGTATTTCAACGTGCAAAACTGATAGAGACATACCCCAAGCGACTTACAGCTGTAATCGCAGCAAAAGGTGGCGCTACAAAGTATTAACTTAAGGGGGCTGAATAATTTTGCACGTCCAATTTTTCAGTATTTTATTTGTTAAAAAAAGTTTGAAATATCCAATAAATTTCGTTCCACTTCATGATTGTGTCCCACTTGTTGATTCTTCACAAAAAATTACAGTTTTAGATCTTTATGTTTGAAGCCTGAAATGTGGCAAAAGGTCGAAAAGTTCAAGGGGGCCGAATACTTTCGCAAAGCACTGTAAACAAAGCTGTAACAAAGGAATTCAAAATCAAAATTCTAACAGGAGTATAATATAAAAACAACAAAAGCAGATCACAAATGCATTTAAGAGTATTTCCATACCTCATTGTACCTTGTGATGAGGGGTTGACGAGAAGCAACAGTTGTAGTCCCATCCATCTTGAGATAGGAATAACCCATACTCATAATGAAGATCTCTAGGATCTGCAACATCTAAAAGTGAAAGTAGTTTAAAAATGATAATTTCATAGTATTTTGTCAATGACAACTATCTTGTGAAAAATAAAACAACATCTTGAAACACAGATAATCCTTTCCGAATGCATACATTTAAAATTAGTGAGAATATCGTAGCAGTATACGCAATATAATTTGAAACACATTGTGGACCACTTAGGTTTCATATCTTAGTCTCTGGGACAATATAATGAGGAATCAAAATTGGTAAATAAAAGAGTTGTTCTTTGTTCTTCAGTTTTTTTCTTCAGAAACAGCTTATATATTTCGTTCCACTTCATGATTGTGGTCCCACTTGTTGATTCTTCACAAAAAAATTGAATTTTTGTAAAATCTTACCTGTAAAATTCCTTTCTCTGAGTCCTCCGACAGTCGCCGCCTCTTCATATTCGTCACAATGGGGTATTTGACTTTGCTCCATAGGAGTAGCTAGGCAACAGAATATGTCAATATTAAAGCTTTTAACATATCCCACCCCCAGGGGGTGGTCCCCTCAGTCAATACCCTCCTACTTCCTGTATCCATACCTCAGTTTCAGTAGAATAGCAGTAGGGTACATAACAAACCCCAAAAGAGGGGCGGGGGCGGCGACTGTCGGAGGACTCAGAGAAAGGAATTTTACAGGTAAGATTTTACAAAAATTCAGTTTTCTCTTACGTCCTCCGACAGTCGCCGCCTCTTCATATTCGTCACAATGGGGACGTCCCAAAGCAGTGCAAACATGAGGGGTGGGAAACGCAGCCGCGCCTAAGGCAACGCAGTCTCCACATCAGAGAAAGGAGCCTTACCAAGGGAAGGAAACCAGCTGGGCAGCATGAAAAAAAAAAACTTGCTCAACAGGAGCAACAACCCAGGAAAAAAAAAACAACCTAGGGATAAAAAATATATCCCAAACAGCCAAGGGTCTAAAAACAATGGACCCCAAGGAACTGCCTCACTAAGAACCTTGCGGCCAAAGGAAGCATCTGCCGATGCCTGAACATCCACCTTGTAGAACTTAGAGAAGGTGTGAACGGACGACCAAGTCGCCGCCTTACACACCTGGGCCACAGAGGCCCGACGATGACAGGCCCAAGACGTACTCAGAGATCTGGTAGAGTGCGCCTTCACAGGCATGGGGGGAACTTTCCCCTTCAGAGCATAAGCCTGTTCAATGGTCTGTCTGATCCATTTCAAACAAAGAATCCGACTTGCGAAAAGATTCAGTCGATTTTAGGTAAACCCTAATCGCCCGAACAACATCCAAGGAGTGCAAATCCACCTCCTTCGGATGTTTAGGCTTTGCGCAGAGCGAAGGCAAGACAATGTCCTCATTGAGGTGAAATTCCGAAATCCTCTTCGGAAGAAAGGAAGGGTTAGGTCGCAAGACCACCTTATCCAAGTGAATGACCAAATACAGAGACCTGCAGGACAAAGCTGCCAGCTCCGACACTCCGCGAGCCGAAGTGATCGCCACCAAAAAGACGACCTTCTTGGACAACATAGACAACGAGATCCTCCCGACCTGTTCAAAAGGAGCATGTTGTAACACGGATAGAACAAGATTCAAGTCCCAAGGAGGCAGAGGTTCCCTCCTAGGAGGGACCAGATGCCGCACCCCTTGAACAAATGTGCTAACCAAGGAGTTAGACGCCACAGGACGTTGAAAAAGAACGGCCAACGCAGAGACCTGACCCTTGATCATAGCCAGCGCCAAACGCTGGTCAACACCCGTTTGAAGGAAGGACAACACCCTAGACACCGAGTATGTGCGAGGGGAAAACCCCCTGGACTCACACCAGGCAAAATAGGCCTTCCAAGTACGGTAATAGACCTTCCCTGAGGAATACTTCCTTGCGTCGATCAAAGTGTGAATGACCTCAGGGGAGAGACCCCTATCCTTCAGGACCTCGGTTTCAACAGCCAGGCCGTCAAAGCCAGCGACTGTAAAACAGGATGGAATATTGGTCCTTGAGACAGGAGATCTTCTCGAAGAGGCAGACGCCACGGGGCGTCGACCGCCAGATTCACGAGGTCTGTGTACCAGGACCGGCGAGGCCAGTCCAGCGCCACAAGAATCACCGTGTGCGGTTCCGAGTACAACCTGCGAAGGAACCTGGACAGCAGTTGAATCGGTGGAAATGCATACATCAGTCGGTACTGATGCCACGGAGCTACCAACGCGTCTGACGCGTCTGCCCGAGGATCGCGCGTCCTTGCCACGAACCTTTCCACCTTGTTGTTCAGACGAGACGCGAACAGGTCCACATCCGGAAGACCCCACTTTGCGCACAACATCTGGAATACATCCGGGTGGAGGGACCATTCCCCCTGGTCAAGGGACTGGCGACTCAGACAATCCGCCTGCCAGTTCTCCACCCCCGGAATGTGAACCGCCGTTATCGCCGGGATGTGCGTCTCGGCCCAAGACAGAATGTCGGCCACTTCCCGAGCCGCTCGGGCACTCCTGGTGCCCCCTTGGTGGTTGATGTAGGCCACCGCCGTGGCATTGTCCGTCTGCACCCGAACCGGACGGCCCTGCAGCCTGTCCGTCCAACGTCGAAGGCAGAGATTTATCGCTCGCAATTCCAGAATGTTGATCGGAAGGGAGGATTCCTCCTCCGACCAAGTTCCCTGGGCGGACAGAACGCCCAGAACACCACCCCAGCCCGACAGGCTGGCATCCGTGGTGACCACCGTCCATGAGAGAGGACGAAAAGACTTGCCCCCTGACACCGCCGGGGACTGGAGCCACCACAGAAGATCCCTTCTGGTGCGATGACCCAACAAAATCTGGAGATCCAGAGATTGCGGTTGCCCGTCCCACCTGGACAGGATCTCTGCTTGGAGACCCTGCATGTGAAACTGGGCGAAGGGAATCGCATCGAAAGCCGAGACCATCAATCCCAAACATCGCAGGCACGTCCGGAGTGACGAGCACGGAACGTCCCTGAGGGACCTGACTTCTTCCTGAAGAGTCCTGAGCTTGTCGTCCGGTAGGAAGACCCTCGCCTGGACCGAGTCCAGAATCATCCCCAGGTAGGGAAGACGAACCGACGGGCACAGCGTTGATTTTGGAAAGTTTATCGTCCAACCAAACTCCTGCAGAGTCTGCATCGTGACGGACAGGTCCTTCATCAGACCCTGCCTGGTCGCAGACCGAACCAGAATGTCGTCCAGATACCCCAGGACAGAGATGCCCTGGGCTCTCAACAAAGCCAGAACCGGTGCAAGCACCTTGGTGAACACCCGTGGAGCCGAAGCGAGACCAAAAAGGTAGCGCCACGAATTGGTAATGATCCTCCGCAATGGCGAATCGAAGGTACCTCTGGTGACCCTCGAAAATTGGAATGTGAAGGTACGCATCCTTCAAGTCGATGGAGGCCATGAATTCCCCCGGAACCAGGGCAGCCACCACCGACCGCAGGGATTCCATGCGGAACTTGCGAACCCGCACAAAGCAGTTCAGAGCCTTTAAGTCCAGAATTGGACGCACCTTGCCCTCCTTCCTGGGCACGGTGAACAGATTGGAATAGAACCCCCGAAATCTGTCCCGATGAGGCACCGGAACCACCACTCCCTGAGCTCGCAGGTCCCCCACCGCCAGGTGCAGATCCCGCAACCGCTCCGGAGACAGTTGAAGATTTGAGGGAAAAAATCTGCTCGCCGGCCGAGAGAGAAACTCGATCTTGTAGCCAGATTGAACGATTTCCTGAACCCACCTGTCCCGAACACGGGCCATCCAGGGTTAAAGAAAACCCAGCAAACGTCCCCCCACCCCAGAACTGGGTGAGGGCGTCCCTTCAGGCCGCATTGTTATGGGCAGCGGATCTGGACTGGCCGGACTTCTGCTTACCTGTCCACGGCTTCTTTTGGGAGCCTTGACCTTTGAAGGGCTTGCCCTTATAGTGCGACCAAAAGGCACGAAAGGACCCCTGAGAGGGCCGAAAAGAAGCATGCTTCTTACCCGGAGCAACCTTAGCCTTGTGGGATTGGGGTAAGAGCGTGCTCTTACCACCCGTGGTCCCTTTTATCAGCGCATCCAAGGGTTCGCCAAAAAGGCGAGATCCCGTATAGGGTAAATTAGCTAAGGTTTTGCGCGAAAATTTGGTCCACAGACCAACACTTCAGCCAAATCAGGCGGCGTGACAACACCGCCACGCTGTGCACACGTGCAGCCAACGGGACTATATCCAAGTCCGCATCACACAAATACATGACACCCTGATGGATTTGATCTACCATAGCCAGCGTCGCTGGAGGGGCAGAGTCAGCCACCAGGACGCGCCTAAGTACCTGCGTCCAATCCGCGACAGCCTGAGCTGCCATAAGAGAAGCAAAAATAGCTTTCAGCATGGAACCGGTAACCGAATAAGCATGACGGGCAAGTGACTCCAGCCTCCTGTCCGTGGCATCCCGGAACACCGGGGTATCCTCAGCAGGAATCGCAGTGGACTTATTCAAAACCGCCACCGCGTGATCCACCGGAGGTGGCACACACCACCGCTCATCAGTAGCGGGTGAGAAAGGATAACGCAGCTTGAACCTACTTGGCACAGCAAAAGGCTTCCGTATATTGCGCCATTGTTCACTAACAGTGCGCTGAAAATCCTTAGTGCAAGGAAAAACCTGCGATGATTTGCGTCTTCGCTGCGTCCCATAAGAGGCCAGGACAGCAGGAGGACAAGGCTCATCCTGCAAACGCAGTGTTTGTTTGATAGAAGCAACCAAGTCATCCATGAGTGCAAGCTCTTCAGACGAGCCAGGGGGGGAATTATCAACCCCTTCAACCTCAGCCTCCACTTCAGACCCTACAAGGTCCAGGGACGAACGGGACCCCGATAAGGAGACCCCAGCCATAGCAGCCCCATCACCATCACCCTCTGAATCAGAGGAAATTGAAACTCTGGGCCGTTTTGTGGATTGAGCAGCCACAAGCATTTGCACCTGAGCAGCAAGGTTAGCCACAACAGTAGCCAAATCCCCCCCCTCGGGGGAAGCAGCAGCAGTCCCCTGGCCCCCCACTAAGGTGAGAGGAAATTTGCTTTCCTGAGAATCCATGCCCCCAAAAGTGTGTCAGGAAGAAAAGGAGTACTGCCCCTTTAACAGCGCGGCGAGCGCAGCCCACCGCACACAAGCACACACCGACCCCCACAGGGATAAACACAAAACTTAGGCAAGGAATACAGGGATAAGGAAGATAAACCTGGAGAGACCACTCAGCTGCTGCACCGATCGCTGTTGCTCAGGGAAAGGAAGTGAGGAAACACAGACCGCTCCTATAAAGCCTATGGAAGGCTCCACAAACATGGCCGCCGGTGAGGGACTAGCAAAGGCAGAGCATGCAGCGCTGACATGCGGCCCGAGCGATCGCCGCCAAAATGGCGGCGCTTGGCGCCAAAAACGCCGCTCCTATCACACAGATATGGCCAGCACACGCCTACAGCTATAATAAAAATGGCGGACCGCCGTAGCGGCCGCCGCATGTATGCACCAACATGTATAACATCATGTCCTATAATCATACAGCATGTCACACAGATAATCACAGTATTGAACAGTGTTCAACAGCCCCCCTCCTTGCAGC
The DNA here is from genome assembly GCF_965119305.1 of Pelophylax lessonae. Lineage (NCBI taxonomy): Eukaryota > Metazoa > Chordata > Amphibia > Anura > Ranidae > Pelophylax > Pelophylax lessonae. The sequence continues at coordinate 219,758,373 of NC_138776.1, read as the reverse complement.
CCACAGCAGCATTAAACCAGACAGGGAGCCCAACAGTGTGAACAGGCATGCAGGGTTACACAGTCCCAGACTGACACCAACTAAACAGACAGGTCCCCACACAAAGTACACTTACCTCCTGAATGGCGTGGGGAACCCGCACAAGCGATCAAGCCACTGCACATGTGACAGGGAGAGTCGCAGCCAGGACGCAGTAGAACCGCGGTGCGAAACCGCATGGCGTCCAGTGAGGTAGCCACCTCACCATAGCATCCCTGCAGCGAACAGGGATGGGTCGTTCACATATGCCAGGAAAAATACCTGACTGAACGCTCGATGGCAGGCTGGGAAGCCACTGGCCCACAACCTGCGATCAGGGGGGCCAGCCCGAGACCCAGCCCGCACGATCCTCTTCATCAGAAGAACTAACTAATGCTGACAAAAGTAACAGCTAGGTAACGAAAGAGAAAAAACTCAAATAAAATCAAAAAAAGAAGATAAAGACTGAGACAAAATGTCCCAGCATAGAAACATCCAGCCACTCCTGAAAGCTAGACAAAGAAACTGAGGTATGGATACAGGAAGTAGGAGGGTATTGACTAAGGGGACCACCCCCTGGGGGTGGGATATGTTAAAAGCTTTAATATTGACATATTCTGTTGCCTAGCTACTCCTACGGAGCAAAGTCAAAAACCCCATTGTGACGAATATGAAGAGGCGGCGACTGTCGGAGGACGTAAGAAAAATTAGTTTTATATCTTTATGTTTGAAGCCTATATGAATACACACATACATACACATACACACACAGTGTTTACGGGTGCGTCTAAAAACATTTGAATATTATCCAAAAGTTAATTTATTTCAATAATTCAGTTCAAAAAGTCATACAGTATATTATATAGATTCATTACACACAGAGTGATATATTTCAAGCATTTTTCTTTTAATTTTGAGGATTATGGCTTACCGCTAGTGAAAACACAAAATTGAGCATTTCAGAAAATCAGATTATTATATAAGACCAATAAAAAAATTGGATTTTTGTCTTACTGTAAAATCCTTTTCTCTGATGTTCATGGACGGGCACAGCTCCAGAATATTCTTAGCCATTGAGTTATGCTGCCCCCTACAGGAGTAGGCAGGAAAAAGCTTTACCACGCCTATGGCGCAGTCCCAGGGGATATACTCCCACACTCTGCTATAGCATTAAAGCGGAGTTCCACCCTACAAATACACTTTTCCCCTTCCGCTTGATCTAAACTACCTGAAAAACAATTGGATAACATTTTTTTTTTTTTTATTCACTTACCTTGTTTTTAAAGAAAATATACTCTTCCTCCCTCTGCAGCCATCGCTCCCAGGAGTCAATGCGCCTGCACCGGCCCCGCTCGTCAGTTCCGGTGCAGGCGCGTCATTCCCTGCTAAACAGCTTCTGGGCATGCCCAGAAGCTGGGCAGGGATGACGCGCCTGCACCGGAACCGACAAGCGGGGCCGGTGCAGGGCATTCTGGGACCGAAGAGGACGCCCTGGCTTCTGCTGCCCACACCGGAGATGGCAGCGCTGGACAAGAAATTTTCAAGGTAAGTATTTCTTCTAAAAGGTAAGTGCAACCTGTGACAGTTCAGAGGCTATCTATTCTGAAATGCACTAGCCCTGACTGTCCGGGGGGGGGTATTTTTATTTAAAAAAAACGTTGCTGAGGCCGGAACTCCGATTTAAGTTTTGTTGCAAGCAGTGTCAGAAGAATAATAACCCAACTCAATAGGGGGGTGGGCACTGTGTCTGTCAATGAACATCAGAAAAAAGGATTTTACGGTAAGACAAAAATCCAATTATCTCTTTCCTTCATTGATGGACACTGATGGACGCTCCAGAATCTTCTTAACCATTGGGACGTCCCAAAGCAGTGTTAAACATGAGGGGTGAGAAAAAACAGCAGAAAAAAAATTCCCAAAATTCCCAAAAGGCTAAACCTAGCCAACCAGGTAACAAGGAGATCAACCAGGAACAACTGGAGCTCACCTGAAAACAGTACACCCTCAAAGAGGACCAGGTCCTCTCCAACAGGGGCCTGCAAAACCTTGCTGCCAGAAGCAGCATCCACAGATGCCAGTACATCCACTTTAAAAAATTTGGCCAAGTGTCCACCTTGCAAAACTGTATCAATGACGCTTGATGGCGGAAAGCTCAAGAGGCACTAAACGCCAGCGTAGAAAGCACCTTAACAGGGAACGGAGGAACCTGACCCTTGATGGAATAGGCCTGCCCCACCCTCTGTCTTGTCCATCTGGAAATGGTCGAGGCAGACGCTACCAACCCCTTGTGAGGTCAATCTGTAAGGACAAACAGTAAGGCTGATTTCCTAAAACTATCCTAAAGGATGTTTAGGCTTAGGACACAGGGAAGGCAACACAGTGTCTTCATTCAGATGAAAACCAGAAACAACCTTAGTAAGCAAATACTGACAAGGGCGAAGCCCATTTTATCTCTGTGAGCCCCCAGGTAAGGTGAACGACAAGACAACTCCACCAGCTCCGACACCCTGCATGCAAAACTAATAGCCACCAGGAAGACTACCTCCTGGGACAATGTAGCAGAGGAAGCTCGTAAATATTTTTGAAAGGCGGTTACTGGAGAACCCACAGCGCCAAATTGAGATCCCGCAATGTGCATTGTGGAATGCTGCAAAAAAATACAGCAGGACCAAAATCATTGGGCATTGAGGTGGGTTACAGCCCATTCATTTTGAATGGGTTGCCAAACTTGAGTCAACACAACTCACATATTGCATACACAAACATGATGCTATTGTGAGACCCTTTCAGAGTGTTGGGAGCCACACTTAGGTCCTCTGTAATTTTTAAGTTGACTACCAAGTAAACCAAGGACCAGAAAAATGGCTCACTAACTTTACCATTTACAAAAAAAAATCAACAGTGGGAGCTCCCATATTTTTTTATCATCTTTAACTAATCCTTGTAATTTAAAATATCATCTTGGAATTAAAACACGTGTTAAATAAGGACATAGCAGTTCGGGAGAACTATTGCTTTACTAACCTGTCGTGATTGAGTGAATAGAAGAGCTCTGTGTCCTTGCCGTTGCCAGATTCTCAGTAGTGCTTCTACAACTATCAATTTTCCAGAGCGCTTCCAGTAACCAAACTCATCACCCTCTTCCAAATCCTCATCTCTCGTCCCCTTTAGAATTTTAGGGCCTCCAGTGAACAAATCTGGATGATTGCAGATCTTTCGTAAAGCAATAAGACCAGGGAACACCTGTAGCATGTACAAAAAATGAAAGCATAAATGATAAATCATCTTCCAACAAAAAAAACAAAAAAAAAAAGAGCTGTGACTTACCTATAAATTCCATATCTTGGAGTATAGTACAGGACAGGAAAAGTATTGATCGGCCATGGGTTATACAGTATCTCACATAAAGGAGTACACCCTCACATTTTTGAAAATATTTTATTATATCTTTTCATGTGACAACACTGAAGAAATTACACTTTGCTACAATGTAAAGTAGGGAGCGTACAGCTTGTATAACAGTGTAAATTTCCCCTCAAAATAACTCAACACACGACCATTGATGTCTAAACCACTGGCAACAAAAGTGAGTACACCCCTAAGTGAAAAATGTCCAAACAGGGCCCAAAGTGGCCACCATTATTTTGCAGCACTGCCTTAACCCTCTTGGGCATGGAGTTCACCAGAGCTTCACAGGTTGCCACTGGAGTCTTCTTCCACTCCTCCATGATGACATTGCGGAGCTGGTGGATTTTAGAGTCCTTGCGCTCCTCCACAGATGCTCAATAGGGTTTAGGTCTGGAGACATACTAGGCCAGTACATCACCTTTACCCTCAGCTTCTTTAGCAAGGTAGTGGTCATCTTGGAGGTGTGTTTGGGGTCGTTATGTTGAAATACTTCCCTGCAGCCCAGTCTCCGAAGGGAGGGGATCATGCTCTGCTTCAGTATGTCACAGAACATGTTGGCATTCATTGTTCCCTCAATGAACTATAGCTCCCCAGTGCCGGCAGCACTCATGCAGCCCCAGACTATGACACTCCCACCACCATGCTTGACTGTAGGCAAGGTACACTTGTCTTTGTACTCCTCACCTGGTTGCCGCCACACACACTTGACACCATCAGAACCAAATAAGTTTATCTTGGTCTCATGAGACCACAGGACATGGTTTCAGTAATCCATGTTCTTAGTCTGCTTGTCTTCAGCAAACTGTTTGTGGGCTTACTTGTGCATCATCTTTAGAAGAGGCTTCCTTCTGGGACCATTCTGCAGACCAATTTGATACAGTGTGTGGCGTATGGTCTGAGCACTGACAGGCTGACCTTCCACCCCTTCAACCTCTGCAGCAATGCTGGCAGCACTCATATGTCTATTTCCCAAAGACAACATCTGGATATGACGCTGAGCATGTGTCCAACTTCTTTGGTTGACCATGGCAAGGCCTGTTCTCAGTAGAACTTGTCCTGTTAAACCGCTGTATGGTCATGGCCACCATCCTGCAGCTCAGTTTCAGGGTCTTGGCAATCTTCTTATAGCCCTAGGCCATGTTTATGTAGAGCAACACTTCTTTTTTTCAGATCCTCAGAGAGTTCTTTTATTCCCAAAAAGTGCAGCGCTAAACTTAAAATATGATCATAAATATAGTGACACAAATATCATACAAGTGGCATTGTGAAAAATAACATAGAAAAAAGTCTAAAGTGTCTAAAGATCCAAGGAAAAGGTCAGAGAGTTCTTTACCATGAGGTGCCATGTTGAACTTCCAGTGACCAGTATGAGAGAGAGTGATAACACCAAATTTACCACACCTGCTCCCCATTCACACCTGAGACCTTGTAACACTAACGAGTCACATGATACCGGGGAGGGAAAATAGCAAATTGGGCCCAATTTGGACATATTCACTTAGGGGTGTACTCACTTTTGTTGCCAGCGGTTTTTTAATGGCTGTGTTGAGTTATTTTGAGCGGACAGCAAATTTACACTGTTATACAAGCTGTACACTCACTACTTTACATTGTAGCAAAGTGTCATTTTTTCAGTGTTGTCACATGAAAATTTATAATAAAATATTTACAAAAATGTGAGTGGTGTACTCACTTTTGTGAGATACTGTAAGCTCACACCTTCAAGTGATTGGACACAGGCCTTCCTTTTGAGGATACTCCCACTGGGTGCTTCCCTTGTAACCCTAATCCACTCTGTGTGTTCTGAGCTTTATATCACACAGTGCAGGGTAACAAAGGAATGGAAGGAAAAGTGACCCGTATCCTGTACTGTACTCCAGGATATGGAATTTACAGGCAGGTCAAAATTCCTAATTGTACAGGACAGGACAAAGGCAAAGTATTCATAGATCCTCAGGCCAGACAACAGGCCAAAAGGGCAGTGCGCCAACTAAAAAGGATTGTCCTCTGCAAAGTGCAGAAAGCAGCAATGAGATGGATAAATGGGAACTTGCAGATAGGCATCTCAGATGTCTACAGATGCCATGTATTTTCCTTTGTCTCGGAGAGGCCAGTAACTACCTTGCAGATTCCATGATAAATTTTGGAATCAGAATAGGTGCAGAATAGGATGAATACCCCCTCATACTGAAAACAGGTTGGATTAGAATCCTTTAACCCGGTCTTGTAGAGGTACTGGCACAACTACTCCCTGGGACAAGAGATGGTTTAGGGCATTCAGATATCTATAAAATTATATAAAACATAAGCGCTAAAAGTGGAGTAGGAGCCTCAAGGTATAGTAGTCATAGAAACGATCATGAGCAGTACACCTCTTTCAATCTCACCTGAGAAAAAGTTTGTCAGTAAGGAAAACTGCAGTGCAAAAGTCTTTGCTGCCCTCTTCAGATAGAGAAGAGCTTTAGACCATAGGCTGAAACAGAGGGTGCACCAGTCTTGTGCATTACCATAAAAATGATTAAAAACTTAAACTCCAATATACTCACAAAATTGTGAAACATCAGGCATATAAAATCAATCCAATACAGATACTTGAACAAGACCCATACAAGAGGGCAAAGCTTACACATTTCAAGGGCAGTGAACGCTTCATCAAAGGCTCATGAGAGACTTCTTAGGAGGGGGGTTTGGGGATCTTCCACTATGGGAGTAAAACCTTCTCTCCTGTGACACCTTTGATGAATAGGTCAAGAGCTTCTACGAATAGACATCTTCCTTGAAAAGGCATATGTATGCTGCACTTCTAACAGTCAACTTTAGTTGTCCAAGCTTTAAGCCACATAATTCTGTGCATGTGAATGGAGATTAGAGCCATACTGGAAATCTGTCCCAAGACATGTTCTAGGGCAGTGATGGCAAACCTTGGCACCCCAGATGTTTTGGAACTACATTTCCCATGATGCTCAACTACATTGCACAGTGCATGAGCATCATGGGAAATGTAGTTCCAAAACATCTGGGGTGCCAAGGTTCGCCATCACTGTTCTAGGGCATCCACACAAAAGAAAAAAGAGTGGAAGTTAGTTGCTGTAATTGCTCTTTTAACCACTTGCCGACTATATAACTTAATTACACAGCGGCAAGGTGGCACTGCTGCGTTGGATCACGTACCTAGTACATGATTTGACACTACGTGTAGGGGGCGCGCATGCATGCCATTGCTCTCACTGTGATTATACACAGCGGGAGCTGATCTGCGGGTACTGCGAACTATGTCCGCAGGCACTCACTGATCTTTTGGTACAGAAGAACAACGGCGGTCTGCCTATGTAAACAAGGCAGACTGAAGTTCTGTCAGGGGGGAAAGGCATGCATTCTGTGTTCCTGCAAAAGCAGGGATATGGATACATGCCTTCTCCAAGTAAAAGTACCTCCCACACAGTACACAAACATTGGCTAGGCACAGTTAACCCGGATGTTAACTTCTTCCCGCCCAGGGTCATTAGCACAGTGACCGTGCATATTTTTAGCGCTGATTGCTGTATTAGTGTCACTGGTGCCCAAAAAGTTTTAAAAAATGTCAGTTACTGTCAGATTGTCCACTGCAAGATTGCAGTCCCGCTATAAGCCCCTGATCGCCGCCATTACTAGTTAAAAAAACCCTAGGTTTGTAAAAGCTATAACTTTTGCACAAACCAATTAATATTTGCTTATTGGGTTTTTTTTTTTTTAACCAAAAATATGTAGAATACATATTGCCCTAAACTGATGAAGAAATTCGATTTTTTTCTGTTTTTTTTTTTTTTTTTTGGATATGTTTTAAAGCAGAAAGTAAAAAATACTGTGTTTTTGTTTTTTCAGAATTGTCAGTCTTTTTTTGTTTACAGCTCAAAAAAAAAAACCCGCAGAGGTAACCAAACACCACTAAAAAGAAGCTCTATTTGTGGGGAAAAAAAAGACATACATTTTATTTGGGTACAGCATCACAGTGCCTTTTCCCAAAAATAGGTCTGGTCATGAAGGGGTGTAATTCTTCTGGAGGTCAAGGGGTTAAGGCACAATCCTGGAAAACAGGGTCATGTTGGGTATTTATTGCCCTAGCCCAATTAGTTCCAGTTTGACAAACTGAAATTACAGCAAGAGCTGGATGCAGGGCTGGACATGTAAAATAAAAGAGAACCTTTGAAAATCTCTCAAACTTTCTATCTGTGGAATCTTTAAAAGAAGGAACATCTTCAATAGGTACAGTGAGATATTTAGGACTGTGACGACAGGATCAACCACAGGAATAGAATACTTTTTTGTGAACTTTTTCCACTGGATTGAGTTTGGCAATGATATTGGGTAAAAAGCGTGCCTGGAGTGATTAAATCAACATAGCTTGCACAGTCTGTCTGTTCATGAACAGGGAACATTATAAAAGATTTTTGCAGGTCGCTTTGTACCCAAAGGGACATGACGAGATTGATGAGAATCCAGCTGCACAATGCCATGACAAACAACAGCAACAACTTCTGCAGCTTCCTCCAATACTGCTTTAACATCCTCATCATTTTCTTCTATGTCTGCCTAGGGCTCAGGTAGAGAAATTGAAGTAGAAGAGGCATGAGGTTTTCTTTTTTAACCCAGGGCAAAGATGGCTGCATTAGAGCCAGTATTTGCCTGAGGAATTGTGGAATAGATGCAGAAAAGTCTGCATTTGTCAAGAAGGCCACTTGTTACGTGCACAAAATAGAACTAGAATTGGATTCAGAGATTGTCACACCTGGCTCCTTCTTTGGTAAAATACTAAAATCAATTAGCGCAACCACAAAATACACACATATCCTATGCTCAAATTTACAGTGCCTTGAAAAAGTATTCATACCCCTTGAGATTTTCCACATTTTGTCATGTTACTACCAAAAACAAAAATGTATTTTATCGGGATTTTATGTGATAGACCAACACAAAGTGTCACATAATTGTGAAGTGGAAGGAAAAGGATAAATGGTTTTCAAACGTTTTTAAAAATAAATATATCTGAAAAAGTGTGGCGAAACCCCCCCCCCCCCCCGAGTCAATATTTTGGAGAACCACCTTTCTCTGCAATTACAGCTGCAAATCCTTTTGGGTATGTCTCTACCAGCTTTGAGAGAGAGTGACCTTTTTGCCCATTCTTCTGTGCAAAATAGCTCAAGCTCTGTCAGATTGGATGGAGAGCGTCTATGAACAGAAAAGTCTTCCCAAAGATTCTCAATTCGATTTAGGTCTGGACTTTGACTGGGCCATTCTAACACATAAATATGCTTTGATCTAAACCATTCTATTGTAGCTCTGGCTGTATGTTTAGGGTTGTTATCCCGCTGGATGGTGAACCTCTGCCCCAGTCTCAAGTCTTTTGCAGACTCGAACAGGTTTTCTAAGATTGCCCTGTATTTGGCTTCATCCGGCTTCCCATCAAATATGACAAGCTTTCCTGTCCCTGCTAAAGAAAAGCATCCATACAACATGATGCTGCCACCACCATGTTTCACAGTTGGTATGGTATATTCAGGGTAATGTGCAGTGTTCATTTTCTGCCACACATAGCGTTTTGCTTTTAGGCCAAAAAGTTTAATTTTGGGCTCATCTGACCAGGGCACCTTCTTCCACGTTTGCTGTGTTCCCCACATGGCTTCTCGCAAACTGCAAACTGGACTTCTTATTTCTTCTTGCCACTCTTCGATAAAGGCCAGATTTGCTGAGTGCATGACCAATAGTTGTCCTGTGGACAGATTCTCCCACCTTAGCTGTGGATCTCTGCAGCTCTTCCGGAGTCACTATGGGCCTCCTGGCTGCTTCTCTAAATAATGCTTTCCCTACCTGGCCTGTCAGTTTAGGTGGACAGACATGTCTTGGTAGGTTTGTAGTTGTGTAATCTATGAAGGCGCCAACCTGATATGCTAACCCCTAACTGCCGCCCCTTTAAATGTGAAAAAAACTAGCATAAAAATGGTAAAATAATGTTGTTAGAAAAAATTCTATGTATATATACACCACCTCCACAAACGTGTATAAAATGGCACATAAACTCCAGCTGTGATAAATTTGTTAAACTAAGTAACCTTCTATAAAAAAAATGTTATGAATATTTGAAATAATAAATATATTAGTTCATAAAATGGTGTTAATAATATGTGTCCAATTTACAGGAGGTTTGCAGTTGTGCCATACTCTTTCCATTTTCGGATGATGGATTGAACAGTGCTCCGTGAGATGTTCAAAGCTTGGGATATTTTTTTATAACCTAACCCTGCTTTAAACTTCTCCACAACATTATCCCTGACCTGTCTGGTGTGTTCCTTGGCCTTCGTGATGCAGATTGTTCACTAAGGTTCTCTAACAAACCTCTGAGGGCTTCACAGAACACCTGTATTTATTCTGAGACTAAAAACACACAAGTGGACTAAGTAGGTGACTTCTGAAGGCAACTGACTCTACTAGATTTTAGTTAGGGGTGTTAGAGTAAAGGAGACTGAATACAAATGCACGCCACACTTTTCAGATATTTATTTGTAAAAAAGTTTGAAAACCGTTTATCATTTTCCTTCCACTTCACAATTATGTGTCACTTTGTGTTGGTCTACCACATAAAAGCCCAATAAGATACATTTACGTTTTTGGTTGTAAGAGGACAAAATGTGAAATATTTCAAGGGGTATGAATACTTTTTTAAGGCACTGTATGAAATAAAAATAATAATAATAATGCTACCAACAGACACTAATTAGGTGAAATCACAACACGTATCAATACCATAAATAAATAAATCTCTTGAACTGAATATAAACATCAAAATATCAAAAAAAACGCTATACACATCTAATACAATTATAATGTGCAACAAATATGAGTCCACAAATAGTGTAAATAAAAGTCCAATCAGTATAGGCAATCACCACTGTGATCCAAATATTAGGATTGGTCCACCACCATACAAACCGGCCTCTCACCTCATAGCTATGAGTCCCCCTGCAGTACCAGAAGGTAAGCTGCGTTCCCCTGAGGGATAATAGCTCTGATAGACTCATGGCAGATCCCCTCACTCCTCTTTTCCCTACAGACCACAGCTGCCAACTCCACACCAATATCAATGGAGATATTGGTCTGGAGCTGGCAGCTTTTGTCCACTCACCTGGGTCCCCTCTGTCATGAGTGCCCCGCACACACTGGGCGAAGGCACACGGAAGTCACAAAAGCCACTGCTGGTCTCTCTTTCTGAAGAAGTCCTTGCCTTTGGATGTAATGCATATGGGGGGTGGAGTCTTGGGTGTGATGTCAACCCGAAGCCATCTTACCATTCAGCTGAGAGTCGGCATATGTATTTCACATGTGCATTTGAGCTAGCAATGGCGACAGTACTTTATTTTGTAAGTGCAATATTCTTCTTTTATAAATTAAACCATTTAAACGGAGAGCATTCGATCTTGTGTACTTCCCTTTCCTTCTCATATACATCGGGTGTTCCTGGGTGCCTGAAGACCCGTGTAACCTTCCTTGGGGAAAAGAGTGAGGATCTGCCAGGAGTCTGTCAAAGGTATTATCCCTGAGGGGAACACCGCTTACGTTGACCTTCTGGTAATGCACAGTATCACAGTGGTGGTTACATATACACCGATTGGACTTTTATTTACACTATTTGTGGACTATGAGATTTGTTGCACATTAGAACTGTATTAGATGTGTATAGCACTTTTTGATATTTTGGTGTTTATATTCAGTACAAGAGATTTATTTTTGTTGTGCTGCACGGTTTTTTATTTATGGCTCCTGCTTTGTGCCTGGTCTCTGCCTTAGCTACATGTGAGGGTATTCCCCTGTGGGTTACTCACAGACTAGAACCAACCTCAACATTTCCCAGCAGACTTACCTAGCCCGCAAAAAAACAAAATAAAATTACACTGTCTAACATATATAGTTACATAGTAGGTAAGGTTGAATAAATACAAGTCCATCCAGTTCAACCTATGTTGTTGTGTGTGTTTGTGTAGATAATCATTTCCCATAACCCTGTACATTGTTTTTGTTAAGATGCACGTCCAAGTCTTTTAAAACTATCAATACTTCCTGCTAACACCACAGATTGTGTAAGAGTTCCACATCCTTACCGCCCTGACAGTGAAAAATCCCCTATGCAGCTTAAGGTTAAAATCGCTTCTCTTCCGGTCTTATCCTGTGGTCCCATGTCTTCTTACACTCCCTGGGACTGAAAAGTTTCATACTTACGCTGGGGATCACCATTGAGATATTTGTATATCACCATCATATCTCCTCTCAAGCATCTCTTCTACAGGGAGAATACATTTAGTATTTGTAGGCGTTCCTCATAATAGAGGTCCTCCAGTCTCCATATTCATTTTGTTGCCATTCTCTGGACTCTTTCCAGCTCCAGCACATCCTTTCTGAGGATTGGTGGCCAGAACTGGACAGAATACTCCAGATGCGGCTGAGTTTTAAAAAGGGGCAGGATTATCTCTGGAGTAAATCCCCTTTTTAATGCATGCCAATATTTTGCTGGCTTTGCTTAAAATTGCATACTATTCCTCAGTCTTCTACTAGGACCCCAAGATCCTTCTCCATCCTGGAATCCCCCAGAGGTTCTTCCCCTAGTAAGTAACGTGTATTTATATTTTTAACCCTCAAGTGCATTACCTTACATTTTTCAATGTTAAACCTCATTTGCCATCTAGTTGCCCACTCCATTAATTTATTCAGGTCCTCTTGTAAGGTTTCTATATCCTGCTGTGATGCTATTGCCCTACCTATTTTTGTGTCGTCAGTAAACACTGAGATTGAGCTATTTATACCAACCTATATGTAATTTATGAATAAATTAAACAGAATTGGTCCCAAGAAAGAGCATTGGGGTACCCCACATACCACTCCAGACCAGTCTGAGTACATGTTATTTATCACCACCCTTTAAACAAGCCCTTGTAACTAATTTTCTTTCCAAGAACAAACCCTATGGTGCATGCCTACAGACCTCAGTTTGTAGAAAAGGCGTTTATGGGGAACTGTACTGAATGCTTATGCAAAATCCAGATACACCACATCCACAGGCCTTCCCCTATCTAGATGGCAGCTCACTTTCTTGTAGAATGTTAACAGATTGGTCTGGCAGGAACGACCTTTTGTAAACCCAAGCGGATTACTACTAATGATACTAGGGATGCACCGAAATTTCGGCCACCGAAATTATCGGCCGAAAATGAGCCTATCTCATTTCGGCCGATAATGGGTTAACATTGCCGAAAATAATGGCCGCCGTGGAGAAGGAGGAGGGCGCAGCGCAGCACAGGGCAGGCTTTAAAAGTCCCGCCTCTGGCCGGCCGTCCGCCTCTCAATGACGTCCCTACTACTCTGTGCATTAGTGAATGGACATACCAGGCGGGAGGGCGGGGCGAGCGGCCGCTATAGATATTACTATGTGATCCTTCCCTGTGCATCCCTGTCAGCCTGTCAGTGTCAACTATGTGTGAATGAGAACAGAACTGACCTAACACCGGGCGGGGGGGCGGGGCGAGCGGCCGCTATAGATATTACTATGTGATCCATCCCTGTGCATCCCTGTAAGCCTGTCAACTATGTGTGAATGAGAACAGAACTGACCTGACACCGGGCGGGGGGAGCGGCCGCTATTAGCTGTAACTATGTGAGCGTTTCACTTCCCTGACAGGCATGTATCTCCGCTGACAAGGAAGTGAAACGCTCACATAGTTACAGCTAATAGCGGCCGCTCCCCCCGCCCGGTGTCAGTTCTGTTCTGTTCTGTTCTCATTCACACATAGTTGACAGGCTTACAGGGATGCACAGGGATGGATCACATAGTAATATCTATAGCGGCCGCTCGCCCCGCCCCCCCGCCCGGTGTTAGGTCAGTTCTGTTCTCATTCACACATAGTTGACACTGACAGGCTGACAGGGATGCACAGGGAAGGATCACATAGTAATATCTATAGCGGCCGCTCGCCCCGCCTGGTATGTCCATTCACTAATGCACAGAGTAATAGGGACGTCATTGAGAGGCGGTGTCCCCGGCCAGAGGCGGGACTTTTGAATGAAGGACACCCGAGGAGGGGTAGCTGAGGCAGTGGGGGGGGGGGGGGGGGGTAGAGCGGAGGCAGCTTACCAATGATATTTGTATTATGAAGCATGAGGGGTTAATGTATTGTCACTAGTGGTCACTCATCTATTAGCGACTGTCCAGTGGCAGGTAATTAACCCCTTTGTGCTGCATTAGTGCAACCAGTATCAGTGCAACCAGTGTTAATTAACACTGATACTGGTTGCACTAATGCAGCACAAAGGGGTTAATTACCTGCCACTGGTCAGTCACTAATAGATGAGTGACCAGCAGTGGCAATACATTAACCCCTCATGCTTCGTAATACAAATACCATTGGTAATTAAATTAACCTCTTGCCAACCCGTCACAGTACATATACTGTGACAGGGTGGCAGCGACAGGTGTACGCCTGCCTGTTTTTGGTGTATGCCCCTGTTCTATCCATTTTAAATTTTTTTGGGGGAAAAAGTCATTTTCGGTTTCGGTTTTCGGCCAAGGGCATCCTGCATTTTCGGTTTCGGCCCAAAATTTTCATTTCGGTGCATCCCTAAATGATACAGTTTTTATCAGCAAATGTTTGGATATGGTCCCTTATAATGCCCTCAAAGTTTACAAACTTCCGATGTTAGACTGACTGGCCTGTAGTTTCCAGGAATATATCTCTGCTCTTTTTTGAATATTGGTACCACGTGGGCTTTTTGCCAATCAGCTGGTACCATTTCTGTCAGTATGTTGTCCATTGAGTTTAGGAATAGTGGTCTGGCTATAACCTGAGTTCTTTGAGGACTCTTGGGTGTAAGCCATCGGGTCCTGGAGATTTATTTATGTTAAAGGAGTTGCAAAGTTAGGAAGGTTTTTTTTATGTTAATGCATTCTATGTGTAGCAGCCTCCCCAGCATCCGCTAATACTTACCTGTGTCCCATCTCTGTCCAGCGATGTCCATGAGTCCCTCAGCCATCCGGGACTCTCCCTCTTGATTGGCTGAGACACAGCCACGGCGCCACTGTATCCTGCAGCTGTCAAAAGTCAGTGAGCCAATCAGGAAAGAGAGGGGGTGGGGCCGAATGGCAGCTCTGTGTCTGAATAGACACACAGGGCTGCAGCTCGGCTCAGGGGCCCCCATTGCAAGCTGCTTGCTGTGGGGGCACTCAATAGGAGGGAGGGGCCAGGAGCAGCAACGGGGGACCCGAGAAGAGGCGGGTCCAGGCTGCTCTGTGCAAAACCAAACTACACAGAGAAGGCAAGTAGAACATGTTTTGTTTTTTTTTTTTTAATGAGACTTTTCCAGACTCTGGCCTCTGTTAGCCACAAGGGTACATCCTGTGATGTGTTAATGACAATACAGTCGTGGCTGTTATACCCATCCTTTTCCTGTGTGAAGTCGGAGGAGAAGAAAACATTTAGTACAGTTGCCTTCTCATTGTCATCTGTAACCATCTTCCCTTCAGTGTCCTTTATAGGGCCTATGCGTTCCGACCTCGACTTTTTACTGTTAATATAGTAAAAACATTTCTTGGGATTTTTTTCTACTCTTTACTCTCCTCCACTATGGGTCTCTCGTAGTCTTTTTTAGCTGCCCTGATTGCGTTCTTATATTTTTTATTGCATTCCTTGTAGTAAATTTGCATTAAAAACAGATATTTTAGTTGCACAACATTTGCAAATATATAAGGAAGCCTCAGTGTCTTGACAAGGCTCCTTTGCAATAATTTAACGGCAGCCATGCCTGGACGCAGCCCACTCTTATCTAAAGGCACAGGGACCCACTAGAAGCCCAGCAAACTGTAGTGGGCTTCATTTAGGCATGCCTGCCCATAATTTACCATTGCTATATGCTACAATATGGAGACTCTCAAATATTAAAACCTCGCTTTACAGGGAGCCCTTGACATGGCCTGTTTTTTTTTTTTTTTTTTTACAAAGGGATGAATAAATCGCAGAAGCCTGGCAACCAATGCAAAGAACGAATTAAATCAGTATTAAACCCAAAAACAAAAATGTAATGCACAGTATTACTTATTACTTAGATGCGATAGCTGCTCTAGTTTCTTTAAGGTGTTTTTTTGCTTTCTTTTACCTTGTGCTTCATCCAGTAACACATTTCATGTATTAGGGCATCTGAAATTTGGATTACGTAGTAAAGCCGACACCTTAGGACAGCAGCACTTTCAGTGAGGGCAGAGGATAGTGTTAGGGTCCTCTCACATGGGCGTCCGCCCGGCAGACTCAGCTTTGCTCAGCGGGGGGATCGATCTGTTGATCCCTGCTAGGCAGGCGGATGACAGGTCTGTCTCTGCTCACTGTGCTGAGACGGACCTGTCAGAGCCCCTGCTTTCCTCTATGGGGAGATCGGATGAAAACTGACCGCCTGTTCATTTTCATCCGTTCCGATGTGCCAGGCAGATGGAAACTAGGGTTACTATCTGTCTGGATTTCACGAACAGGATCAGCTCGGATAGCAGCTGGTGTCAGCAGACATGTCACAGCTGACATCCGCTGCCCCATAGAGGTGAATGGAGCGTCCGATCAAGTCCGCCTGCAAAACTAACAGGCGGACCTGATCAGAAAGCCCATGTAAAAGGAGCCTTAGACTAGCAGGTTTAGATAGATTTAACAAACAAATTAAAGTTTAACTCAAGGTAACATTTTATAGGCAGTACATAAATGAATAAAAGATGGCCATGGTAAGCACCCCTGTCAGTGTTAAACAATTTGTCTCAACCTCCTACATGCTACTTTGTCTAGAAAACCTGGTTTACAAGTTAAAAAATTACAGAATTACTGGCAGGATCACCCGGTGAAAATAAAGGAAAAAAAAGAGAAAACTGATGCAGTTACCACATTTAAGAAATTGTGAGCTCCAAAGGAATATATTTTTATTTATGGGTGCAATACAACTTTAATAAGCAATGCTTTAAAGCTTCTTCTACAGGTCTCCAGGGAAGCTCCTGTCAAAAGTTACCGTTGACTACTTCATTAGACCAATTGTCCCCTAAAGGAGGCATTAAATAGAACTCTAGGCATAAAACAAATTACACAGCAGGAAAAAGTAAATTGTTTGACCTTCCACAGGATATGTACTCCTGTTCGGAAAGACCTGGGATTCTTGCTTTAGCTTAACTGCTTCCCATGCCACTACTCTGCCTGTGACCGGCTCATACTGCAGAAAAGTGATACTGAAGCTGTAAAGCTAAACTAGTGAGAATCCTTGCATCTGGCTATAGCATGTGGTTGTGGAATGTACTAGAGTAGAAGATACAAAGTGGTGCCAGCACACCAATATTTAGTGTTCTGGTGCAAATTTAGTCTGAACTCTTAAGGGAAAAAAAAAAGTCTCAACCTGACCATTATTATACTTGTTTATGCTACAACGGCTATTTAACTAGAGTAATATTTGTACTGAGTGTAATGTGGAGACTATTTGCGCTTTAGCCATAAAACTGGCTTACTGGCTGTAACTTCAAAGTTTAGCTTTAGGTTTGCAATGCACTTCAAATGTATACATAGTTACATAGTTAGTGAGGTTGAAAAAAGACATCAGTCCATCCAGTTCAACCTATGATGTGTGTGTGTGTTTGCTTTTAACTGTACATTGTATACCCCTGTATGTTGTGGTCTTTAAAGTGTCCATCCAATAGTTTTTTGAAACTATCAATGCTCCCCGCTGATACGACTGCTTGTGGAAGAGAATTCCACATCCTTACCGCTCTTACAGTGAAGAACCCCTTACGCACTTTAAGGTTAAACCGCCTTTCCTCAAGTTTTAGTGAGTGGCCACGTGTCTTATTGTATCTCCTTTCTCTGAATAGTTTGTTCCTTATGCTAGGGTCGCCAGTACAGTATTTGTACATTGATATCATATCCCCCCCTCAATCGTCTCTTCTCCAGAGAGAATAGGTTCAGTGCTTGTAGTCTTTCCTCATAGCTGATGTCCTCCATTCCCCTAATTATTTTTGTTGCCCTTCACTGGACTTTCTCCAGTTCCAGCACATCCTTCCTGAGGACCGGTGCCCAGAACTGGACAGCATACTCCAGATGTGGCCGGACCAGAGTCTTGTAGAGTGGGAGAATAATCTATTTCTGGAGTGAATCCCCTTTTTTATACAACCCAGTATTCTGTTGGCTTTGCTTGCGGCGGCTTGGCATTGCATGCCACTGCCAAGCCTGTTGTCTACCAGTACCCCCAGGTCCCTTTCCATCCTAGACTCACCCAGAGGTTCCCCCCCTAGTGAGTAGCTTGCTTTCTGGTTTCTGGCCCCAAGTGCATTACTTTACATTTTTCTACATTAAATCTCATCTGCCATGTAGTTGCCCACCCGTTATTTTGTTCAGGTCTGCTTGCAAGATTTCCACATCCTGCATAGAAGATATTGGCATGCCTAATTTAGTATCATCTGCAAATACTGAGATTGTACTAGATATCCCCTCCTCTAGATCATTTATGAATAAATTAAAAAGGATTGGTCCCAGGACAGAACCCTGGGGGACCCCACTTTCCACACCCGCCCAATCCGAGTACTCCCCATTAATCACCACCCTCTGTACTCTCCCCTGGAGCCAGTTCTCTATCCAGGTACTCCCCTTATGGTCCATACCTACCTTCCTTAGTTTGTACAGTAAGCGTTTGTGGGGAACGGTGTCAAAGGCCTTTGCAAAGTCCAGATACACCACATCCACAGGCTTACCTTTATCTAAGTGGCAGCTCACTTCATCAGTGGCAGCTCACTTTTATTGGCCTAAATAGTACAATAGAGTAAATGCACTTTCTGTATGTATGGCTTTTGAAGAGGTTTACAATGATCTTGACAGTCTGTATTTGGTTTGCATATGGAAGTAGGTCAAACAGAAAACATACAAAAAAAACCCAAAAAAAACAAACACACACTGAAACTCGATTCAGTCACTGTTTCCAGCCCTGCAAGAGCACTATATGCCCTTCGTCTCATGTTGCTTGTCCACTAGCTTTCTTTTCAAATTGTTTTACTTACCTGCATATCTCCATTTAGTATTCCATAGACTTCCTTGGAATCTATATAGGTCTGGTACACTTGTCGCTGGTCATCAGTGAAACGACAGAACAACACCTATAAAAATGGCAATACATAATAGTAGAAATATATTTTACCACAACAAAACAGATGTGCGATCAGACAAGCTTGAAGAATGGAAAATTGATCATCAAATGCTTACCACAATTTTCCTTTTGTGACATTGCTCCATGTCAGCCTACCATTGGGGTATGCTCATAAATTTGACTCCCTCCCTCACGCTGGCATTCCATAACTCGATTTCACCTGAGTGGGAGTCTGTGCTGACATGGAGCAGGTCAGGAAAGGAAAATTGCGGTAAGTATTTGATATTCAATTCTCCCTTTTCCTGACAGCTCTATGTCAGCCTACTACTGAAAACTAACTAGCTAACCAGGGTGGGATAATGGGGAAAGAAAATAGGGTTAATTATGGCCTCAGGCTAATGAAATAACCGTTTTGACAAAATTACCAGTTGTCAAAAATGACGGCTCTATGCGATATTGAGAACTAAAGGTTTGTATGGATGATCACGTTGCCGCCTGGCATATTGACTTCATTAAGTCTCTACAGGCGGCTGCCCAGGAGGTTGAGACACTTCTTGTGGAGTGCGCCTTTATTCCTCTCGAAAGGGCAAACCCCCTAACCTGCGAGGGAGATCACTTTCACAATCACTCCACTCTAATCTCTGGCCCTCTTGCGTGAACCTCTGGGAACCACAAACAGGCAATCTGATGAAATTAAAATTTAGGTAGCATGGATATACGTCTTCAGTGACTCCCCGACATCCAAAAGGACTAACTTTTTGTCCATCCTCCTGGTGAAAAGTAGGCAACACGATTTCTTGACTTAGATGAAATCTTGAGGGCACTTTTGGAATATTATTCAGCATCTGGAACAGAATAACTCTGTCCTCCAGGAAGGACTAATAGGGTTCTTTATACCCTAGAGCTCCCAACTCACAAACCCTCCTAGCTGAGGCTACCGCTACTAGGAAAGCGTTCTTTAATGACAATTCCCATAGCAACAACTTCATCATGGATTTTTGGATCAGATAGGCATTTGAGTACTATTGTGAGGTCCCCTGTAGAAACGTGGGGGCTCTGGGAGGCCTTAGCTTTACTACGGCCTTAAGAATAAAAGAATCAGAGGTCCACTGACTCCTGTTAAGGCCTGACATTGCAGAAGTGTGTTCTTTGAGTGAGCTTGCGCTCAGGCCTATTTGGAGACCACTTTGAAGAAAACTGGTGACATGGCAAACTCTTGCTTCCCTGGAGAAAACTTCTGAAGTAGCATATTCTTGGAATTTATGCCAGACTTTGTTGTAGACTTTGTTAATGCTGCTCTTTCATGCTCTCATGAGGACATCTTCCATTCTCGTAGAGCAACCTAAATCTGCAAACCTGAGCCTCTTAATATTCAGGCAGCTAACTAGAGCTTCTCCGGATGGAGAACTTGACCTTATTCGCCAACTCAGACATGTATCTTGAGGCAGGAAGCCAGACTGAGCACAATCACAGAGCCTTGCTGTCAATTTAGGCTTCATCTTTTATGAACTAATGCAGTAAATAAGTACTTCCTTGAAGGCCACATCATCTTCTAACGGTAAAGTAATACATCTGTCCAATCCCATAAGTAACACACCGACCAAAAGTGGTGACTCCAAACGCTGGACACCATTCTCTTCACAAAGGCATAATTTTGACATCTGCTGTGAAAACATGCTTTTTGCTCCATTCTACTAGAATGAGCCTTAATTAAGTTACCATAGGGAAATTGCAAAGCGGTCTTCAGAGGCACTTAAAAAATACTTCCACTGCTTTCCTTTTAATCTTAAGGCATCTCACCAGCCTTACAAAGAAGAGCTCAAAAGCTGGATAAAGTTCATCCTCATCTGAATCTTATTCTTTGGAAGAGTGTGAAGAATGTTGGTTGGCCTGAGAAAGCTCTTGAGACTAGTTACTGGTTTTGGAAGGAAAACTGGACCTTGCTAGAACAGATGGATGACTCTTGCACTAGGGGAATTCGAACAACTAATTTAGAATGTTTTGACCACGTTTATGAATTGTGATAAAGTTTTGGTCCTCGTCATCTTCATCCCTGACTGCTTGAACAAAGCAGGATTCATCCAGTCATGTTCATCCGCATCTCTGTCTCTGGAAGAGTCTGAAGAGGGCGGTATGCCTAGAAAGCAGATTGGAACTGTCCCCTACCTTCTTTGGTAGCACTGATCCTTATTTGGGGTTTGCATTTGTACAAGAAATACAAGGAGGTAACCACACACAGATTTACTGCTTGCTGCACCAGGACTTGTCTCAGTAAAAAATAAATCCCTGACAAGCAGAAACACTGGGCAAGTCTAAGAAGAACTCCACATTAAGAATAATAATATAACATGTACAATACTACCCAAGTCATCTGGTAACTAAGAGGTTTTAAATTATCCATCTACTTCAAAACTACAGCCCTGCAGACTAAAAAAAAAGCAGCACAAAACAAATTCAATGCAATAGTAATTAGAGATAACCCTCCAAGGCGTTAACTACTGCTAAGGAAGGCTAATACTTGCAGCTTCCCAGACCAGAGCTCAGACATTCACCAGGTGGTAATTCATCAGACCCAGTCATGCCAGAAGCAGGACAATGAAAAAGTTTTGTTCAGGACAGAAACAAAAAAAGGTAGGACTCTAAAAACAGAGATTATAATAATATTCTGCAATGTACACAGATTACCCAAGGGGATAGTAACTATCATCATTGCACATTTTACCAAAAGTGGAGTAAACTTCAATAGACCACAAGCAGGAGCCTTTATTCAACCCCAAGCTTATGTGGAGCTGAAAAAGCATTGCAGCTGCCATAGGGGGAACCATTCATTCTAAAGAAACAGCACTGAATGAAGGAAGATACAGCATGCATTACAAAGGCAAAAAGACAATAAAATCAGGCAGAATTACATACCAGATAGCTGCATAGCCATGGTATAACCTTTGGGAACAGCCATGCATTTAGCGGGGCATTAATCACAATGCCAGCCATAACATCCAAACAAGAAGCCTATTTAAAATGTGCATTTTGTGATTTTTTTCTTTTTTTAAAGTTGAACTCATCTACAAGAGGGTTTGCACCTTGGGAGCAACAGGTGGACGGCCACAAGTTTATTGCAGCCAGGTAAGGGGTGCTGCTTGGTCCTACAAGGTGAGGAAGAAAAGAAATGAACGCCGGCCTGAGGGAGGGAGTCAAATTTATGAATTACGTCATGCAGGTTACATAGTTAGTCAGGTTGAAAAAAGACAAGTCCATCTGACTCAACCAGTAAAAAACATTGAGGAAAACCATCCGTATAATCCCAAATACACAATCCTATACCCGTAGTTGATCCAGAGGAAGGCGAAAAACCCCAGCAAAGCATGATCCAATTTGTTACAGCAGGGGAAAAAAATCCTTCCTGATCCCCGAGAGGCAATCGGATATTCCCTGGATCAACTTTACCTATAAATATTAGTACCCAGTTAAATTTGTTACACCTAGGAAAGAATCCAGGCTTTTTTTAAAGCAATCTAGTGAGCTGGCCAGAACCACCTCTGGAGGGTGTCTATTCCACATTTTCACAGCTCTTACTGTGAAGAAACCTTTCCATTTTTGGAGATGACATCTCTTTTCCTCTAGACGTAAAGAGTGCCCCCTTGTCCTCTGTGATGGCCTTAAATTGAATACCTCAACACCAAGTTTACTATATGGACCCCTTATGTATTTATACATGTTGATCATATCCCCCTTTAATCTCCTCTTCTCAAGAGAGAATAAATTCAGTTCCTCTAATCTTTCCTCATAGCTGAGCTCCTCCATGCCTCCTGGGGATATGGGTGGAGCATACCCCAGCGGTAGGCTGACATGGTACAGTCAGGAAAAGGTTTTATGAAGTGCGTGCCTGAAGTTTTAGCATGCACCGCTTCAAAAAATGAAATCCTTCCCCACTCCCCTTTGCTTTCAATATGATTTTTTTTTTAACATTATAAAAAAGCACTCAATTATTTTCTTAATGTGTTTTCTACTCATGTGATGCCATAATTACAAATAGTAAAGAAATAAAGATCACCTGTTCATTTTTGTCAGGAAGTGACAGGCTCATCTTCACATCTGCTTTCATACGTCTCAGAAGATAGGGATTTATAGTATCACGTAGCACACATGCACATTTGTATGCAGTCTTAACCTACAATATAAAAACAGATATTGCTGGAACACTTAAATCAGTTACATAGTTGCTAATTTTGAATAACGACACAGGTTCATTCAGTTAAGCATGTGAGGTGTGGTGCGTTAAAGTTCCACATCTTTATTACTTTAACAGTGAAACCCTTTACACAATTTATGATTAAACTACTTCTCATCTAACTTCATTGTGCGGCCATGTGTCTTCTTCAGAGGTCTTAAGCCTCGTACACACGCAACGATTATCGGCCGACCGATCAGCCGTCTTTTGTCCAAGTTGTGTTTTGTTGGTTGTAATGTGCCTAGACTGCACATGAATTTTCTCGGCCAACAAAATTCTACTTCAGAAGTGATGTCATGTGCTGGTTTACTTTCCGTGTGTTTTTTCTTCTCTGAGCATGCCCAGTCTTGCTCATCAGATTTTTGTCTGCCGAAATCTGTACTGACTGACCGAAAATCCGCCGTTGTGTTGACGGCCAACAAAATTTTTATAGCCTGCACACCAGATTTTATTCGGCCGAAAAGTCGGAGTCGGTTGTCCAAAGTATCATACTAACAAGCCGAAAATCGGCCGATCGGACGTTGGCTGAAAATTCACGGCCAATAATCGATGCGTGTGTACGAGGCATTGGATTAAACAGTTGTTTTCCCAATACTGCAATCACTGCTGAAAGATCTGTATATTGCAATTGTATCCCTTCTTAAGCATCTCTTCTACATGGAAAATATAAGTTTAATTATACACCGGCTATCTGGTGAGTTCCCATTGCAGGGGGGGAGCACTTGGCGGTGGTGGAATTGTGGTGCTTTCAATCCAGGTCCCTCACACCTTTCCCTTGAATAAGTGACTCAGGGAGATACGGGAGTCTCCATGGAACTCTGAACAGACTGTTCTACGGACTTGTGCGAGTGCACGAATGTCCCTTGTATTTTAGCACTGTTAGTGTTTGTGGTTTATGACCTATTATGTTAATGATCCTTCGAACACCTACTATGCATTTTATTTATTTATAACAGCTGCTTGGACTTTATGTCATTTTTTCTTTCATCAAGTTGTCCGTCTAGTTTTTCCTGTATAGCGCAGGGTGAGTGAATATATGTCCTTAGGGGTCCGTGGTTAGATACATATCTTTCACTCTTATTCTGTATATATATATATATATATATATATATATATATATATATATATATATATATATATATATGGGTGTGCATATGCAGTCCACAAGTAACACTAGAGTCCCCTTTATGTTTTTAAATACATTAACATACAGATCGTTTTTGTTTTATTTAGATTTTTTAACATCAGGTCTTTATTATATTTTTGGTGTTTTGGCCCCCTCATTTGTTTTTTGTAAATTATCTAGTTATAAAACGCCTGATCAGACTGTGGTATTAGACAAGTAAAATGCCGCTACTTTCCACTTAATGGTCCACTAGAAAATGGCGCTGGACTGGAAGTCATATTGCTGGTTAACAATATGGCACGGACACCGGAAAGTACGTCAACAATATGGCGGCGAAACCTGGAAGGGACATTCGGCCGCTTACGATGTCCTCAATCAATGAAAGCTAGTACAAGGTGAGGGATGCATATATATTGGACAAAACAGGCTGCATCCTATGAGCTCCTGATAATGCGCGTGGCGGGAAACAGCCGTTGACCTGGGATATATGCCTGAGGTCCAGCTGCCATTCTAGGTTTAGTTTGGCGGCACCCGCAGTAAGTTTATTATATTCTTTATGCACTTAATGGACCTTCCTATTGTACCAAACCGCCAGTTTTTTTGCATATTTACTGGCGTTCAGTTTATGTGAGTTAAATATTTTATTGTGTTTTTATTTTATTTGTTTTAATACAGTGGGTACGGAAAGTATTCAGACCCCCTTAAATTTTTCACTCTTTGTTATATTGCAGCCATTTGCTAAAATCATTTAGGTTCATTCTTCTTCCTCATGAATGTACACATAGCACCCCATACTGACAGAAAAACACAGAATTGTTGACATTGTTGCAGATTTATTAAAAAAGAAAAACTGAAATATCACATGGTCCTAAGTATTCAGACCCTTTGCTCAGTATTTAGTAGAAGCCCCCTTTTGATCTAATACAGCCAGGAGTCTTTTTGGGAAAGATGCAACAAGTCTTTCACACCTGGATTTGGGGATCCTCTGCCATTCCTCCTTGCAGATCCTCTCCAGTTCTGTCAGGTTGGATGGTAAACGTTGGTGGACAGCCATTTTTAGGTCTCTCCAGAGATGCTCAATTGGGTTTAAGTCAGGGCTCTGGCTGGGCCATTCAAGAACAGTCACGGAGTTGTTGTGAAGCCACTCCTTCGTTATTTTAGCTGTGTGCTTAGGGTCATTGTCTTGTTGGAAGGTAAACCTTCGGCCCAGTCTGAGGTCCAGAGCACTCTGGAGAATGTTTTTGTCCAGGATATCCCTGTACTTGGCCGCATTCATCTTTGCCTCGATTGCAACCAGTCGTCCTGTCCCTGCAGCTGAAAAACACCCCCACAGCATGATGCTGCCACCACCATGCTTCACTGTTGGGACTGTATTGGACAGGTGATGAGCAGTGCCTGGTTTTCTTCACACATACCGCTTAGAATTAAGGCCAAAAAGTTCTATTTTGGTCTCATCAGACCAGAGAATCTTATTTCTCACCATCTTGGAGTCCTTCAGGTGTTTTTTAGCAAACTCCATGCGGGCTTTCATGTGTCTTACACTGAGGAGAGGCTTCCGTCGGGCCACTCTGCCATAAAGCCCCGACTGGTGGAGGGCTGCAGTGATGGTTGACTTTCTACAACTTTCTCCCATCTCCTGACTGCATCTCTGGAGCTCAGCCACAGTGATCTTTGG
Source organism: Pelophylax lessonae (assembly GCF_965119305.1). Classification (NCBI taxonomy): domain Eukaryota; kingdom Metazoa; phylum Chordata; class Amphibia; order Anura; family Ranidae; genus Pelophylax; species Pelophylax lessonae. Next base: position 219,732,753 of record NC_138776.1, on the reverse strand, counting down.
GTTCTTCTTTACCTCTCTCACCAAGGCTCTTCTCCCCCGATAGCTCAGTTTGGCCGGACGGCCAGCTCTAGGAAGGGTTCTGGTCGTCCCAAACGTCTTTCAATTGAGGATTATGGAGGCCACTGTGCTCTTAGGAACCTTAAGTGCAGCAGAAATCTTTTTCTAACCTTGGCCAGATCTGTGCCTTGCCACAATTCTGTCTCTGAGCTCTTCAGGCAGTTCCTTTGACCTCATGATTCTCATTTGCTCTGACATGCATTGTGATCTGGAAGGTCTTATATAGACAGGTGTGTGGCTTTCCTAATCAAGTCCAATCAGTATAATCAAACACAGCTGGACTCAAATGAAGGTGTAGAACCATCTCAAGGATGATCAGAAGAAATGGAAAGCACCTGAGTTAAATATATGAGTGTCACAGCAAAGGGTATGAATACTTAGGACCATGTGATATTTCAGTTTTTCTTTTTTAATAAATCTGCAACAATGTCAACAATTCTGTGTTTTTCTGTCAGTATGGGGTGCTATGTGTACATTCATGAGGAAGAAGAATGAACCTAAATGATTTTAGCAAATGGCTGCAATATAACAAAGAGTGAAAAATTGAAGGGGGTCTGAATATTTTCCGTACCCACTGTATGTTTTGGCTAAAATAAATACTACACTATAAGAATTTATTCTCTTCTCATGTCTGATAAGTTATCCTGCTTGACGGATTGAAAAATTCCTTGAGAGTTCCATCTTTATGTGTGGGAGTACCACCGGTTCAAACAGAGATTTTGAGAGATGAAACACATTCATATCCCAACCCACGATTGCTGTCCTATAACATAGACTGCAATCAATTCCGGTGAGTTTGCATTTTAACCACTCGGTGAAGGCAAGAAACCACGGATGACACTTGAGATCAAATCGTGCACTGCGTAACTTTTTTTTTTTTTTCACCTGGATTCAATTATGGATGCTTTATTGTGATTTGATATATTTTATCACTCTTTGAATATTTTTTACAGTTCTATTCTTGTTTGTTTATACAGCGCTGCAACTTTTTATGCTTTTCTGGAATGCATTGCACCAGCGTTCAGTAGATTGCTGATGCCCTGCAGGTCTTCTGCATACTGTCAGTGTAAGCTGTCTGCTGAAATATCTTACTGGGAGGCAGTTTCACACTGACAGGTAGAATAAATGAACTACCACAGTGCTGCGATAGTTCATTGGGAACTACAAGCTGACAGCTGCAAAGGCTGTCGGTAGTAGTAAACCATTCATTCACAGAAATGAGTTTTCTTTAGTACATTTGTAACATGTTACACCTTGAATATGGGTATAACATGTTACAAAAGGTGAACTTATCCCTTAAAGTCTCATAACCGCCTTTCAGAATATTACAATGGCCCCACAAAGTGCTGTTCACACAGGAGGCGTTCCGTAATGTTAAAAGTTAAGCAGCATGTCGCTTTCATGTAACCACACCTTAACCCCTTTTCCCGCCAGCTGTCTCTGGGCCCTTTAAGGGTTCTAAATGCTGGGAGGTAGAGGTGGGCATTCGGGTCATGTGACAGCCATGATTGGCTGTCACATCGGTCACATGATCGGAGCTTTCCGGTAACCGCTGGCTACCGTGCAAGCGACAATATGACACGGACACCGGAAATGACGTCATCAATATGGCGGGGAAACCGGAAATTACGTTCCACTGCTTACGATGTCCCCAATCAATGAAATCTAGCACAAGGTAAAGGCTGCGTAAAGATTGGACACAAAAGGCTGTATCCTTTGAGCTCCTGATGATACGCGTAGGGTGAAGTGGCTGTTGAGCTGGGATATATGCCTGAGGTCCAGCTGCCATTCTAGGTTTAGTTTTGCTGCTAGCATGACAAGTGTTTTAAACAGGGCCGCATAAATGCAGCCACACGCAGAGAGGCCGTATATGGGAGTTCCATCGGCGTGAAGAGGTTAACAGCACCTACAGCATTTATAGCAGGTCAGTGAAGCATTTATAAACTGTTAGCTGGGCATTGAGGGAGAGACAGTGGAGGCTCCTGTATCCCAGAATGCACTGGTTAATAATAGAGAAGACAGAGCAGCTCCGGTTACTTCCTGGTTGCACAGAGCAGCTGTATGGTTGTACAGAGCAGCTGTATGGTAACAGCATTTGCTTGTCTGCAGGCAAAAGGATCAATCCAGCCAGCAATACTGGCATTGTCAGGTCAGAGCAGAGGCACATTATTGCCAGTGACAAAGCTTTTTGCTTGTTTGCTGAGCTAGACCGTGCCAAGTGTCAAAGAAATTAAAGTACACAAATCCATCTTGCAGAGAACTCACAAAAATGTCTGCCATCACAGCACAACCTAACCACGCCTCAAAGTAGATCATTTCCTTTACATCACTTCCCACTAGAAAAGCAACACTTCCACAGGCATTCTTGAAGCACTTTCACTGTATTATAGACAAAGAAAACATCATAAATGCAATAATAGTGTTTAGTGAAGATTTCTTTTTTCTTCATAACCAACACACATGTTTTTTTGCTAGTGTCTTAGGTAATGATCATGTCTGTGCAGTTTCTGCACAAAAATGTAGCTATCTTCGCAACAGTTCCACCTGGGATGAGGAGTCTAGCTCATTCCTGGTCCATTTTCCTATGCTTTTCAAAGGTCAGAGGAATGGTACCCGGATTCCACTCTGACCATGCGGGGACAGACTGTAATATTGTCGGTTGGCATTGAACCCTGCAGAATGTGACCATGGAGAATGATATATTGCCTTCTGAATGGTACTTTGCTAAACAGGTACAGAACAGTGATCCTCAGCTGGGAAGTCAAATTCCTAAAGGCACTTGTGGCACTGCTCACGATAATGGTTGAATGCTGGACCCTCAGGGGGTCCTGCGGCAAAATGGTAGCCCTGCTGGTATTCCCTACTGACCCCCTTTCTCCCTTTGGGGCAGGTAATTCTCAATGTTAGTTATTTTTTGTGTGTGGAGCTACAGGTCAAAGCAGTGAGTGTAGTGTGCTGCTTTTTGCATACACTGTTAGCCTTACAGGCTGCATGGAGCAAAGTGAGGTCTAGGAGGCTCTAAGAGCCAAATGCAGGAGGGGGAATGTTTTCCTCCACACCCTGCATCCACTCTGAAAACAATCAGGGCCGTGCATGCATGTGCAGTGCGGCCATGACATCACTGCTTTCTGGTGGCAGTCATCTTGGACTGCATGTGCATCAGTAGTACATGTTCAAGGGCGGCTCAATCTATGTGAGACCACAGGTCAAAACAAAGCATACCTCTGGGACTACAGGTCAAAGCAAAGCATACCTCTGTGTCTACAAGTCGCAACAACGCACGTCCCTGGGACTTCAGGTTGCAGCAGAACATTCCTATAGGACTACAGTTCGCCAAAGAGATTTTCTTGTGGAACTACAGGTTACAGCAATGCTTCCTGGTGAGACTACAAATTGTCCTTACTTCTGGGGCACCTTCCTCCAGTTCTCCAGAATTCTCACCTGTAATCATTGGGACGCAGCAGATTTCCAGAACACTGTGGAGCACAAGGTAGAGGAAGATGCAAATGTTCTGGTAGAAGGCGAATTCATCCAAGAATCTACTCCTGATGAACCTCAAGGTCAGAATTTATCTCAGACCCAAAAAAGCTTTTGTGAGCTTTCAAGCAGAAGTTGTTTATACTAATTTAAAGTTACTGCTTCCCAATTCTTTAAAGAAAATAGTTATAGGATTTGGATTATGGCATCCAACACAGTGTTCACAATCCTTTCCTGTACATCCTCATTTAAAGGATGTTTTGTACACAGACTGGGCTCACCCTGACAAGGTGTTTATTCCATCAGCAAGGTTCGCTCAGCAATACCCCATGGACAGTAAGTTCACAAAGAAATGAATTATGCCTTCAGTCCTTTTGCCAATCTCAGGCCTGTTCCCCGCACAAATGCCAGTTCCATTTCCGTAAAGCCCACTAACCTGGGAAAACAAGTCCTTTTCACAATGGAGGGGCACCCCCACTCACCCGGTTTGAGTGTGAGGGGCGCCTTTTCCGGAGGTTTGGGAAGGATTTGCAGATGAGTGGGTCCACAACAAAGTAGCTTGAAGCTACAAGCTGGAATTTTTAAGCTTCCCCTCCACTCTTTATGCTTTCATATGTTTTTTGTGAATCCACAAAATGGATTTTAAGGTAAGTCAAAAATCCCATTTTCTCTTTCGTTCATTGACGGACACAGCTCCTTATCTTCTTGACCATTGGGACTTCCCAAAGCAGTGTCAAACATGAGGGGTAGGAACAGCAAGAAAAAATTCCCAGGGCTAAACCGTAGCCAACCAGGTAACATTAAGCTCAGCCATAAACAACTGGAGCTCATCTGAAAAAAACAATATACCCTTTAAAAAGAGGACCAGGTCCTCTAAACAGCAGCCTGCAAAACCTTGCGGCCAAAAGAAGCGTCCGCAGATGCCAACACATCCACCTTATAAAACTTGTTATATTTTTTACTCGTCCTATTTTGAAGGGCCATATCTACTTTGGACACCAGTGACTGCAGGACCGCTGTCATAACAGACAAAGTAGACACGTGCTCCAGGGACTCCATGGGTTTACCTGGGGACTGCCAGCAAAAAGTGTAAAATTGTTGTGAAAAGTACAAACCCCCAACCCCCAAGTCCAAGCACACCAAAACCGCTATAGCAAAAAGAGAGAACCATTTAACCCACACAGGGACTCACCACTCCCTACTCAGATGCAGAGTGTCAGGCTGCACGCCGTGCGTGGATCAGAGCAAAAAAGGAAGATCAGTGAACTGCCATTAGAGGCCCACGATTCACCTCCCCATAGACTTCAAAAACATGGCCGCCGTGTGATAGCAATGGTAAACTATAAGAAAATCGCCGCCAGACTACACAAACATGACCTCCAAAATATACAGCAGCCATCCACAACAAAATGGCAGGTACACGCGGCTCCCGAGGCCCCTTTAGGAGGACCGCTAGGTACAAAAGGACAATAAGAGGGGACCCCGCTAGGGACCTCCACCCTGACCCATCCCCCCTACCTAAAAAAATGTGTTTGTGCAGCCAGCGGCACGCCCCCCGGCCCCCAGCAACCGCTCGACACCCCCACACATAAAAACAGGCAGGCCACCCTGGGAGGGGGGGGGGGGGAGCTAGGCAGGGGTGAATGGGGGATGGTTTGCAGAGGGACCCCAATAGTGAGGGGGAGGGTAATAGGGAAAGGAAGGGTATTCGGGGGTCCCACCACCCCAGGGAGGCACCACATCCTCTTGGAATGGGGGTGCTGCGGCCCAGAGGTATGCTGCGACTCAGGTCGTGACCAGGGCTATGCGTCCTTGCGAGATGTTTAACTCGCCAGCCAGCCACCCTCCGGTGGGGCTATGTCGCAGCCAATCCTGTACACGAGGCTGTTGGAGGTGGTCTTAAGGCAGAAAACGTGTGCAGCACGCTGTGAAATGGCGTCACGTATGGGCCACGCAGGCGTGGGAGGTGGTGTTAGAAGGCAGAACGTGTGCGCACAACATACGCAACGACGTCACGAGAATATCGGCAATATCGGTAAATGCAAAGGCCGATTCCGATATAATGGGTAAAGTGCATATCGGCCTGCGATATATCGGTGTTGCCGATAATCAGTCGACCTCTGATTTAAACAGCTATTAAAATCCCCCAGAAGCAAAAGAGGGATGGTCAGGTTTGCCCACTAGGTACAACAAAATAATTTTTTGTAGAGGGAAATATAAAAATGCTAAATTGCAGGTAACCGAGTATATACATAGTTAGTCAGGTTGAAAAAAGGCACAAGTATATTCTGCAAACAAAAAAAGGAAGCCATATTGGCTCTCTGTATCCACCAGGGAAACAAACAAATTCTTCAAAACCCAGGGATCGGTGAGTCAGAATACTCATACCTTGAGAATAGGAAACAAAACTAATCAGTCAAGTATGTCTGTAGTAGAATTTCCTTTGAACTCCACCATGAATTGTAGATGCTACTGACATATAACACAGCAATGTGCAAATAAAGTTCCCAGTAAAATATGCAGATTGCATTATATTGTGGTAATAATACAGATCAAAAAGTGTATAAATAAAGTCCACATAACAGGTTGTGTGTTGAGATGTCTAATGTATACAGCTTCTGATGTAAGATACATTTTCTATGTATCCAGTTTTGTGATATGCATATTAATCAATGTACCTTGTTTACATATCTATACATATAAAGTACAAGTGTCTCTGCGTCCAGTCCCTGTGTCTGTGGGATTGCGCTACTGCGCATGTGCCCCACTGACAGCCGTTTGGACTTGGAGCGCAGAGGCTTCGGTCGGCCAGTGTCGTGTCGGATAATGTCTCCCATCGAAGAATGCATCCGACGGACTGACGTCACTCCAGATGACTGCTCTGATCAGCTGTGCTGGCGGTGACGACACTGACATGCGGAGTTTGACGGATGCACTATCCGACGGTAGATAGAGATCGGAGGGGAGAGAATCTATTGTCAGATTCTGCCTCGCTCTCTGTTCTATCTATGGGGACAGATTCATTCTTATATATAGAAATGGTGGGAATATTGTCTGATCAGAGAACACAAACACAGCTCTTATCGGGGGAAAACACTAAAGGGGAGTGCCCCGATAAAAGCTGCGTTTGTGTTCTCTAATCAGACAATATTCCTGCCATTTATCATATAAGAATGAATACTCTGTAATCCAATCCATCCCCATAGATAGAACAAAGAGCGAGGCAGAATCTGACGATAGATTCTCTCCCCTTCGCTCTCTATCTACCGTCGAGTAGTGCATCCGACAAACTGCGTGACCAGCCATAGTCCGCCCAATAGAATTTAGATCCTGCTATGACGCTGCGCGCATGCGCAGATCGTCAGGCAGAATCTGAAATTATTCCCGCAGTCTCCCGTCAAAGAATGCATCTGAGGGACTGCGCATGCGCAATTATGACGTCAACCCTAGCTGAGCGGAGCAGTCAGCTGGAGTGACGTCATTTACCACGCAAGCGCAGTCCGTCAGATGCATTCTTCGACGGGAGGCATTATCCGACGCTACACCGGGCGAAACTGTTGAAGCGGCGGGTGTGCGCGGGCACGCTCGCGTGGACTTACTGCCAAGTGGCAGCGGCCGTTACAAGTGGCGGTGGGCGAGTGATGTCACGCGAGAGCCGCTCGGTCAGCTGGCTACGTCATGCGGCTCTCGCGTTGTTAGAAAAAAAGAACGAGATAAGCGAGAGCTGCTCAGTCAGCTCTGCCCATATCCCCGACTTTGCTAGGGCAACAGGGACGCAGGGACAGGGAATCTCTTAACTGGAAGAAGTCTGTTTTTACAAATGTTTGACCACATATGTTCTAGCGTCCGTTAATTTAACGGGCTTAATGTCTAGTAGCAATATAAATCTTCATAAAAATGTCCACATAAAACTGAATAATCTTGTAATCAACTCCTGTGAAAAATTTGCCATGCTGATGTACAATACCAACAGTGAACCAACAAACCAGACTGTGCCAAGTAAGGAGCTTTGGAGCACTGGTGGCACATTTAGAGCACCATCTGGTTCGCAGTGGTTCACGGTCAGTATTGTACACCGCTAATTTTTCACAAGAGTGGATTACAAGAATATTCCCTTTTATGTGGACTTTCTTTATACACTTCTTGATCCATACATAGACACAATATTACCATGTACATAATAAGTTTTGCACCATTTTTTGATACTCTAATGCTTTATGTTGATTTGTGTAATTTAAAGTGATAGCACACCTATTTTTAGTTTTTAGTATTTTCTTTACCTTCCCGAAAGTCAAAAGTTACAACACAAAGTGCAGCAGAAACAATTAAAACAATGATCTGTGCAAATTATTGCACATAGGCAAACAGCATCTAATGTCACTCCTAGGCAGGGTAGTTCTTATAACGGCTGTCTGGTCAAAACCATGAACGTTACTGAATAATACTAAAGTCTATGTAACTAACCAGACTCCTTAGGTCAAGCAACAGGCAAAAAGCACCAAAGCAGACAACATAAGACATCGCCAAGCTGTGCTGCTTTCCAGCATAGATTGAAAATTATCAGCAGCTGACAGTAAACATGGCAGTTTCAACACAATGTATTTTTCTTTTTTTTTTTAAATGAGCAATACAATAGATTTAAAACACCTTATATTAAAATACACCATAAACACAAGTGTAATAAAGTAAACAGCTGTTAATTATAACAGTTTTTGCATTCATTTTTTTAGTCTTCTCCCTTTCTTCATTCAAATTTTAAAAAAAAAATTCTACTAACAGATGTCAGACCCTTTGTTTTCTTCTGTTACAACTGACCAAATGCATGGTTTTTCTTTCTAAGTAATAAATGTTTAATAGGCCCTGGAGATGAAATCCTTTATACTGTAAACAGCTTGTAGAAGACAAAAAGCAAAATTGTGTTGTATTAGATAATCCTGGGATCAGAGGAGAGAATGCATAAGCTTAACTGTAGAAAATTCCATGTTTTCTCATCTTTTCCTTAATGATATTTATGGTAAAATCAAACAAACGGATTCTTTATAAGAGTGGATCAAACCACCCAAAGCCCATTATCAAGTGATAGTTTTAGTCATTTGTAATTTATTTGTGGTTTGATGAAAGGGGATTTAACCAATAAACAAAGAGGTATAATACAGGTCATGATTCCCATATTACCAGGACACTTAATTAGGTCAGCAGTCTCTGCAAACTAGGCATAACCGCTGAGCACTAGAGGTGCGCATCTTCAGTGGTTTTACAATTCGATTATGATTATTCTGTCAACGGGATGGAGGAGTCTGGGGTAAGGGGAGGAGGAATCCATGAATAGGAAAGGAAAAATGGAGGAGTCTGGGGATAGAACTGAAGGATTGGGGGGGGGGGGGGGCAGGGTGTCAGGGGATAAGAATTGAAAGATGGAGGAATCCATGAATAGGAAAGAAAGGATGGAAGAATCGGAGGATAGTAATGGAAGGCTGGAAGAGTCCAGAAACATAGAATGTGTCGGCAGATAAGAACCATTTGGCCCATCTAGTCTGCCCAATACATCTGAATCCTATGAATAGTCCCTGGCCCTATCTTATATGAAGGATAGCCTTATGCCTATCCCATGCATGCTTAAACTCCTTCATTGTATTTGCAGCTACCACTTCTGCAGGAAGGTTATTCCATGCATCCACTACTCTCTCAGTAAAGTAATACTTCCTCATATTACTTTTAAACCTTTGCCCCTCAAATTTAAAACTGTGTCCTCTTGTGGTAGTTTTTCTTCTTTTGAATATGCTCTCCTCCTTTACCGAGTTGATTCCCTTTATGTATTTAAAAGTTTCTATCATATCCCCTCTGTCTCTTCTTTCTTCCAAGCTATACATGTTAAGGTCCTTTAACCTTTCCTGGTAAGTTTTTTCTGCAATCCATGTACTAGTTTAGTAGCTCTTCTCTGAACTCTCTCTAGAGTATCTATATCCTTCTGGAGATATGGCCTCCAGTACTGCGCACAATACTCCAAGTGAGGTCTCACCAGTGTTCTGTACAGCGGCATAAGCACTTCTCTCTTTCTACTGCTTATACCTCTCCCTATACATCCAAGCATTCTGTTGGCATTTCGTGCTGCTCTATTACATTGTCTTCCCACCTTTAAGTCTTCTGAAATAATTACTCCTAAATCCCTTTCCTCAGATACTGAGGTCAGGACTGTGTCAAATATTCTATATTCTGCCCTTGGGTTTTTACGCCCCAGGTGCATTATCTTGCACTTATCCACATTAAATTTCAGTTGCCAGAGTTCTGACCATTCTTCTAGTTTTCCTAAATCCTTTTCCATTTGGCGTTTCCCTCCAGGAACATCAACCATGTTACATATCTGTGTCATCAGCAAAAAGACAAACCTTACCATAGAGGCCTTTTGTAATATCACTTATGAAGATATTAAACAAAATTGGTCCCAGTACAGATCCCTGAGGTACCCCACTGGTAACCTGAGCTTGTTCTGAATGTTCTCCATTGACTACAACCCTCTGTTGTCTGTCACTCAGCCACTGCCTAATGCACTCCACAATATGGGAGTCCATGCTCAATGACTGCAGTTTATTGATAAGTCTTCTATGTGGGACAGTGTCAAAAGCCTTACTAAAATCTAGATATGCAATGTCTACTGCACCTCCACCGTCTATTATTTTAGTCACCCAGTCAAAAAAATCTATAAGATTTGTTTGACATGATCTCCCTGAAGTAAACCCATGTTGTTTTTCATCTTGCAATCCATGGGATTTAAGATGTTCCACAATCCTATCCTTTAATAGGGTTTCCATTAATTTGCATACTATTGATGTCAGACTCACTGGTCTATAGTTGCTCGATTCCTCCCTACTACCTTTCTTGTGAATGGGCACGACATTTGCCAATTTCCAATCTTCCGGGACGACTCCTGTTACTAATGATTGGTTAAATAAATCTGTTAATGGTTTTGCCAGCTCACCACTGAGCTCTTTTAATAATTTTGGGTGTATCTCATCAGGACCCTGTGACTTATTTGTCTTCACTTTAGACAGCAATCTTAGAACGTCTTCCTCTGTAAAAACACATGCATCAAACGATTCATTAGTCATCCTTTCAAGTGGAGGTCCTTCTCCTTCTTCTGTAAAAACTGAACAGAAGTATTCATTTAGGCAGTCGGCTAGCCCTTTATTCTCTTCTACATACCTTCCGTCCTTTGTTTTTAATTTAGTTATTCCTTGTTTTAATTTCCTTTTTTCATTTATATATCTGAAGAATGTCTTATCCCCCCTTTTCATAGACTGAGCTAGTTTTTCTTCTGCCTGTGCTTTAGAAGTTCTTATAACTTGCTTGGCCTCTTTCTGCCTAATCTTGTAGATTTCCTTATCTTCATTGCTCTGGGTTTTTTTATAATTACAAAATGCTAGCTTTTTATTTTTAATGATTTGGGCCACTTCTGCTGAGTACCACAGTGGTCTCTTCCTTTTTTTGCTTTTACTGACAAGTCTAATGCAATTTTCTGTTGCCTTCAATAATGCACCTTTTAAGTAGTCCCATTTCTCCTGGACTCCATGTAATCCGTTCCAGTCTGATAAGGACTCATTTATGACTAATTTCATTTTTGAAAAGTCTGTTTTTCTAAAATCTAAAACTTTTGTTTTTGTGTGGTGTGACTCTTTCACAGTTCTTATATTAAACCACACTGACTGGTGATCACTAGATCCCAAGGTTTCGCCTACAAGGACATCATATACCGAATCCCCATTTGTGAATACCAAATCCAAAATGGCTTCCCTCCGGGTTGGCTCCTCAACCACTTGTTGCAAAGACAACCCCAATAGGGAATTTAGAATATCTGTACTCCTGGTAGAACTTGCTATTTTGGTTTTCCAGTTTATATCTGGAAGATTGAAATCTCCCATAATGATAACTTCTCCTTTCATTGTCATTTTAGCTATTTCTTCAACTAGTAGTTCATCTAGTTCTTTAACTTGACCAGGTGGTCTATATATCACACCTACACGAGTTACTGCATGATTAGCAAACTGCAACGTAACCCAAACTGACTCTATGTTGGCCTCACCAACTTGTATTAGGTTAGATTTAATGCTATCTTTCACATACAGGGCCACTCCTCCTCCTTTCTTGCCTTCTCTGTCTCTTCTGTATAAAGAGTACCCTGGTATGGTTATGTCCCAGTCATTTCTTTCATTAAACCATGTCTCCGTAACAGCCACTAAATCTACATTCTCAGATGCCATTATTGACCCAAGTTCATTGATTTTTTTACCTAAACTGCGAGCATTTGTAGACAGGACTCTGAGCTTATCATTTCTTAACCTCTGTGCTTCTGACCTGTTCTGGCATTGTTTCGGGGGGCAATTGGACTCTTGTATTTCCACTCTTTTGCCCCCCCTTCCTAGTTTAAATACTCTTTTGCAAATTCTTGGAGTTGTTCACTAAGTACATTTGTTCCTTTGAGAGAAAGATGCAATCCATCTTTTTTGTACAGTTCCTTTCTATTCCAAGTAGAGCTATCATGAGAAACAAAGCCAAATCCTTGCTCTTGACACCATTTACTAAGCCATATGTTGAACTCCTTTATGCGCCTCTGCCTATCATTCTGAACATTATGCACAGGCAGAACTTCAGAAAATGAAATGGTGGATGCAAAATTCTGTACGTCATTACCAAGTGTGATAAAAGATTTTTTCACCTCTGACACTTTATTGCAAGCCAGGTCATTTGTCCCTAGATGGACAAGAACATCCACGTCCTCTTCCTGCTTTGCTTGCTTAACAATATTAATAATACATCTTCTATCTCGTCTAGCAGTAGCACCAGGGAGACATCTCACAAAACCATTTTCTTTAAGCTCCACACTTCTTATGATTGAATCACCCAGCAACAGCTGCTTTCTTTGAGACTTCACTTTACCTTTTTTGTCCTTGGCTGCAGTCTTGCATACATTAGACATAGGAGTCGATGGTTTCTCACCCTCTGTGCTTGAGTCCATATCCATGTTGTCCTTACATTCTGAGAGTGCTGCAAATGAATTATGGAGAACCACCGACTGTGGGATATGTCTTCTATCCACCCCTCTAAGTCTTCCAGAACCTACAGTAGCCCATCTGCCATTTCTGGGGGTCCTCTGTGGCAGTGGCATTGCAGCAGTCCCAGCTGGAGTTTGTTTAACAGATAATTTAAATATCTCTGATTTCAAAAATGCAATTTCCTGCTGCAGTAAGGAGAATTGTCTACAGATCTGACAGCATCCGAATCTCCAAAGAGTGGAACATGAAATAAATGCACAACAATTCCTGCACTGAACCAAGTCTGCCATTTTAAAGAGGAAAAAAAAAAAATTGTAGATTTAAGTCAAACAAATCTTACCTTTTTGTTTTTATTTTTTTTCCACCTTCCAGCCTACCTCCTGACTATCTCCTGCAATATCTCTTCACTGTACTTAAAATGATGTACTTGAATGTAGTACTTGCAGCTAATGAATTCATCAGTGTTCTGTACAGCGTCATAAGCACTTCTCTCTTTCTACTGCTTATACCTCTCCCTATACATCCAAGCATTCTGCTGGCATTTCGTGCTGCTCTATTACATTGTCTTCCCACCTTTAAGTCTTCTGAAATAATTACTCCTAAATCCCTTTCCTCAGATACTGAGGTCAGGACTGTGTCAAATATTCTATATTCTGCCCTTGGGTTTTTACGCCCCAGGTGCATTATCTTGCACTTATCCACATTAAATTTCAGTTGCCAGAGTTCTGACCATTCTTCTAGTTTTCCTAAATCCTTTTCCATTTGGCGTTTCCCTCCAGGAACATCAACCCTGTTACATATCTTTGTGTCATCAGCAAAAAGACAAACCTTACCATCGAGGCCTTTTGCAATATCACTTATGAAGATATTAAACAAAATTGGTCCCAGTACAGATCCCTGAGGTACCCCACTGGTAACATGACCTTGTTCTGAATGTTCTCCATTGACTACAAGCCTCTGTTGTCTGTCACTCAGCCACTGCCTAATCCACTCAACAATATGGGAGTCCATGCTCAATGACTGCAGTTTATTGATAAGTCTTCTATGTGGGACAGTGTCAAAAGCCTTACTAAAATCTAGATATGCAATGTCTACTGCACCTCCACCGTCTATTATTTTAGTCGCCCAATCAAAAAAATCTATAAGATTTGTTTGACATGATCTCCCTGAAGTAAACCCATGTTGTTTTTCATCTTGCAATCCATGGGATTTAAGATGTTCCACAATCCTATCCTTTAATAGGGTTTCCATTAATTTGCATACTATTGATGTCAGACTCACTGGTCTATAGTTGCTCGATTCCTCCCTACTACCTTTCTTGTGAATGGGCACGACATTTGCCAATTTCCAATCTTCCGGGACGACTCCTGTTACTAATGATTGGTTAAATAAATCTGTTAATGGTTTTGCCAGCTCACCACTGAGCTCTTTTAATAATTTTGGGTGTATCTCATCAGGACCCTGTGACTTATTTGTCTTCACTTTAGACAGCAATCTTAGAACGTCTTCCTCTGTAAAAACACATGCATCAAACGATTCATTAGTCATCCTTTCAAGTGGAGGTCCTTCTCCTTCTTCTGTAAAAACTGAACAGAAGTATTCATTTAGGCAGTCGGCTAGCCCTTTATTCTCTTCTACATACCTTCCGTCCTTTGTTTTTAATTTAGTTATTCCTTGTTTTAATTTCCTTTTTTCATTTATATATCTGAAGAATGTCTTATCCCCCCTTTTCATAGACTGAGCTAGTTTTTCTTCTGCCTGTGCTTTAGAAGTTCTTATAACTTGCTTGGCCTCTTTCTGCCTAATCTTGTAGATTTCCTTATCTTCATTGCTCTGGGTTTTTTTATAATTACAAAATGCTAGCTTTTTATTTTTAATGATTTGGGCCACTTCTGCTGAGTACCACAGTGGTCTCTTCCTTTTTTTGCTTTTACTGACAAGTCTAATGCAATTTTCTGTTGCCTTCAATAATGCACCTTTTAAGTAGTCCCATTTCTCCTGGACTCCATGTAATCCGTTCCAGTCTGATAAGGACTCATTTATGACTAATTTCATTTTTGAAAAGTCTGTTTTTCTAAAATCTAAAACTTTTGTTTTTGTGTGGTGTGACTCTTTCACAGTTCTTATATTAAACCACACTGACTGGTGATCACTAGATCCCAAGGTTTCGCCTACAAGGACATCATATACCGAATCCCCATTTGTGAATACCAAATCCAAAATGGCTTCCCTCCGGGTTGGCTCCTCAACCACTTGTTGCAAAGACAACCCCAATAGGGAATTTAGAATATCTGTACTCCTGGTAGAACTTGCTATTTTGGTTTTCCAGTTTATATCTGGAAGATTGAAATCTCCCATAATGATAACTTCTCCTTTCATTGTCATTTTAGCTATTTCTTCAACTAGTAGTTCATCTAGTTCTTTAACTTGACCAGGTGGTCTATATATCACACCTACACGAGTTACTGCATGATTAGCAAACTGCAACGTAACCCAAACTGACTCTATGTTGGCCTCACCAACTTGTATTAGGTTAGATTTAATGCTATCTTTCACATACAGGGCCACTCCTCCTCC
Source organism: Pelophylax lessonae (assembly GCF_965119305.1). Classification (NCBI taxonomy): domain Eukaryota; kingdom Metazoa; phylum Chordata; class Amphibia; order Anura; family Ranidae; genus Pelophylax; species Pelophylax lessonae. The sequence continues at coordinate 219,717,595 of NC_138776.1, read as the reverse complement.
TTTCTTGCCTTCTCTGTCTCTTCTGTATAAAGAGTACCCTGGTATGGTTATGTCCCAGTCATTTCTTTCATTAAACCATGTCTCCGTAACAGCCACTAAATCTACATTCTCAGATGCCATTATTGACCCAAGTTCATTGATTTTTTTACCTAAACTGCGAGCATTTGTAGACAGGACTCTGAGCTTATCATTTCTTAACCTCTGTGCTTCTGACCTGTTCTGGCATTGTTTCGGGGGGCAATTGGACTCTTGTATTTCCACTCTTTTGCCCCCCCTTCCTAGTTTAAATACTCTTTTGCAAATTCTTGGAGTTGTTCACTAAGTACATTTGTTCCTTTGAGAGAAAGATGCAATCCATCTTTTTTGTACAGTTCCTTTCTATTCCAAGTAGAGCTATCATGAGAAACAAAGCCAAATCCTTGCTCTTGACACCATTTACTAAGCCATATGTTGAACTCCTTTATGCGCCTCTGCCTATCATTCTGAACATTATGCACAGGCAGAACTTCAGAAAATGAAATGGTGGATGCAAAATTCTGTACGTCATTACCAAGTGTGATAAAAGATTTTTTCACCTCTGACACTTTATTGCAAGCCAGGTCATTTGTCCCTAGATGGACAAGAACATCCACGTCCTCTTCCTGCTTTGCTTGCTTAACAATATTAATAATACATCTTCTATCTCGTCTAGCAGTAGCACCAGGGAGACATCTCACAAAACCATTTTCTTTAAGCTCCACACTTCTTATGATTGAATCACCCAGCAACAGCTGCTTTCTTTGAGACTTCACTTTACCTTTTTTGTCCTTGGCTGCAGTCTTGCATACATTAGACATAGGAGTCGATGGTTTCTCACCCTCTGTGCTTGAGTCCATATCCATGTTGTCCTTACATTCTGAGAGTGCTGCAAATGAATTATGGAGAACCACCGACTGTGGGATATGTCTTCTATCCACCCCTCTAAGTCTTCCAGAACCTACAGTAGCCCATCTGCCATTTCTGGGGGTCCTCTGTGGCAGTGGCATTGCAGCAGTCCCAGCTGGAGTTTGTTTAACAGATAATTTAAATATCTCTGATTTCAAAAATGCAATTTCCTGCTGCAGTAAGGAGAATTGTCTACAGATCTGACAGCATCCGAATCTCCAAAGAGTGGAACATGAAATAAATGCACAACAATTCCTGCACTGAACCAAGTCTGCCATTTTAAAGAGGAAAAAAAAAAAATTGTAGATTTAAGTCAAACAAATCTTACCTTTTTGTTTTTATTTTTTTTCCACCTTCCAGCCTACCTCCTGACTATCTCCTGCAATATCTCTTCACTGTACTTAAAATGATGTACTTGAATGTAGTACTTGCAGCTAATGAATTCATCAGTGTTCTGTACAGCGTCATAAGCACTTCTCTCTTTCTACTGCTTATACCTCTCCCTATACATCCAAGCATTCTGCTGGCATTTCGTGCTGCTCTATTACATTGTCTTCCCACCTTTAAGTCTTCTGAAATAATTACTCCTAAATCCCTTTCCTCAGATACTGAGGTCAGGACTGTGTCAAATATTCTATATTCTGCCCTTGGGTTTTTACGCCCCAGGTGCATTATCTTGCACTTATCCACATTAAATTTCAGTTGCCAGAGTTCTGACCATTCTTCTAGTTTTCCTAAATCCTTTTCCATTTGGCGTTTCCCTCCAGGAACATCAACCCTGTTACATATCTTTGTGTCATCAGCAAAAAGACAAACCTTACCATCGAGGCCTTTTGCAATATCACTTATGAAGATATTAAACAAAATTGGTCCCAGTACAGATCCCTGAGGTACCCCACTAGTAACATGAAGGAATATTATTCGATGCAGGAGTCTGGGGAGGGGGTGATGGTAACTGAAGGATGGAGAGTTCCAGAGAGAAGAATAGGTGGGACCTCAGATTATTCAGGGTTGCATGGGGTGGTGGTCAGAGAATAGGGAGGTGGAAGAGAAATGGGCTGGGAGCCATGTCCCGCTGATGTGGAGTTTGGGTGATCTCGGGTTAGTGACCGAAAGCAGTTTGAGACATATAAAAAGGGGAGGGGGGGCTGTGGGGGACATAAGGCAGTTTGACAGCCAGCTGGAGAACATGCTGTCCTATCTGCATTAAAAACAAAATAAAGTGAGCTCTGTATGATTAGTTAGCAGGCAGAACACAATAAATATACAACCTTTAATAGACATTAAAACAAAAAATGTTGTGCAGCGCTTTGCGGTGATAAATGTATAAAAAGTGTCTTAAGTAGTGAACAAATCTAGTTCTAAAATATATATATATATATTATATATATATATATATATATATATATATATATATATACACACATCCGTGATATGATTGAAAGAAATCTTCTGTGTATTCAAAGTAATTCCAATGCTGAGTGTACTGTGTTCAAACCATTCACCAGAAATTATTTTCTGGTTTCTGGTGAATGGTTTGAACACAGTACACTCAGCATAGGAATTACTTTGAATACACAGAAGAATTCTTTCAATCGTATCACGGATGTATATATATATTTTAGGACTATATTTGTTCACAACTTAAGACGCTTTTGAAGATTTATCACCGTAAAGCGATGCACACCATTTTTTGTTTTATTGTCATATCTGCATGCTAGCTGTGTAGAAGTGTGGGGGAGGGGACAGAGGACTGTGTGGATGCTGGCCAATAAGGATGGGAATTGGTCCATGGCAAAACTGGGCAGGGGAGGGCTACGGTAATGAGCAGGGGTGACAGCTGGAACAGTAAATTATGGAGACAAGTTATTGGTGAGGGGGGTATTGGTTGGCTTGGACAGTACAGTCTGGCACCTCCCTCACATTGTCCAGTCCCCTAAGTGTCCTCTTCGCGACCCCCTCATCTGGCTCTGCCACTCTCCTCCAGCTCGGCCTGATCGTCCTCCACCATCACACCTCTGGCTGGGAATGCAGCGACCGAACCCTCCAGGGACCAAGGGACTGATGGCTCTGGTCTCCTCCCCGGAGCTCCATGTTCCGCAAGCCTGACTGCTGCCACTCTCATCAGAAGCAGCGACAGTCCAATCCCTCCACGTCTCCGTCAACATGAGCATGCAGCATTGCTCCTCATGGGCTCATTCTCTCCTGGGGCTACTACTGGCTGGTGATAGGGCGAGACAATGAGGGGAGAGAGAAGGTGATTGGTGCAAGGTGGCAACACAAAGGTGGCTGGATTGGAGTGTCTGCTAAGCCGCCATTAAGATGAATGTGACAAGGGGGAGGAGCCGGGGTGACATCCGTGCAACTGCAATTCAGCGGATTTCTGCATCGTTACAGAATTGAGCAAGGCTCAATCGCGATGCATTGATGTACTGATTATTTTCAACACCCCATCTCCTAAATAAACCCTCTTAGAGAACAAACCAGCCTACTGACAGATTAAAAAGTCAAAAGCGTTGTGCCCCTTGATTTTGTATGGTGTCAGCTTTCTAACAAATGTATTTATAAAAGGCAGAGCATCTATCAGCAATACCAGCATGAGACTGGGTGTCAGATTAAAGTGGGGAAAGGAGTTGTATACATAGAGTAACTTTTCTGGCTCCATAGCAGGACATGCTTGAGAGGTTAGCTAGACCCTTGCTTACAAAGCTGCAAAAAAAAAAAAAAAAGTCTAAGATCTCTGTAAAGGTGTTGCTCCAGTGTAAAAGATGCTGGTGGAAGGCAGCATTTATTCACAGCCGCAGTAATCTGGAGAAGCAGGTGCAGTTAATCACCTCAAAATCCTCAGGTGCCAAGTCAAGAAAATGAACTGCAATAATGTCACAGAATGCAGAACACACTGCTGCTTGGAAGTCCACAGGCTGAGTGGAAATCAGATTCTGGGGATGCAAAGTGATAATTAAGGACACATTCACACCTGCATTTTGGCCCAATGGCACGCAGATGCGAGAAAATCAGTGTAAAGTCACAGGGATTAGCTGCAGAAGCAAGCCCCATTGAAAGCAATTGAAGGCTGCTGGCTTCCACAAAAAACTGCAGCCACTACCACGTAATTGCTATATGGCGATTACCTGCGAGTGGTCAGCCCTGGATGCAGACTGTCTGCACTGAGGGTCGAATACATGCGGGTAACTGCAATTAGCTGCGCGAGACAGCAACCTCCCATTGCTTTCAATCCCATGACCCCCCGCTGATTTTATTGCATTTTTGCGTAGTCAGGCAAAGATGCAGGTGTGAAAGTAGCCTAATATTGGGTCTTTGTGCATTAGCCCTAAATCCCACACATGACAATCTTACATCCCTTAGGACCTATACATCACCTTTGCACCCATGAAGCCCACCTTTAAATAGTATCCAAGATGAACATTCTTTTTATTCAAGCACTTATGGCAGCCTTTCAATTTTCTGTATCTGACTTTCACCACTTTTGTTACACTCACAGACTCCACCATCTCCACTCTTTGATTACACTATACAAATATCAGACCTCAAACAGAAAAAAACATAGGAGGGAACTGGGGAGTCCTGGTAGTTTGTTTTAAATTACAAAGAAACTTTTATGCACTGGCCTCTCTATAGTATTGAAGAGTTGCCTTGTGTGCATGTTCCCATTAAGGTTCTGAAGTCGAGAAGGCCAAAGTGCATATTCTATGCATTTGGATTAAAACCCATCTGACCTGATGAAGCACTTCTAATTTCATCAAAAGAGTACATTTTCATCCTTCAACCAATATGAAAGTATGAAAGAGTTCTATTTGGTTCAGTTTATATTCAAACTAAATCGGCAATTGTCCAGTCTGTTATTCATTATCTCAAAGCAGCTTGTGACAGTGTAAAAAGTAAAAATCAAGAAATGATGATGATGATGATGTAATAATTTGTAGGAAGCCAGAAGATCAAGCCATAAAACTACTTAAAAGATTCCATTCACTATATTCAACCAATAAAACGATAAACAAATCCATACCTGTACAGGAGAAGCATTTGAATACCCTCCCATGGTGATGGGTACAGAAAACTGCTCCATGAACACTGGAAGAGTACCCAGTTTTCCAGGAAACACAAAGTCAAACAGAGACCATAACTCCCGCAAATTGTTTTGCATTGGGGAACCAGACAGGATTATGCGATGTGGTGTACGAAACTGAAAAAGAAAAACACCTACATTAGAATAAAAATAATTCTTTAGAAATCAAACAAATGCATACATCTATAATACTTTGTCATTCTATGCTCATCACCTGTTTGCAAGCCAGAGTGACTGCTGCATTAGGATTGCGGATCTTGTGGCCCTCATCCAGGATGATATAATGCCACTGATATTTTTGCAGATCCTCCTGCAAAAGGCGCATATTAGCATAAGATGTGATCAGAATACCACGACTTTGGCCAATTTCCCCAATCAGCTTAACCTAGCAGAAATGAAAAAAAAAATTGTATTAGGATAAAAACATGCAATTAAGACAAATCTTCACATATCTTAGCTTCACTTTGTTCACAAAATCCTCCTCTAGAAAAGTTACAGGATTTACAATTTACTCCTGTCAGTATTAGAATACTTTATTTTGCACTCAAATCTGCAGTCTCCAGCCATTTTCTCTCAGCCTCCTGTCCATTCACAACTCTCCATGCCTTGGAGAGGCCACTGAATAACAAAGATCAGCACTGGCTGCATGGCTGCCTTGATCTGTTCAATTCTGTCTAAAATTATGAATTAAAAGAAAAACAAAAAGAAAAAAAAAGACAGTTACCTTTTTTCTACCGTCTTGTGCAAATGTTACCAAACTATTAGTTTTATTTCATTAGGGAAACACATGAATGTGGTTGAATTTAATGTAATTATGTGGTTTTACTGACCAATAATTTCATTACTAATGACAGGAATTTGATTCAAATGCAATTCTCTGATGTTCATTGACGGACACAGCTTCTGATGATTCTTAACCATTGGGTTATACTGCCCCCTACAGGAGTAGGACACTAGGCAGGAAAAAGCATGATTACGCCTATGGGCAGTCCCAGGGGTATACTCCCACTATCAGCTATAGACACTCCCACTCTCAGCTATAGCACTGTCAGACTAACGCCAACTCCACAGAGGGGTGGGTGCTGAGTCCGTCAATGACCATCAGAGAAATGGATTTTACAGTAAATCAAAAATCCCATTTTCTCTTTCGTTCATTGTCGGACACAGCTTCTGATTCTTAACCATTTTGACGTCCCAAAGCAGTGTTAAACATTAGGGGTGGGAAAAACAGCAGAAAAAATTCTAAACATAGCCAACCAGGTAATATGAAGCTCAACCAAGAACTGGAGCTCACCTGAAAAAAAACAATACACCCTCAAAGAGGACCAGGTCCTCTAAACAGCAGCCTGCAAAACCTTGCGGCCAAAAGAAGCATCCGCAGATGCCAACACAAAATTTTGTGAAAGTGTGCACAGACGACCAGGCGACCGCCTTGCAAACCTGCATCACTGATGCCTGATGACAGAAGGCCCAGGAGGCACTAAGTGCCCAAGTAGAGTGCACCTTAGCAGGGACAGGAGGAACCTGACCCTTAATTGAATAGGCCTGAACCACTGTGTTTGATCCATCTGGAAATGGTTGCATCAGCATCGGCCAACACTTTCCGAAGTCTATCCGTGACTACAAAAAGTGAGTCTGACTTCCTAAAAAAGACTCCGTAGCTGCCAGGTACACCCTGATTGCTGAACCACATCCAGTGAATGCCAAGCAAGTTCCTTAGGATCTTTAGGCCTGGGACATAGGGAAGGCAACACAATGTCTTCATTCAAATGGAAATCAGAAACTTGGAAGGAACGGCATACAGGGACGAAGAACCACCTTATCTCGGTGAACCACCAGGTAAGGTGAACGACAAGACAACGCTGCCAGCTCCGACACCCTGCACGCAGAAGTACTAGCCACCAAAAAGGCCACCTTCTGGGACATCGTAAGCAGGGGAGACTCCCGAATATTTTCGAAGGGAGGTTTCTGGAGAGTTAAAATTTACGTCTTCCAAGTACGATGGTAGATCTTCCCTAGAGGCAGATTTTCTAGCCTCTAACAGCGTAGGACTCACCGATTCAGACAAACCTCCATCACCTGGCTTTCAACAGCCAAGCTGTTAAAGCCAGCAACTGTAAAGCAGGATAGAAGATTGGCTCTTGGGACAGCAGATCTTCCCTGAGAGGAAGTCTCCAAGGAGCATCGGCAACCAGCCGTACCAGATCAGCGTACCAAGACCGACGAGAGTCTTGGCAGAAGTTTGAGAGGGGGAAAGGTGTAAATCTGAAGATACTGTCTTCAAGGAGCCATTAATGCATCTGTGGCGTCGGCCAGAGGATCCCAAAACCAGGTCACAATCTCTGTATCTTCCTGTTGAGACGAGAGGCCAACAGGCCCACCTCGGGAGTACCCCACCGGAGACACAAGAGATGAAACCCCTCCGAATGAAGTGACCATTCCCCCTGGACCAATGGCTGCCGAATGAGGTATTCCACCAATTTTTCACCCCTGGAATGTATACAGCAGAGAGGGCTGGAACTAATCTTTCTGCCCACCTTAGAATGCCGGCTACTTCACGAGCCGCCAGGACACTTCTGGTGCCCCCTTGGTGATTGACATAGGCCACGGTTGGGGCTAGGGCTGTGCATCTTCACTTACCTCACGATTCGATGCGATTACGATTATTAGGGTCGCGATTCGATACGATTCGATTCCGCGATGCATCACGATGCATCACGATTACTATGGGGACCCTTTTCTAAAGGGGGATCTATGGGGACCCTGCTCTAAAGGGGATCTATGGGGACCCTTCTCTAAAGGGGGATCTATGGGGACCCTGCTCTAAAGGAGGATCTATGGGGAGCCTGGGCCTGCCCTAAAGGGGATCCAGGGGAACTGAGCTCTAAAGGGGGATCTATGGGGACCCTGCTCTAAAGGGGGATCTATGGGGACCCTGCTCTAAAGGGGGATCTATGGGGAGCCTGGGCCTGCCCTAAAGGGGATCCAGGGGAACTGAGCTCTAAAGGGGGATCTATGGGGACCCTGCTCTAAAGGGGGAATCTATGGAATAGATCCCCTTTAGTGCAGGCAGGTCTCCCGTAGATCCCCCTTTAGTGCAGGCAAGGGCAGGTCTCCCATAGATCCCCCTTTAGTGCAGGGAAGGGCAGGTCTCCCATAGATCCCCCTTTAGTGCAGGGAAGGGCAGGTCTCCCGTAGATCCCCCTTTAGTGCAGGGAAGGGCAGGTCTCCCGTAGATCCCCATTTAGTGCAGGCCCCCCCTTTAGCGCAGGCAGGTCCCCCCATAGATCCCATTCCCCTTTAGAGCAGGCCAGGGTCCCCTACCAATAGAGCCCCCTTGGAGCAGGCCAGGGTCCCCCTTCCAGAGACCCCCCCTTAGAGCAGGCCTGGCCTGCACTAAGGGGATCTATATGGGGACCCTGGTGGTCCTGGCCTGCTCTAGGGGGATCGATGTGGGGAGGACCCCTGGCTTGGTGACTGGTCCCAACCAATAGACCCCCACCCCCCTTAGAGCAGGCCAGGGTCCCGACTCCCAAGCGACCCCCTCCATTATAGATCCCCATAGAAGAACACTGCAGCAGACCAGGGCCCAGCCCAGTCCCCCCCAGGGTGGATCCTCCATAAAGAACCCTTAAAACAGGCTAGGCCCCAGGGCCAGAGCAGGTCCCATCCCTTCCTGAGGTGGCCTACTGGCTACTGGCCCCCCCTCCCCCAAAGTTAAAACTTTAAAAACTTCTTCTGTTACTGTACCTTGTGTAAGTTGTATCTCCCCTCAGTCTCTGGTCCCCTGGTCAGTCCGACTCCGGCCTCTCTCTCTCCACTGGTCCAGCAGTGGGGCCCCCCAGCTGCCTGCAACAACACGGTTCTTCCAGTGACCGCCGGAGTCTCACCACAGCACCAATTCCACAGTCCATCCCCCAGCCAGCAGAGAGATAATCTCACTGGCCAGCAGGACTCGGGAGGCTGAGCGGGACTGTCTGCAGGGGGGAGCGGCGGGCGGAGACTCCGGCCGGCGAGGCAGTGTCAGTGAGCACATGATCATCTCTGGGAGTAAAAAAAAAAAATCAATGATGGCAGGGCAGCGTGGTGGACCCGGCAAGAACCACTCACGGACACCGGTGTCCGTGAGCGGACACCTTGCCGACCCCTGATCCCGGGGCCAGAGAGAGCACCGATAGCTCCACTCTCCTCTACCGCGCCGCAAGGAGGAGCTCCGTGTTCCACAAGCCTGGCCAGCGGCCCAGCGCCGCCATGTCACTTCTGTCCCCGCCCCCGGAACTGACGTCATTAGTAATCGATTTTCCAAGCACCCCAAATCGATGCAGAATCGCGAAGGGTCGCATCGCGATGCATCGATCTTCCGATTATATTGCGCAGCCCTAGTTGGGGCATTGTCCAATTTAATTCGTACTGGACACCGATGAAGACATTATCCAATAATCCAGGCAGAGTCTAATTGCTTGGAGTTTCAGTACATTTATAGGCAGTCTGGACTCTTCCAGAGTCCAGACCCCCTGACCACAATCTGTGCAGAGGACGCCTCCCCACCCGGACTGGCTGGCATCCGTGGTGACAACTGTCCAGTACAGGGGGAGAAATGATTTTCCCTGTCGAAGTGCCGGAGAACTAAGCCACCAAATCAGGGACCCTCTCGTACCCCGGACCAACAGGATCAGATTGTCTAGAGACTGTGGATTTTTGTCCCAATTCACCAGAATCTCATTTTGCACAGATCTCGTGTGGAACTGCCTCAAAGATAGGCACGCAAGCAAGTCTGGAGGGATGACCGTCTGCTGGACAACAGAAGCTGAATTGCCTCCTACAATTTCTGGAGTTTTTCCAGAAGAAGAAACACTCTGACTGAGGCCAAATCCAGAATCAGACCCAGATAGTTTAGTTTTGTGGATGGAACTAGGGCAGACTTCTGAAGGTTCCGAATCGAACCAAACTCCCTCAGAGTTCGCAGAGTAATCTCCAAGTTGTCCATCAGTACAATCGGAGACTCCGCTCACAATAAAAGATCATCCAGGCTTCACAGTTCTACGATCCCCCGCTGACACAACAATGTGAACACTGGGGTAAACACTTTTGTGAAGACCCAGGAGCAGGGGCAAGACCAAAGGGTAAAGCCACAAACTGATAATGCTCCTCACCCATGGCAAAGTGGAGGAAGTGCTGATGACCGGCACATATTGGAATGTGAATGTGTCCCTGATGTCGATAGAAGTGAGAAAGTCCCCCTCATGTGGGGATGCCACTACCGTGCGAATAGACTCCATTCGGAACTTCTATACCCGCACAAAGCAGTTTAGCACCTTGAGGTCCAGAATTGGATGCACCTAGCCTTCCTTCCTGGGAACTGTAAAAAGGTTTGAGTAAAACCCCTGAAAACGTTCCAAAATGGAACCAGGACAATCATCCCTTGACTTAGCAAGGCTTGCACTTCCCCAAAGAGACCCCATAATAGGTCTGTTGACAGGCGCAAGTTGGAAAGAAACAACCTTTCCGGATCGGACCCACTTGTCCTCTACTAGGGAGGTTCACAGATTCTGAAACCAGTAAAGTTGTCCCCCCACCCCAGATACGGGTGAGAGCGCTACTTCATGCAGAGGAAGCCTTGTTCGCAGATGTGGAAGAGCCCGCTCCTAGCTTGCCAGACCAGGTGCTCTTGGAACCTCTGGAGGAGGCCCTGAAGGTCTTTGATCCCTTGTCCGGAGACCCTGGGGGACAAAAAAAGCCTCTTATGAGCTGAGAAGAAAAGGCCCATGTCTATGACAGGGCTCACTGCACTTGGTAGCTTGCCGAAGAAGAACTCTCTCCCCTGTGAGACCCATAATGATGTCATCCAAGGAAGCTCCAAACAGGAGATCCCCTACAAAAGGGAGATCAGATAATCTTAGAAGCCTGGTCCGCAGACCAGCGTTTTTCACAGGAACAAAATAACAAAGATAGGAAAAAGTTCCATTGAAAATTAGTATACCCCCTGGGACTGCCCATAAGCGTAGTCAAGCTTTTTACTGCCTGGTGTCCTACTCCTGTAGGGGCAGTATATCCCAATGGTAAAGAAGACTCAGAAGCTGTGTCAATCAATGAACGAAAGAGAACATATGTTTAGGACTTTGACAAAGATTAATCAACATCTCTACAGGAAAGCTTTTTTTATCTTCCTTCTTCGTTCATTTAGTTCTACAGATCAAGGATCAAATACTCATTTCTTCTAGAGGATTGAATCACACAGAGTAATATTTATCTGAATCTGCAGTCCTGCAATCTTCCACCTTGCTAGTTTTGGTACTGACAACTGGTCCCTTAAAGCTGCTGTTTTTGCAGGTCTCCAACCTGACTCATCACTGCCCTTCGGCCCAGCCTCATCATTCCTACACTGTAAGCAGTGCAGACCAGCAGGCATGTCATCAGGATCCATGACACTAGTTAAAGCGGACCTCCAGTCATTTTTTCATATTTCCATCTATTAAATCTTCTGCCCTTGTTTTAGCTTTGGATAGGAAACTTGTTTTTTTCTGCCAGTAAAAACCTTATACAGCCCACTTCCTTTCATGTCTGGTAAAAAGCCTAGGCTAATGACATGAGAATGAGAGCTGCAAAGCTGGAAGGGGCTGGACGAGGGCGGAGACCTATTATGTGAGCAGACTGCAGTTCCTCTTTAAGAGTGCTGGATCCATGACTGTTGCAGGACTGGGGTGAATAACACATGCTTCGAAAAAGCAAGCATTACATCCTTGATCAGAAGGGGTCTGGTTTCAATACTTTCTTGCTTTAATAAATTTGAGTTTCTGACCCACCAGAACAAATGTACAGATAAGGAATTACCACATTTGTCTAACTTTTTTTATCTGCATAGTTGATTCCTAGGTATTGAAACCAATGTGTCAGCATAAAAGCCCATCAAAATGAAGTTAAAATGCTAACTCATTACTTTTTCTTATGACAAGTATACTTTATTTCGTCTTGACTTGTTAAATATTTTGTCTTGACTTATATAAATATTTAAAGAGAATCTCCAGATTTCATTTAACACCCCAGTTTAAAAAGAAATTAAAGGAAAAACATTTGTGTCTATATTATTCTCAATTATAAATACCTTTTTCCTCTTTTTTTAAGTGAGCACATACCCTCTGTTCTCAGCTGCATAAGGAGCTCAGAGAGATAGGGTAGAAGAAACGGCAGCACACTGGTTTTCCCAGTGAATAGCTGTGTAGGGTGGTGTGTCAGCACAAGTCTAATCATTGGAGGAGAGAAGGCAGAGTTCCCTGCACAGCTAGAAAACTGATCACGCTGTGCTCTCATGACTAGTGTGTAGTCGGTTTTTAATAGGAAAGCAGAGGGAGTTTAACTTTTCTAAATTTGATCAGAACAACAATGTTAAAGATGTGGTGACTTGAGTAATTTTCTTTTTCAGACTTCTATCTCTTTGTTTTCACCTAGTGATCCTGCTAGTAACACACTTCATGTTCTAGGGTGTCAATGCTTCATCACTGTAGTACATTTATGATGAATCAGTGTTGTCACTCTAGGACAAGAAGTCTACACTTTAACAAGTGTAAAGCCTCAACTTGTTTAGTAAATCAACCCTACTATTTCAGAAGGTTTCTGGAACACTCCTGAGGCCCATACTACAGGAAAAAAAAAAAAATATTATCCAACTCCTTATTTGGTCAGCAATTGTGTTCTTATGTTGGTTTACACGTTTTTTTTCTAATGAAAAGTTTGTTGTAGTGGTTGTAAAGTCTGAAGGTTTATCTTCAAGCATTATATGCATGAAGATAAAAAAACCTGTGTACTGCAGCAGCCCCCCTGACTTACCTGAGCCTCCTCTCAATCCAGCGATGTCCACTAATGCCTCGGCCATTCACGACTCTCCTTGCTGAATGGCTGAGACACAGCAGCGGCGCCACTGGATCTGTCAATCAAAATTCAGTTAGCCAATGAGGAGGGGGCATGGTGCTATGGGGGCACCCAAGTCAAGTCGCAGGTGCCCCCATAGCAAGCTACTTACTGTGGGGGCACTCAACAGGAGGGAGGGGCCATGAGCTCCAGCCAGGGACCCGAAAAGAGGAGGATCTGGGCTGCCCTGTGCAAAACCACTGCACAGGGAAAAAAAGTGTAACATATTTGTTATTTTATTAGAAAAAAAAAAAGAGACTTTACAATCACTTTAAAGCTACGCTCCAGGAATTCAGCCACTTCGTAAAATCTGAGAGTTATGAGTGAGGTCCAACAAGGTGCATGTTACCTCGTAGACTTATCTGTTTTGTTTACAACTGAGTTTTAGTGAGCACTGGAGTACAGCTATCCCAACACTCTCAGCTAAAAATGTAAGCTGTAAAAAAAAGATATAAGTCCACGAGGCAGGATGTTTCTTGCTGGACTCAATCCATAGTAATCCAGCGTATTTACATCCTGGGTGAATTCTTGGGAGTTAATCTTTAAAATCATTAATTCAATTAAGATACGGGCAAGTAAAATGTTGGCTGTTATAGCCCAACTCTAGGTTGCCTTTTCTACAGTTTCAGTCCTTAGTTGACCGTTTTCTCTAAAAATAATGATTTAAAAGGCTATGCTTTGAAAATAGCAAAGCAGGAATAGTAGGAAGAGACAACAGGTGAAACAACATTGGCTATTGCCCAGACACAAAGCAGGAGCTATATTATCTGAGCAGGGTATGAGGAGCAAGTTGTATCAGCATGCAAGAAGTTAGGCTTTGAATTAGCCTATTGATAAGAACTGAATGTCAGATAACATTTTGGGAACTACTCATGTTAAAATCCAGGAGATTTCTAAGGAATAACATGCATTTTTCAAAAATACATAAACAATTTGAGCAGTGTACATGCATTTGCTGGAATATGGGAGAAACCCAGTATTCCAGAGCAATCTACTCCCGAATTCATGTTGTAAACTAGGGCCCTTCATATGATACATTACATAAAGCAGCAGTCAGTCATCTAATTATTTAGCAGATCTTAAAAGATAACTGAATAAACTATAAAGTCATTTGTTCTCACCTTTTTTCCAGGAAAACTTCCTGTCTCATGAAGTACAGCTACACGAAACTGAGGCCACCAAGCATGGAATTCCTTGACCCACTGGTGCATAACAGTGGCAGGACACACAATAATACTGGGACCCAGTCCTTCATATCTGTTAATTAGGGAAAAATCCAGGCCAGTTTACTAAGCTGTGTATTTTAACAGTTTGGTATTTTACACCACAATTGTTGCATTAAAATGTCTAATACAATCTCTATTGATTATAATTAATATGTTTTCACTTTGTCAGCATTATTGTAATCCTAATTACTAAACGTTATGTTATAGGATGATTATATATATTGAATACTAATCTTCAATGGCTACATGTTATTTCTACTGATATTGAAATGAGGTAATATCTCAATTCCTTTTTTTTTTCTTTTGTTTTATATTATTTGCCTGTATCTTTGGGAAATAAAAATTTAGCAAAAAAAAAAAAAAAATGTCAAATACAGTAAAACCTTGGATTGCGAGCAGAATTCGTTCCGGAAACATGCTTGTAATCCAAAGCACTCTTATATCAAAGCGAATTTCCCCATAGGAAATAATGGAAACTCAGATGATTCGTTCCACAACCATTTATTCATAAGTCCTTCAGTTTATAGTCCATATAAAAAGATTATAGCAATGTGATTGGTTATGTAACCATAAAATGTCCATCCACAAATAGCCGCTTCCACAAGGGTATTAGAAGCAAAATCCAGCAGGAGCTACAGAGTATCAAAGAGAAGAGAGGTGCCTCTAAGTGTAGCAATATGGTTCCATTTAATGAAGGTTCAACATTTAGCAACTCACATGGTTGATGAATAAAACAGGCACATCTAAGTATGCAGGCATCCGGGGTAAAACTGTCCACATAGACTATCTTCTGTACCGCAGGCTGCCAGTCTGTATTCCTGACCGGGAAGACCACCCTGCAGTAAAGCGATCTGAAAGCGAGGGGCAGCATGGAAGGGATGACGTAGATGGCAGTGCGGAGGATGGTCTATGTGGACAGCTTTAGCCTGGATGCCTGCATCCTTAGATGTGCCTGTTCCAATCATCAACCATGTGAGTTGCTAAATGTTGTACCTTCATTAAATGTAACCATATTGCTACACTTAGAGGCGCCTCTCTTCTCTTTTATACTCAACTGTGACTTGAGGCTACTTGTATATCAAGACATCGCTTGTATATCAAGTCAAAATTTATTTGAAAATTTTGCTTGTCTTGCAAAGCGCTCTTAAACCAAGTTACTCTCAAACCAAGGTTTTACTTTTCTGCATAGCTGTAGAATTATTCCATAAGAGATTCCATAGGGCAACCCGCAAACTTAAAAGGGTTGTGAATGGCCTATTGATTGAAATGCATTGAGGGCAGATCTTGCCAGAGCTAGTCGTTGTGGTGGTTGTGTTTACATGCGATTTATCCTTATACTTATGGGAGTAGATGCAACATAATTATTACAAGAAATCTGCAAGATTTGCAATGGCGGTGGAACCCTCCTGCACATAACTTTTTTAGGACATTTTCAATAGATGGTGTACTTCTAGCAGGATTTATGTTTATTGATTTATTGAGCTTTTTTTTATATTTTGTGTGACTTTTTAAAAACCTATACAATACCCACTCTACCCATGCAGATAAGCTGGCATAAAACTTGCCTATTTACTGTTGCATATTACAGCGCACGTATCTTTTTCCGATAAAAAAATATTTTATATTTTGTTCATTTTTAACATTTTAATGAACCAAGTAGCGCATTATTAAAAAATTCAGATTTGACTTAACAACTTGTCGTCATGTCTACATATGTTGTTCATTATCTATTATACTTAACATATCATGTGTACAAAGAAAATTAGGTTCATGTGCTATTAACCACTTACTTAGAAACCCCAAACATGTTTTCTGAAAGCAAAGGCCCTGGAGAATAATTTTTATGTCACAAAATATTTACATGGTTGTTTATCAAATGCAAGTTTTCAGGAAAAAATACACTTAAATGCACTTTATTACATACAACACAATATTATATTCAATGCTTGGTAAAATATAAAATATGAGGTTACGCCAAACAAAGATACCAAACATGTCAAGATTTAAAATTAGATTAGAGTTATATGGGAGTTCTGGTGCTAGAGTTATTGATTCCACTCTGATGTTCGCATTGATACCTCACATGTAGTAAAATCACCATTTACATATGCGTGCGAGACCGACCTGCACATTTGGATTTGCATGTAAACATGTGAGGATGGGGGTGCTTTACATTTTTATTTTTTTCACACTTTCTATTTAAATTTGTGTTTTATTTAACTTTATTGCTATCACTGGGGATGAACATCATCCCTTGTGATAGCTGTAGCAGTGATAGGTACTCTTTAGTGAGAGATCAGTGAGAGACCCTTGATCCCTCTTGTGCCCTTCAAAACATCTGATCAAACCGAGATCAGTTTGAACAGATGCTTGCCGGGCCAAAACCAGGCAATGCAAGCACAGGCAATACATTTACCTTTCAGCTTCATTCATGACAGAATAGAGGGAGGAATGGATGATGTTCCTCCCTGTCCTCTGACTCCAGTGGTCCTGAGCTTCCTGGTAGTATGGGAAAAGCCTGGGAACCGTAGTGGGCAGGAGGGGGGTCCTTACACGCCCTGTAAAAGTGTATGGCTGGCTATAGAGATGCTTGGTTCACTTTTACATGAAAGCCTGTCCTCAGCTGAAGTTGTTGATACCGAGATTCAGCCATGAACTTGGTATACTCATTTCCACTTAAGGCTGTATACATACAGCCTAAGGGCTGGAAGTGGTTAAGAAAAAAAAAATTACAAGGAAAAATGATGAGAGTAAAACATCCCTGCTAGCATACACTGCTGTATGTATTCATCATTGCTTTCCTTGTCTAAGAGTTTAATTCACTCTGTGTCTTTCAGTATATGACCATATTTCTATGGCCAAAAACTTGGTATCCTGGGTATGAAGCAGCCAAGCTGAATGACATGTACTGAATTCTCAGACACAGATGCACAAGCCAAGAATTCATTACTAGTGTTAGCTCTTTAATTTCCTGTGCCCTGCAACTCCCCTCCTTGTCGTTAACGGCCTCCAAAGCACCCCCCACCTTCACTAAACGAATTAAAGGAACTATCTAATTGAAATGCAGTGAATAATTCAGCAGGTACGCCCCCTCTCTGTAATAATTCTGATGAAATATTCATGACAGGCTCAGACTGGCAGACTACAGGACAGCCACTTGCCTGTAATCAGAGCCTCGCGTCCTTATCCGGCTGTAGCTTAGACCTGCCAGAAAAGCAATTATCTGGATAGTTTTACCCAATCCCATCTCATCTCCCAGAATGCCTCCTGCCTGCTGGCAATGCAGTTCCCAGAGCCAACGAACACCTGTCTGCTGGTACCTGTAGGAAAGGAAAGAACGTATTAAAAAAAAAACCTAAACATGATTTATTAATGGAAAATATTTATAACAGATATGCAAAGGTCACATGAACAGAGAAGTATTAAAGTAAAGAATAAACAGTTTTATGAACATGAACCCATTATTAAAGCATTTAAAGTGTAATTCCACTTTTTATTTTTTTTCATTATTTGGGCACATACCCGAAGGAAGGACTGCTGTGGAAGCAGACAATTATCGTTGCCACCTGTGCTGAGCAGCTGCCCACTGCATACGGACCACAGGAGGTCACATCATTTCTTCAATGAATACTAGACAGAGGAATGGTGGTGACATCATGCTTTTCAGTTTGAACAATCAGAAAATGCCATGCACAGGACTACTACAGCTTTTTTCAGCCTCCACAGCAGTCCCTCGGGTATACATACTTACATGGGTCCAAGTTGAGCAATTGAAAGTATGCAATTAAGATTATACCTGGAGTTTAGCTTTAAAAGCAACAAAAATAAGTGTACAATTGTTCAGTTTGGCTCCATGTAAGCATGCTTACAGGAGGGACTGCTGTGGAAGCTGACAATCACTGTAGTAGTCCTGTGCAAGGCATTCCCTGATCGTACAAACTGAAAAGCATGATCTCACCAGCCCTCTTATTGACCTTGTCTAATATCAGAGAATGTCTGATATTCATTGAAAAAATGCAAGGAGTGTGAACTCTGCCTAGTAATACAAGAAAGCTGCTTTTGTTTATGAACGGTAGCACAGTAAGGTTAATTGCTGTTCATGACAAAGTCACTACAGGCCTTTACACCTACAGTATCCAGTAAGACACTATCCACAAATGGTCACTCATAGATCACTGCAGGAGTTGTCAAAAACTGGCCCTGACTAGGTCATCATATCCCTCTGTGCCACAGTCTATAGTAAGACATTACCTACAAGGATACTCATAGTTACATAGCTAGTCAAGTTGAAAAAAGACACAAGTCCATCTAGCTCATTCAGAAATGATCTACTCACAGCCCACTACATAACCGAAGGGGATATTGGGCATGCACAACTAGGTCATTATAGACCACTATACAAACAACATACAGTAAGACATCACCAACAAGGGCACCTTCACAATATTGTGGAGCAAAAATAGTTATTGGCCCTTTGTGACAAGTCACCATAGGCCATCATACAACAGTACAAAGTGAGACATGACCAACCAAGAATACTCACAGATCACTGCAGGGCAGTAGGGGTTAATGGCTGTCCATGACTAGGTCACAACAGACCACTGTACCACAAGTACATAGAGAGACATTACCAACCCATGGTAAAATTGGGAAGAGACTACCTCCTCCAGTTAGCCGATTAGAAGCTAGCAAGGTCCTTCTGACCCTGCACCTATCGATCTGCCTATGTGCAGTGTTTTTAGAGGGGTACTCACAATAGCCTTAGCAGAATGAGAAGGGTTAATGATGTCTGTGTCAGGCACTCTTGGTAGCTGTAGCTCAGGTAGCATCCTTGGATTACTGTGCTGTATACTGACAGGAGCTAAATGCTGAGCTGGTGCTCTTCGCAGTAAACAAAGACCTATACAGCACCCTTAGTGGTAGCCTGGGAGAAAAGTAGATGTGAGTAAAAATTGCTGCCTATGGCTGTGACACACATTTAAATTGCTTCAGCTAGCACTTTATTAGACCTCAGGAGATGGAACACAGTGCACTTGGCCAAGGAAAGGCCTGTAGCCTGGACGTACAACAGCAGATCATATTCTTCCAGAAACAAGATTTTAGGATCAAGCCTTATCCTGGCTTCACACTCTTTGATGGGCATTAACCCCCAAAGTGGTCTTTATGAAAAGCACAGTGCTGCTGGCAGACCATGTCCCTTGACTATCTATAGCACCCTGTACCAAAAAAGAGGCTTGGCTTTCTGAGGGTAGGAGGGATTGTATAGGAGCTGTCCTTGCAGCTTTATTTTTTGTTAGTGTCCAATTACTTGAAGATAGCTGCATATAAACATAAACCAGGGTTAAAGATTAAAGATCTAATGATCGTGACTAAGAAACAAAAACATGTTAGTACTTTTGTTCTTTAGAACAGAAATGCATGCACATGTTAAGACAACCAAACAGGAGAGATCAGTACTTGTACAGCTTTTTCCAGAGATCTCCAGGTATTCGAAAACTCTCATCAAACTCCACATCACTGTCCTCTGACTCCTCAGCTGCTCTACGCTGCTCTGTCTCTTTATATAGCTGCTTTTGCCACTGTCTGAAAAGATTAAGTAAACAAAACAAGCAGGAATTAGGGACCCCTTCAAAATATAATACACTGCATAAACCCCACAAGCAAACTTACCGAAGGCGATGCTTGTAGTACTTGAAATTTCCATCATCTCTACATCTACCCTTTCCTTTGCTGGGCGACTCTGCCTCTTCATCAGAACTTGGAAGAAACTCTGGATCTAAAACTGGATGTCGGGGTCTTTTGTTAGTTGCTTTCCGAGGCAGAGGTTTCAACTCATAATCAGAGCCTGGGCTATCTTGCACCCATTCATCATCATCCTCATCTATGCTCTCCTCTTTTGTCTCAGATGTGCAAACAGATCCCTCACTATCATCTCCTTGGCTACCTCCTTCAGGGATAGAACTTTTTTTACGTGGAATTCCTGTCCTGAACTGAGTCTGAAAAGCTTTTTTCTGTAATTTCCTTAACTTCTTTTTCAATCTCTTCTCAGCATTTGGAATATTCAAATGTTTATTTGCTTTGTTTATTTTTGTGGCATCTTCTTGTACTACTGGTTTCTTTTTCTCTTTTTTAGGAGTTACGTTACGTTTTCTATGAGCTGCCATCTCTGCTTGATCAGCAAGGTACTTTTCAAAGTCCGAGGCATCGTTGAGCATCAGGCGTCGTGGTTTGTGATCTTCTTTTGGGAGAATTTTTGTGCCAAACGGGGTCATCTGTCCAGTACGGATAAGATCTTCCCACTCACTATCTTGGCAAGGCATCAACATACTACCCAATGAGGTGGTTAAAACATCTGGGAAGTAAATATAAATGGTGAACATATTTGAGTTTGAAATATAGAGGAATAATCATTGAAGAAAAAGAAGAAAAAAAAAAAAACACAACCACAAGAAAACCCAAAATATCTAAAAGTTTGATCATTTAAACTAATCATCAATGTGACAAGACTAAACCCTGACTGGGAAACTGGTCAAGAACGCCAATTGGTGGCCTAAGAAAATGACCAGAATTAGCAGTTAAATTCACTAAAATACACTCTGTCGGTACATTCTAATATCCATCAGTTTTTAACGCCACAATTTATTCTAAAATCTCTCTCGAAGACAATTAGAAATATTGAGTTTTTCTTTCATCATTTTGTGCGGACGCCAAGACGTCTTTTCAAAGCCCCTGTAGATGTAAAAGTATAAAATGGTTCTGTTTAGTCACAGATGGAGATGCCTATAAGAAAATCACCTTCTACATCGCCTAAATTATCTTGCTCCATCTCCTCTTGATCCTCTCCCAACACCACAGCCAGGCGTCTCTGTTTAGCTTTGATCTTCTTCAGTTGCTGATCCTGACATAAAAAAAAAAAAACAAACATATTTTTTATTCGGGAGTTGTGAATTGCTTTTATCAGTGTGATCCTGTAGCCAGACCATTTATTTCTGTAACAATCGTTCCAAAATATTTTTTTGTGCACTTAAAGTGTATTTCCACTTTTGTGGACAAATTTAAAAAAAAAAATTTTAATCAAAGATGTTAGGCTTAGTTCACATATGGCACTTTTCCACTGCAAGTACCGGCTTGGCTCTACTCAGCCCTGGTTGGCCCGGTTTGCTTTTCCACTGCTGGTACCGCATGGTACGGTGTTGGAATGGTTCGGTACGGTACGGTTTGCTTTTCCACTAAAGTAGTACTAAAGTTAAGTGGGTGGGATAACAACGGGGGGGGGGGGGTGGGATTCTCTGACCAATCAGTGGCTAGTAGTGACTGCATGCAAAGGATTGTGGGATATGGTACCGGGTATGGTACCTCTTGGAACCACAATCCAGGTGGTACTGTTTTTGAGAGCCGTACCATTCGGTTCCATGCAGTGGAAAAGTGACGCCGTACCGTACCGAACCGTTCCTACACCATACCATGCGGTACCAGCAGTGGAAAAGCACAAAAACGAGCCGAAAAGTTCGGTTCCATGCAGTGGAAAAGCGCCAATATATGCAAACTGGATGCATTTTGAACTGCATTTGAGTCGCATGATGTGAATCAAACTGGCTTTTTATAGAGCTGATTCACGGGCTAGCCACAGTGCGTTTTTTTTATAGTCCTGTACAATTTTAGGTCAGGTTCAGGTGCGATTTAAAGTGTCATACATAAATACGCACCTGAATCGCACCTAAAACCAGTGAATGAAACTAGGCACCTTCGAAAAGAAACTGAAGAGCTTGGGAGGAGATCCCATACTAACAATCCGATGTTAGTACAGCGATCTCTTCGCTGAGCTATTGTGTTCTGACAGGGGGGCGGCCTCCCCACCAGAACACACCGGTCAGCGCTCTTAGCAATTGGCTGAGAATGCTGATCAGATGCCGATTAGCAGACCTCTTTTGGTTAGGCTATTGAATGGCTGATACCGCCCGATATTCGACCCGTGTGTACGGGCCTTTAGGCATGTTTTAACCTGTAAAGGTTTCCCTTCTGTAGACATCCAAAAGGCCTAAATGTTGCTGGGTGCTGCAGCCTTGGATGTGAAAGCAGCAACCCCAGCAGACACTTATTATTTTTACCAACACGCAGTGCAGACCAAAGCTCAGGCCACATTACATTGCAGATAAACAGATATGCTTTATGCATTAAAACAAACCTGGCACCACCCCATATCACTTAAGCATTAATAGAGCCCATTAATGTAATGCATAGCCTCACTGGCCAATAGTATGGCTTACAAGGTAGGAGCATGGGATTTGGGCACATCAACCTCAAGAAGTATCTGCATATTAGCGCACAAAGTACGGATGTATGAATATCTTCATAATAATTATAAATACAGCTATAACTTCTGCCCAATAAAGAGTATACTGGTTTTGGATCAATAAAATGTATACATCTTTAAAATTATTTGTTAAAATATGTATATAAATAGATGCTAAAAGAAGATGTGGCAGCAAGGTAGCCTGCAGATGTCGATTAGGTGGAGGAAAGGTAAGTGTAGCAGACTTTAGTTCCACTTCAAATGGTTTTCCCAACCCTCATAACTGAAACTTGCTTGGCCTCTTACATGAAGTGAAAAAATAGCCAATCTACCAGCAGGACTAACAGCTACATAGTTAGTCAGGTTGAAAAAAGACACAAGTTCTAGCTCAACCCATAAAAACAAAAACAAAAAAAACCCACAAACACAATACATGTTGATCATATCCCCCCTTAATCTCCTCTTCCCAAGAGAGAATAAATTCAGTACCTCTAATCTTTTCTCAAAACTGTGCTCCTCCATGCCTCTTATCAGTTTGATTGCCCTTCTCTGCACTTTCTCCAGCTCCCTGAGCTAATAAAACTACAGTGGGACTGGGTAAAACAAAAAACATTTTGTTTTACATCATATACAGATGCATCTCAAAAAATTAGAATATCATCAAAATTAATTTTAGTAATTCAATTCAAAAAGTGAAACTCATATATATTATATAGATTCATTACACACAGAGTGATACATTTCAAAAATGTCTTTCTTTTAATTTTGATGAATATAGCTTACAGCTAGTGAAAACCCAAAATTCAGTATCTCAGAAAATTAAAATAGTGTGAAAAAGTTCAAATATTAGACTCATGGTGTCACACTCTAATCAGCCAATTGACTTAAAAACACATGTAAAGGTTTCCTGAGCCTTTAAATGGTCTTTCAATCTGGTTCAATTGTCAAGAAGTCAGTCATTGACACCCTCCACAAGGAGGGTATCACAAAAAGTATTTGCAAAGGAAACTGGCTGTTCACAGAGTGCTGTATCTAAGCATATTAATGAAAAGTTGAGTGGAAGGAAAAAGTGTGGTAGAAAAAGGTGCACAAGAACAGGGATAACTGCAGCCTTAACAGGATTGTCAAGCAAAGGCCATTCAATAATTATGGGGAGATTCAGGAGTGGAGTACGGCTGGTGTCAGTGCTTCAAGAGCCACCATACACAGACGTATCCAGGACATGGGCTACAACTGTCACATTCCTTGTGTCAAGCCTCTTCTGAACCAAAGACAACATCAGAATCTTCTTACCTGGGTTAAGGAGAAAAGGACTGGACTGTTGCTTAGTGGTCCAAGGTCCTATTTTCGGATGAAAGTCAATTTTAAATTTCATTTGGAAACCAAAGCTCCAGACTCTGGAGGAATAGCGGAGAGGCACAGAATCCATGTTGCATGAGGTCCAGTGTGAAGTTTCCACAGTCAGTGATGATTTGGGGAGCCATGTCATCTGCTGGTGCTGGTCCATTGTGTTTTATCAAGTCCAAAGTCAGCGCAACCCTCTACCAGGAAATTATAGCGCACTTCATACTGCCCTCTGCTGACCAGCTTTATGGAGATGCCGATTTCATTTTCCAGCAGGACGTGGCACTGCCCACACTGCCAAAAGTACCAATACCTGGTTTAATGATCATGATATCACTGTGCTTGATTGGCCAGCAAACTCGCCTGACCTAAACCCCATAGAGAATTTGTGGGGTATTGTCAAGAGGAACATGAGAGACACCAGACCCAACAATGCAGACAAGCGGAAGGCCGCTATCAAAGCAATCTGGGCTTCCATAACATTTCAGCAGTGCCACAGGCTGATCTCCTCCATGCCAAGGCGCCTTTATTCATGCAAAAGGAACCCAGACCAAGTATTGAGTGCATACTATACTGTACATAAACATACTTTTCAGTAAGCCAACATTTCTGTATTAAAAATCCTTTTTTATTGGTCTTATGTAATGCTGAATTTTGGGTTTTCAATAGCTGTAAGCCATAATCATCAAAATTAAAAGAAAGAAATGCTTAAATATATCACTCTGTGTGTAATGAATTTATATAATATGAGTTTCACTTTTTGAATGGAATTACTGAAATAAAATAACTTTTTGATGATATTCAAATTTTGTCAAATTGTCAATTTTCTTTTTTTTTTGGCCACTGTTAGGCCCTATTAAGATCTGAGTGATCTGGAAATAGAGCTAAAAATTACAGAAGAATGTTTTTTTTTTTTTTAAATGCACCTAGCTAAGCCTTAATTTTAAAGCCTTAAGATTTTTCACATTAGGCTCGGTTCACACATGTCCAGTGCGAATTTCCCCTCAGATTTCATTGCAAATTTCCAAAGCAGCTGGAAATATGGAAAACGGCTTGTTTATAACTCACTGATTCGCCTGGCCTAAGTATTAGTTACCAAAAGGTCTATCTTGAAGGTAAGCATCCTAAGGAAAATATCTAGAACCAGGGAAATCTTGATTAAACTTTGTAGAGCAACTAAAAGATCCCAGGAAAACACCTAAATGGAACAGGTCTCAATATAGAAAAGGCTTTAACCACTTCAATACCGAGTCATTATAAAATGACATCGGCAACATGGCTTTAGCGATCCGGGCGGACGTCATATGACGGCGCCCGGATCTCCCCACTACTGCGCGCCCCCGGGGGCGCGCAGCGCGGCGATCGGGGGTGAGGCTCGTCCCTCGGACTGAGCCCAACCCCGATCAAGGTAAACAGCCAATGAAATTGGCTGTTTACCACGTGATCGGCTGTGTCCGATCACATGAGCGGCTCCAGCGCAGCGCGGCGATCGGGGGTGAGGCTCGTCCCTCGGACTGAGCCCAACCCCGATCAAGGTAAACAGCCAATGAAATTGGCTGTTTACCACGTGATCGGCTGTGTCCGATCACATGAGCGGCTCCAGCGCGAGCCGCTCGTTCCTTCTCAGCGCGGCGATCGGGGACGAGGCTCATCCCTCGGACAGAGCCCATCCCTGATCTAGGTAAAGAGCCAATGAAATTGGCTCTTTACCACGTGACCGGCTGTGTCCAATCACAGCCGGTCACAAATGTCATCAGAGAACACGGTAACTAGCTGTCACCGTGTTCTCCTCCTCACACACCGATCCTGTGTGAGGAAGAGAGTGTGGTAACAGCTAGTTACCAAGTACAGTGCACCCCAACCACACTGATTGTCCCCCCCCCCAAAAAAAGGCACCTGTCACTAGCCCATCAAAGTACCCGAGTACCTGTCACCAGCCCATCAGGTACTCTGATGACAGGTACTCAGGTACTCTGATGGGCTGGTGACAGGTACTCGGGTACTCTGATGACAGGTACTCGGGTACTCTGATGACGGGTACTCTGATGACGGGTACTCGGGTACTCTGATGACGGGTACTCGGGTACTCTGATGACGGGTACTCGGGTACTCTGATGACAGGTACTCGGGTACTCTGACAGGTACTCGGGTACTCTGATGACAGGTACTCTGGTACTTTGAGTACCCGTCACCGGAGTACCCGAGTACCTGTCACCTACCCATCAGAGTACCCGAGTACCTGTCACCTACCCATCAGAGTACCCGATAACCTTCCACCTGCTCATCAGAGTACCTGACACCTGAAGTACCCGAGTACTTGCCACCTGCTCATCAGTACCCATCACTACTCATCAGTACCTATCACCTATCAGTATCAGTACTGATCATCCGTACCCATCAGTACAGTATCACCTATCAGTATCAGTACTACTCATCAGTACCTATCACCTGCCTGTCACCTGCCAAAAAGAGTACTCGAGTACCTGCCACTTGCTTATCAGTACCAGAGTACCTGTCACCTGCCCAGCAAAGTACCCGAGTACCTGTCACCCTTCATACAGCCACCATGTCCAAAAAGGTTTATATACGTCCTCCGTTTAAACCTAAATACCGGTGTTATGGCAGCAGATAGCTGCCATAACCCTGCTATTTTTTTTAAACGGTGGACGGTTGGCTTTCCGATAAGGGTGGTCCCAGCGGCGGATTCGCCGCGGGATCAACCTTCCGGGGTGGCGGAAGAGGTGCCCCCCCCTCCCGCTGCATTCTGGTCCTTTTCCCCGCTTACCGGACCCGCCGGCAGCGGGGAAAACGATCTGGTCCCAGATCCTCACAGACAGGATGTCGAGTGAGGGCAAGCCTGCCCTCACTCGACTCTATGGTCTTGGAGGACCGGAGATACGGCAAACGTCGTTGCCTAGCAACCAGTTTAAAGGTCCCTTGTTTTTTTTTTTCATTTTATTTAATTTTTTTTTTTTTTCTATCTTTTAGTGTACTTGTGAGATCTGAGGACTTTTTGACCCCAAATCTCACAAAAAAGATGTCCTGTCGTGCCTTTTTCTATTACAAGTAATGTTTACATTTCTTGTAATAGAAATAAAAATGATGAATTATTTTTTTTTTTAAAAAAAAACAGTGTAAAAATAAAAAATAATAAATAAAATAAATAGTGAAAAAAAAAAAAAATTAAAGCGCCCTGTCCCCGCGAGCTCGCGCACAGAAGCGAACGCATACGGAAACCCCTCCCACATATGTAAACAATGTTCAAACTACACATGTGAGGTATTGTCGCGATCGTTAGAGCAAGAGCAATAATTTGAGCCCTAGATCTCCTCTGTAACTCTAAGATAGCAACCTGTAGAAATTTTTAAAATGTCGCCTATGGGGATTTTTAAGTACCAAAGTTTGTCACCATTCTGTGAGCGTGTGCAATTTTGAAGCATGACATGTTGGGTATCTATTTACTCGGCGTAACATTATCTTTCACATTATGGAAAACAATTGGGCTAACTTTACTGGTTTCTTATTTTTTAATTCAAAAAAGTGAATTTTTTCCCAAAAAATTGCGTTTGGAAGTAGAGCTGCACGATTCTGGCCAAAATGAGAATCACGATTTTTTAGCTTGGAATAAAGATCACGATTCTCTCACGATTCTCTGTGTAACAAAAAAAAATTGGGATAACTTTACTGTTACGTTTTTTTTTTTATTCATTAAAGTCCATTAATTGCGTTTGAAAGACTGCTGCGCAAATACAGTGTGACATAAAATATTACAACAATCGCCATTTTATTCTGTAGGGTCTCTGCTAAAAAAATATATAAAATCTTTGGGGGTTCCAAGTACTTTTCTAGCAAATGCGCAAATACGGTGTAATAAAAAATATTGCAATAATCTCCATTTTATTCTCTATGGTCCCTGCTAAAAAAAAATATATAATGTTTTGGGGTTCTAAGTAGTTTTCTAGCAAAAACAACTGATTTTAGCTTGTAAACACCAAATGTCAAAAATAGGCCTAGGCAAGTGGCTAGGATGCATGATGATGCTCCTTGGATGTTGGGCCCCTCTATATGGCTAGGCAGTGAAAAAGTCTCACAAATGTGGTATTGCCATACTCAGGAGGAGTGGCAGAATGTATTTTGGGGTGTCATTTTTGCTATGTACATGCTATGTGTTAGGAATATCCTATAAATTGACAACTTTGTGTAAAAAAAAAAAAGTTTTTATTTTTTTCCCACATTTTCCAAAAACTTGTGGAAAAAAATGACATGTTCAAAGGACCCATAATGCCTCATAGAATATACGTTGGAGTGTTTTCTTTCCAAAATGGGGTCATTTTGTGGACTTTTCCATTGTATTGGTGCTCTAGGGCCTTGAAAAGTGTGATAGGTAGTAAGAAAGTTTTATGTGTATTTATGCTCCTAAAATGCCTTATGGTGCTACTTGGACGTGGAGTCTCTTTTTATGGCCAGGCTGCGTAAAAGTCTCACACATGTGGTATCACCATACTCAGAAGGAGTAGCAGAATGAATTTTGGGGTGTCATTTTTGCTGTGTACATGCTATGTGTTAGAAATAGCTTATAAATTGACAACGTTTTGGGAAAAAAAAGAAAAAAAAAATTTTCTTCATTTTCCCAAGAATTGTGGGAAAAAATTATAACTTCAAAAAACTCACCATGCCTCTTACTAAATACCTTGGACTGTCTACTTTACAAAAAGGGGTCATTTGGGGGGTATTTGTACTGTCTTGACATTTCAGGGCCTCAAGAAAGGAGATAGGCCATCAGTACATCTGGTGTGATCAATTTTCAGTAATTGGTACCATAGCTTCTAGACTCAATAACTTTCACACAGACTAAATAATATACACGAATTTGGGTTAATTTTACCAGAGATATGTAGCAGTATAACTTTTGGCCCAAATGTATGAAGAAAAATTAATTTTTTGCAAAATTTTATAATAGAAACTAAAAAAAAGTGTTTTCTTTGCAAAATTTTTGCTCTTTTTTTTGCTTATATCACGAAAAAAAAAAAAAACCCCAGTTGTGATCAAATACCACCAAAAGAAAGCTCTATTTGTGTGAAAAAAATTATAAAAATTTTGTTTGCTTACAATGTAGCATGACTGAGCAATTGTCATTCAAAGTGTGAGAGTGCTGAAAGCTGAAAATTGGTCTGGGCAGGAAGGGGGTCTAACTGCTCTGTATGGAAGCGGTTAAAGAATCTGGCAATAAGTGGATTTACGACCAGGCTCTGTCCCCCCCCCTTAAAAAAAAAAAAAAAACACAACGCAGTGCTATATAGTTCCAATTTGTAAAAAAAATATAGGAAGGAGAAAATACCAAGCAAAAAACTTTTCTGTCCTGACACCAAGAAAATAAAACCTTGCAGATTTTCCTATAGATGGCCTGGGTAACTTTTATCCTACTGAAAATGAAGGTGCTGATTAACCTTACTGACAGTCCTTAGAACCTGTAGAAAGAACACTGGCCCCTAAAATAGAAGTGTAGCTTTCTACTGGTTCAAATTTTCTCAATACCAAAGGAGTAAGTCTGATAGAAGGGATGCTAAACATGGATAAACAGCCCTGGGTGAGCCAAAGTGTCTGTGACCATCTTGATCGACAGAAAGAACTGGAACCCTGGCATTTGACTGGTTGGCAAATAGGTCCACTTAAGGAACACCCCATTTTTTGGTTACTAAAAGGAACACACCAGGACAGTATAACCCCAAATTCAATGATTGGCCAGATGTACCCGATTGACAGCTACAAACGGCAGGGTCTGGCGAGTTGCCTGGCATTGGTGACACTGGACCCCGCTGCTTATAGTTGTTGATTGGGCGCATCTAGCAGAAGTGCCCAATCATTTCTCAGAGAGAATTTGGGGTTATACTCTTTGTATGCCTGTAAAGAAGTACATGGATCTAAAATGGACCAAATCACTTTGTCCTAAGCTGCCCTGGAGTGACAGTGAATGCCCTTCCAAATGATCCACCAGTTTCCAACATCATGTGGGATCTGGAAGTGGCCCACCGTAAGCGCTCTACATACCAGAACGTAATGGTCCTGTGCCAATTACTGACCCCACCTCTACTGAAAGGGACGTAACAGGGAACATAACCCACTGAAGAAGCCATAAATTTTACACACCTCAGGCGAGCCCCCCATGGACCTTGGAACTGGGGAGGGGGCACCGGATCTGTACACACAGCCAGACTGGGGTTCTTCAGAGAACAAAAAACTGCAAATAATACAGGCAGTAAGGCCTTCCACAACAACCTCTCTTCCCTCCTACATGCTATTTAGTCAAACTGCAAGAAACAGTTTTAAAGACGTTTCCCTCCCATGGAGGAAACACAAATATTGGTGGACTAGGCCTGGGACCACCCTTTTAAAGTTACTCCTTTTGTGCTTCCTGCCTCTGAAGGTAAAGTCATGCTCTTTCCTTTGTGGTCTTAGACAGATGACTAGGGGAAAAATTAATTTGGAGATTTGGAAGAGGCTTTAGGAAATAATCAAAAGTAACTTTGAGTTAAGGATAGGATACTTTTAAAAAAAAAAAAAAAAAAAAACAAGAGTTTGGGGTCACTTTAATTGTACTTTTAAACAGTGGACTGCTACCATTATTTCTCTACTTACTTTGCTTTGTCCTCACGTCACCTTGTAAGCACATCTGCATGCAGAACCTGATTAGCATCTAGTACTGCCCCCTTTCATCCAGCTTGAGTAGTACTGTACAGGGAATTGCAAGAGGCTGACAAAGTCAAATTCAGGTTGCTTTAAAAAATAAAATGAAGAGGTATGGGTTTATAGCAGGCAATAGCCTACTATGAGCTGGAGGACAAAAGTAAATTTACTCCTCTAACAGGCAAATATGGCCAAAAAAATTTTGGCCATACTGCTCTTATAAATTATTTATTAATGAATGCTGAGCTTCATTCACTGGTGTCTTTTATACTTGCCTGGAGTCCAGTTTTAGTCCATTTATTTTCTGATTATATAAGTCCTATGTTTTAGGCCACATTCACATGGGCATACAAATTTTACTGATCTTAAGCATTTTTGTTTTCTAGCACAAAAGTTGCTGCGTAATGATCTAAAATTAGTAAAATGTTCTTGGTTTTTTTTCCCCCAAATATCTGCATCTGGTTTACTTGTATTCATATGTCTTCAGATGCAGATTTTTGGATTTTGTGCTAGGGATCTGCATTGTTTAGGCGCGTATGAATGTCTCCATTGAAAACAAAGCAGCTATGTAAAGATGCGTAAAGAAAAACACTTGTAAATGCATTTCTTTTATATGGCCATGTGAATGAAGCCTTAAATCTAGCAGGATATATGCTTGGAAAGTATCATTGGACACTTGAGCAGTCTTTATGCTAGGCAAAGGAAGTAAGTTGATCAGCATAAATGTGCAAATGCAGTTAAAATACTGCACACAGAGATGCGGTTTTTAAACGTCTAGAATAATAAAACTCTGGCTCCATCCAGATAGAAAAATGCTAAGGTACACCTTCTCAGATTTCAGGAGTAATAGTATTTTATACAAAAATCATTCTTCTGTAGCAATCTATGCAGAATACATTTTCACAAAGAAATGTTCACTTTTGATCTTTCAGTCTGGACTCGCTAGGTCCTGAGTATAGTGAATTTGTTAATGCAAAACAAAAAGACTTCAGAAGGTTCCTTTTCTACTCTATACAGATGAACAAATCATAGGTGCATCTCCAATATACTACATCAAAAACAAACTGTCCAAAAGACCAAAGAACCAATACAAACTTTATTATGTTTTTGCCGTTTTACAGATTCCAATTTCCGAGCAATCTCTTTGGAGACTGCAGCTTGTGGACCAAGCTGTTCAATGATCTTGTTGATTTGGCGCAAGGAGGTGACACAGGAACTGTAAAGAAAAAAAAAAATGTTGTTAGTCTGGGTCTGCTTAAAATTCAAAAGTCTTATACCCCAAGATCTTAGTTACATAGTTAGTGAGGTTGAAAAAAGACATCCGTCCATCCAGTTTAATCTATGATGTGTGTGTTTGCTGTTAACCGTACATTGTATACCCCTGTACGTTGTGGTCTTTAAGGTGCCCATCTAATAGTTTTTTGAAACTATCGATGCTCCCTGCTGATACAACTGTTTGCGGAAGAGAATTCCACATCCTTGTTGCTCTCTCATTCTAATTTTTTATTGAAGGAAAGAACAATAAATCACAATAGGATGCTTTAGAGAGAAGACTTTCCCCAGGTTAGGGGAGACAGTAGTAGTGTATAACAACTCAATGCAGAGGTAGAGACGCAGCCCTTTGTAACAAAACACGAAAAAGAAACCTAAAGAAGAAAAAAAAACAGCAATTCATAAAAAGACATTGTAAGGTTTCTTGGTATGGGTTAGTTTTGGGACACTTGAGAGTTTATTGATAAGTGGAATCCAGGAACCAATGGGATTCCTATAACCAAGGCTAGTTACTGGGGGTTGCAGTCGGAGTTACTCCAAGGTTAACAAACAGGTATCTAGGAGTCCC
Source organism: Pelophylax lessonae (assembly GCF_965119305.1). Taxonomy (NCBI): domain Eukaryota; kingdom Metazoa; phylum Chordata; class Amphibia; order Anura; family Ranidae; genus Pelophylax; species Pelophylax lessonae. The sequence continues at coordinate 219,685,292 of NC_138776.1, read as the reverse complement.
CGAAGCAAGTAAAATGTAAAATGTAGGATAAACCTTGAAATTGTTTGTAGGCTTGAACTTAAGAGGAATACAGTTATAGGGGGATGTTCGGCCTCAGCATGATGAGCAGATAAATTGGTTAAGGTTGAGAAGTTCACATCCAATAGCAAAGAGCTAAAAGGTGATGGAAAAAGAGAGGAGAAAGGATGTAAAGAAGGGGGAAGTTGAGAAAGAGGGGAAAGGATGTTCAGGAGAAAGGGGTGAAGGGCAAGGAGATAGGTGACTGGGAGGAAGGGGGAGGGAGTATAGGTCTGGTCTCTATGAGTAAACAAAGTTACAAATAAGGCTATTCAGGGTGGTAGTAAAGAGTTATCAAAGTCAGAAGGAAGGTAATGGTCGACCCAGGGTTTCCAAAGGAGGTCAAACTTTTGGACCCTATCTAGAACTGCTTCTATTTTGTCGTAGATCATGACTCTAGTAACTCTATTCTTTGTTTCCAAGACAATGAGGTGGGGGGGGGGGGGGTTCAGGCCTTCGTAATGGTTTGCTTTGCAGCAGTTGTAACTTGCAGGAGTAGCTTGAATTGGAAATGTGTTTTATTAGGAGGTTTCTTTTTGAGTAGAGCCATGGCTGGGTCAGGGGTTAAGGTGTTACCAATAAGGGTGGAAAGGATATGGAAAATGATTGGGATAGTGGCAGCTCCAACATATATGGAGGTGTGTGTAGTTGTCAGGACAACCCCCGAAACAAGCAGGCAAGTAGGGCAGGAGATATTTGGCAATCTGGGAAGGGACCAGGTACCAGCGCATTAGTACTTTGTAATTTCTTTCAGAAGTTATAACATTCTGTGAGGCCCATTTTGTGGCTGCCCAAATGTTGGACCAGTCTATAGCACTAGGATGGAGGTCCAGATCTGATACCTACTTGTTTACGTAGTGTAGGGATGTGTAAAGTGGTGGATCTAGCAGTTGTAAGTAGAAAGAGGAGATTAAGCCCCGTGCATGGGGATCTTTCTTGCAAATACGCACAAGGTTGGGTAAGGAGGATTCTGTGCGCAAGCAAGAGGAGAAGAAATTTAAGTTAGAGGTAGCAGAAAAGTTCGGGGGAGTCGAGGGTTTCAAAGAGCAGGAAAGGTTTTAAAGGTATCAGGGGTTGTGAATTTTTGAGTTCGGATTAGGTTGGCTGCTGACCATTGGCTAAAGGAGGAGGGGGAGGACCATGCTGGATAAAAAGCGGGATTTTGATGAAAGGATAGAAGAGGGTTATAGGGAGACTGGAATCTAAATTTCGTTTTAAGGTTATTCCACAGGAGTTTTGTGGGAGGCGTGATATTTTAGTAACTGGGCCATTTGGGCTGCCTTGTAGTATTTGGTGAAGTGTGGGAGACCAAGGCAACCCTAAAATTTTGGTAAGTACATAGTCAATCTCGCCACCCCACATCTAGATTTGCCCCAGACGTAGGCAAGAAATCTACATTTTTTTTTTTATTTGGAAGAAGTGAGAGGGCACTTGAAGCGGTAAAACCCTAAATAGGTACAACATTTTTAGATTGCTATTTTAGTTACGTTAAGACGTCCCAACCATGCAAGGGGCAAGGCTGACCACGAGGACATGAGGCTAGATAAATGGGTCAACATGGGTGGGTAGTTGGCTGAATACAGGGCAGCAGGATCGGCTGTAAGTTTAATACTTACAGTGAGGTGTCCAGGAAAAAGGGAAAGTCTGCTTAAGCTGCGCTAGAATTGACTGGGGTAAAGAGACATTAAGGGCTCTAGATTTCTGTGGGTTCACAACTAGTCCCGAAATTGCTGTAAATTGGTTCAAGGTTGAAAGAAGGGTGGGAGCGGAGGTCAGCGGGGAGGAGAGGAAGAGGAGGATGTTATCCGCAAACAGAGGTTATAATGGAGGCCACCCATTTTAAGGCCCTTGATGTCCGGATTGGAACGTATCAGATGGACTAAGGGTTCGATGGCAAGGGCAAACAGGAGTGAGGACAGGGGGCAGCCCTGTCTCACTCGGAGGCAGACTGGAAAGGGGTCTGATTTGTAGCCTGCATATTTAAGGTATGCTGAGGGGGAGGTATACAAGGAGGAAACTCAGTGGAGAAAGTGTGGTCCGAAGCCCCAGTGTTGTAATACGAATTGGAGATAAGGCCAGGCGAGGGAATCCAAAGCCTTCTTAGTATCTAGTGATACAAAGCATTTAGGGATGCAGCGGGAGCGGGCCACGTGAGTTAGTAAGAATGCCCTGCAGACATTAACTCCAGCTTGTCTCAGAGGGATGAACCCAACTTGGTTTTTATGGAAGAGAGACCCTATAATCAGATTCAAGCAGAAGGAGATCATTTTTTCAATGAGTTTTACATCTATGTTTAGTAGGGAAATGGGGCGATAATTGGCCCAAGAGCAGTCATCTGACTGAGGTTTTGGAAGCATGGAGACCATGGCCGTGGGAAAAGAGTGGCCTTTTCAGATAGAGTTGAAAGCTTTAGTCAACAGAGGTTAAAGTAAATCAGCAAAATCTTTATAATATGAAGCTGTCAGGGCCTGGGCGCTTAGTCTTCTTTAACATTTTAATGGTATTACAGACTTCCAGTTTGGAGATGGGTTGTTCTAGATTGGTCTGTTGAGAGGCCGTCGTGGATGGGAGGGGGAGAGTAGAGAACAGCGCTGAGGCACGGGCTTCAATAAACACACTAATAGCAGAGTAGAGTTTGTTCATGTTTTGGAAAGACAGACAAGACCTTTACAGGGTTGCTGGATTAGAAATCCTTATCGATTTTCAAATGGATTGGTTTGTTAGCACGGCCTATTCAATGAAGAGAAAGTGCAAGGAATGTATCGGGTTTGCTTGCTTTCATATAATATCTATGTCTGGACCGACGTAAGGCTTTTTCAGACGATTCAGTCAGGAAAAGATCCAGTTCCAGCCTGGCCCTGTCTAAGGCCTGTCTGTGAGTAGGTGTAAGGTGGTTAGGAAAAACAGCATGGGACTATTGAAAAGAACTTTCTAGTTTGTGGTGTAGAGTTGGATTATCCCTCTGGAGGTGGATGGCTAATCTAATGCAGGCACCACAGATAACAGGTCTATGGGCTTCCCAGATGGTTAAGGGGGGAGGTGTTGTCGTTGATGTTGTGGGTTATGTAGTCCTTGATGGCAAGGGAAATATCTATACAATGAGAGGGGTGGGCCAAGAGGGTGTCATTTAACCACTTACCGCCCGCCCGCCGTCATATGATGGCGGGACGGTGCGGCTATTATCCTGGGCGGACGTCATATGACGTGACCCAGTAAATGTACGGCAGGCGCGCGATCGCGGGCGCGCCGCCGTGCACTGCCGGTGCCGGCGTGTCCCCGGGACACAGCCGGTCACCGGCAGGGGGGAAACAGCCAATAGGCATGGCTGTTTCCCACGTGATCGGCTGTGTTCCAATGACACAGCCGATCACAATGGAGGCGCCCGGGAGATGACCGCGCATGCGCGTTCGGGAGCGCGCAGCGCGGTCATGTCGGTGGCACTGTGTTCCGTAGGAACACAGCTGTCACCGGCAGTAGTAAACAGTCACTGACAGTGACTGTTTACTAAGTGATCGGCTGTGAATCCATTCACAGCCGATCACAAAATGTAAACAAAGAGCAGTAACTGACTGTTACTAGCTCTTCTCCCCTCATACAGTTTCCAGTGTGAGGAGAGCAGAGCTAGAAATAGTGAGTTACTGCTCTGTGTACCTGTCAAAAGTAAAAATCACACAAATAAAGGTCCCCACACAGTCCTCAGCCCCCCCCAATGTCACCTGTCACCCAACAGTCACCTCATCAGTGCCCAGAAATTGACACCCATAACGTTCACATGTGAGCGCAGCGATCGCGGGCAGAATCACCGCGATTCTGCCCGCGATCCGGAAATCATTGCAAATTGCGGGGACGCCTGTGCGTTGCCCGTGATTTGCAATAGCACCCCAAAAGCTGTGCGATGTTGCCGCCATTTCCACCTGCCGAATCGCGGTAACATCGCGCAAACATCGCATGACGCCCAAAAAAGGTACAAGAGCTTCTTTGGGGCGTCATGCGTTGTTTGCGTGATGTTACCTCGATTCGGCAGGCGGAAATCGCAGCAACATCGCACAGCATTTGGGGTGCTATTGCAAATCACGGGCATCGCACAGGCGTTCCGCAATTTGCAATGATTTCTGGATCACGGGCGGAATCGCAGTGATTCTGCCCATGATCGCTACGCTCACATGTGAACGTTGCCTAAAGTTCACCGGTCACCAGAGACTGCCATCAGTACCGCCGTGCACCATCGCCCGTCACCTGTCACCCATCAGTCACCATCGCCCGTCACCTGTCACCCCATCAATCACTGTCACCTGTCACCCCATCAGTCATCGTCATCTGTCACCCCATCAGTCATCGTCATCTGTCACCCTATCAATCATCGTCACTTGACACCCCATCAGTGATCGTCACTTGACACCCCATCAATCATCATCACATGTCACCCCGTCAGTGATTGTCATCTGTCACCCCATCAATCATCGTCACTTGTCACCTCATCAATCATCGTCACCTGTCACCCCATCAGTCATCGTCACCTGTCACCCCATCAGTCATCGTCACCTGTCACCCCATCAGTCATTGTCACCTGTCACCCCATCAGTCATTGTCACCTGTCACCCCATCAGTCATCGTCACCTGTCACCCCATCAGTCATCGTCACCTGTTTGCCATATACATGCAATCACTTACTGACCGCCTAACGACTATATGCGTCGGCCATTAAAAGCTAAATACTGGGGTTATGGCAGCAGATAGCCCCCATAACCCCGGTATTTTTTGAAACGGCAGGCGGTCGGCTTTCAGATAAGGGTGGTCCCAGTGGCAGATTCGCCGCGGAATTACCCTTACGGTGCAGGGGAAGAGGTGCCCCCCCCCCCCCTCCTGCCGCGTCCCAGACGTTTTCCCAGCTTACCGGACCCGCCGGCAGCGAGGAAAACTATCCGGTCCTGGATCCTCAGAGACAGGAAGTCGAGTGAGGGCAAGATGGCCCTCACTCAACTCTATGGTCTTGGAGGACCAGAGCTACGTCAAAAGACGTTGCCTAGCAACCGATTTAAAGGGCCGCTTTTTTTTTTTCTTTTTTTTTTTTTCCTCTTTCAACAATTATTTTTTTTTTTTTTCTTTTTTAGTGTAGTTGTGAGGTCTTTTTGACCCCAGATCTCACAATAAAGAGGACCTGTCATGCCTATCTCTATTACAAGGGATGTTTACATTCCTTGTAATAGGAATAAAAATGATCAAAACATTTTTTTTTTTTAAACTGTGTAAAAATAAAAAAATAATAAATAAAATAAATAGGAAAAAAAAAAATTAAAGCGCCCTGTCCCCGTTAGCTCGCGCGCAGAAGCAAACGCATACGCAAGTCCCGCCCACATATGTAAACGGTGTTCAAACCCTACATGTGAGGTATCGCCGCGATCATTTGAGCGAGAGCAATAATTTGAGCCCTAGACCTCCTCTGTAACTCTAAGCTAGTAACCTGCAGAAATTTTTAAAATGTTGCCTATGGGGATTTTTAAGTACCAACGTTTGGCGCCATTCTGTGAGCATTCGCAATTTTGAAGCATGACATGTTGGGTATCTAATTACTCGGCGTAACATTATCTTTCACATTATGGAAAAAAATTGTGCTAAATTTACTGTTTTCTTATTTTTTAGTTCAAAAAAGTAAATTGTTTTAAAAAAAAATCGCATTTGGAAGACTGCTGCCCAAATATGGTGTGATAAAAAATATTGCAACGATCTCCATTTTATTCTCTAGGGTCTCTGCTAAAAAAAAATATATAATGTTTGGGGGTTCCAAGTAGTTTTCTAGCAAAAAAAATGATTTTAGCTTGTAGACACCAAGTGTCAAAAATAGGCCCAGTCTTAAAGTGGATAAATGGACAACTTTGTGTAAAGCGCTACTTGGATGTTAGGCCTATGTATGTGGCCAGGCTGTGAAAAAGTGTTACACATGTGGTATCGCCATACTCAGGAGGAATAGCAGAATGTATTTTGGGGGTGCAATTTTTGCTATGTACATGCTATGTGTTAGAAATATTGCATAAATGGACAGCTTTGTGTAAAAAAAATGTGCTTTCATTTTCTTCCCACATTTTCCAAAAACTATTCAAAAGACTCATTATGCCTCAAAAATTATACGTTGGGCTGTTTGCTTTCCAAAATGGGGTCATTTTATGGGGGTTTCCATTGTCCTGGTGCTCCAGGGCCTTCAAAATTGCGATAGGTTGTCAGGAAATTATATGTGTAATTTGTGCTCCTAGAATGCCGGACGCTGCTACTTGGATGTTAGGCCTCTGTATGTGGCCAAAAAGTCTCACACATGTGGTATCGCCATACTCAGGAGGAGTAGTAGAATGTGTTTTGGGGTGTAGTTGCAAGTATACATATGCTGTGTGAGAGAAATAACCTGTTAATACGGCAATTTGTAAAAAAAAATAAATAAAAAATAATCTTCATTTTGCAAAGCATTGTGGGAAAAAATTACAACTTCAAAAAAACTCACCATGCCCCTTATTAAATACCTTGGAATGTCTACTTTCCAAAAAGGGGTCATTTGGGGGGTATTTGTACTGTCCTGACTTTTTAGTGTCTCAAGAAATGAGATAGGCCTTCAGTACATCAGGTGTGATTAAGTGTGATCAATTTTCAATGATTCGCACCATAGCTTGTGGACTCTATAACTTTTACAAAGACCAAATAATATAAACTTACTTGGGTTATTTTTACCAAAGATAAGTAGCAGTATAAATTTTGGCCAAAATTTGTGAAGAAAAATGAGTAATTTGCAAAATTTTATGACAGAAACAAAGAAAAATGAGTTTTTTCACGATATTTTCAGTCTTTTTTTATTTATAGCACAAAAAATAAAAAACCCAGTATTGATCAAATACCATCGAAAGAAAGCTCTATTTGTGTGAAAAAAGGACACAATTTTTGTATGGGTACAGTGTTGCATGACTGAGTAATTCTCAGTCAAAGTGTGAGAGCTCTCAAAGCTGAAAATCGGTCTGGGCAGGAAGGGGGTGAAAGTGCACTGTAGGCAAGTGGTTAAGCACCAAGAGCGGTCTATCTGCCTAGGTAGAACGGAATCCAAAGACGTAAGAATGGTGTTGTTGTCGGACCAGGTGAAAGGTAGGATGACCGAGAATACGAGTGTAGGGGACGACTCGACCGAGATGAAAATGTGATCAAATCGCGAAAAGGCTTGATGGGGGATGCGAATAATAGGTGTACTGTCATCTAGCAGGGTTAATTTCCCTCCAAGAGTCAAGAAGTGCGTGGTGATGCAGCAAATGGTAAAAGGTTAGTTTGCTTGGGCTCGCTGAGATTGGAAATGGTGATTTGTCCAGAAAAGGATAGATAACTTGGTTAAAGTCACTGCAAACCAACTCAGTGCCTTGTTTATGTGTGTCTATAACTTCCAAAAGGTATGAGAGAAAAGAAGTGGGATTATGATTGGGTCATAGTAGGACACCACTGTGACCTGAACATCGAGGAGAAGGCCCAATAGAATGATATATTAGCCTTCAGGGTCCCTAATCTTTTCCTGGAGTGCAAAGGGGATAGTGCGGTGGAATGCCACCAGCTCTCCCCTTTGTTTAGTGTTGGCTGAGGCTGTAAATATTTTTGTGGGTAGGCAGTGTCAACAGATTTGGGGAAGAATTGGTTTGTAAAGTGGGTTTCCTGGAGGCAAACTACATGTGCTTTGGCTGAAGCAAAATATTGCAAGGCCTTGACCCGTTTATGTGGGGAATTCAGCCCTTGAACATGAAGTGTAAGGATGTTTAGGGGAGCCATGATGTGGGGTGTGGGGGAGGTTTGTCATGAAAGCCGAGACCAGATCCAATCCTCTGCCCCCGGTGATGATAGAAGATGGAGGGAAAAGGAGTAAGAAACCAGCAGAGGGAGCTTAGGGAGAAAGAGGAAGGGGAGAGCATTAGTGCTGGTAGAGGGAGAAAAAGAGCAACGTGAAAGGCTGAAAAGATCAGGGAGAGGTGTGTGAAACCCGTCTGGACAGGTCGAAAATACCTGAACAGCGGGGGCTGTTTTAGTCTAGGGAGAGTTCAAAAGAAGATGTCCACAGACAAATGGGAGGCAGCAGTGACAACCATCGGAGGACACAGAAGCCGTCTATAGGAAGATATTAACAGCAAACACACACACGCACATCATAGGTTGAACTGGATGGACTGATGTCTTTTTTCAACCTCACTATGTAACTAAGATACAATGGTGTGGAATGCCAGTGAATATAGCCAGGCCACTAACAGTGACAAAAGTCAGGATTTTGGGTCATGGTGGGTAAATTAAATGTAAGAGTGAAGCTCAAGAGCAAGCGTTGAGGCAACGGAGGTTTTTAGATGATGACTCAATGGGTTCGCCTAGGCAAGGCTGTGCATAGGTGAGGTGTAAATTATCTCCAAACAATAATAAACTGGTTCCATACAAATACCCTAAGGCTCCATGCACACAGGCCGTCATAAAAACGAGCTCCAAAGCGGTTTCTTGATGCCGGGAAAAAGCAGCAGTAAAAACGTGCTTTCAGTAGCTTTTTCCATTAGCGTTATTGCACGTTTGGCCACGTAGCTTTTAGCAGCGTTTTTTCTGCTTCCATTCAAAATCAATGGTTCCCTATGGGAGCCTGTTGATTTGAATGGAAGTCGCACCGCAAGTCGGATCAGGATGATCCGACTTGCGCTGTGAGAATCTTGAGGGGGAACTCCACACCAAAATGGGGAAAAAAACGGCGTGGGGTTCCCCCCCCCCCCCCCAGCTTCCAAACCAGGCCCTTCGGGTCTAGTATGGAATTTGAGGGTAGCCCCACGCCGAAAAAAAAACGGCGTGGGGTCCCCCCCAAAATCCATACCAGACCCTTATCCGAGCATGCAGCCCGGCAGGCCAGGAAAGGGGAGGGGACGAGCGAGCGGCCCCACCCCCTGGACCATACCAGGCCACACACCCTCAACATGGGGGGGTGTGGGTGCTTTGGGGCAGGGGGGGCTCTGCACCCCCCACCTCAAAGCACCTTGCCCCCATGTTGATGAGGACAAGGGCCTCATCCCCACAACCCTGGCCGGTGGTTGTGGGGGGTCTACGGGCAGGGAGCTCATCGGAATCTGGAAGCCCCCTTTAACAAGGGGGCCCCCCAGATCCCGGACCCCCTTCCCTATGTGAATGGGTAGGGGTACACCGTACCCCTACCCATTAACCCCATAAAAGGCAGTGTGTGTGTAAATAACGACAGGAGACGTTTTGAAAAGTTTATTAAAAATCTTCATCCGGTCTTCTCCGCTCCGGTCTTCTCCTCTCTTCTGCCCTCCGCTCTTCTGCTCTTTTGCCTCCTCTGGTCTTCTTCTTCCTCCGACGATGTCCCGGTGATTATGCCGGTCTCCGGTCTCTGCAGATTGTTATATAGCCATTAGGGGCGTGGCCTCTCGACGAGGCCCGCCCCTTGTGTCACCGACGTCGGTGATATAAGGGGGTGGGGCCTCCCGGTGACGTCACCGGGAGGCCCCGCCCCTAATGACTATATAACAAGCTGCAGAGACTGGAGACCGGCATATTCACCGGGACAGCGTCGGAGGAGGACCGGAGGAAGGAGACGACCAGAGGAGGCAAAAGAGCAGAAGAGCGGAGGGCAGAAGAGCAGAGGGGAGAAGACCAGAAGAGAGGAGCAGACCGGAGCGGAGAAGACCGGATGAAGATTTTTAATAAATGTTTCATAACGTCTCCTGTCGTTATTTACACACACTGCCTTTTATGGGGTGAATGGGTAGGGGTACAGTGTACCCCATACCCATTCACATAGGGAGGAGGTTCCGGGATCTGGGGGGCCCCCTTGTTAAAGGGGGCTTCCAGATTTCAATGAGCCCCTTGCCCGCATACCCCCACAACCACCGGCCAGGGTTGTGGGGATGAGGCCCTTGTCCTCATCAACATGGGGCAAGGTGCTTTGAGGTGGGGGGTGCAGAGCCCCCCTGCCCCAAAGCACCCACACCCCCCCATGTTGAGGGCGTGTGGCCTGGTATGGTCCAGGGGGGGTGGGGCCGCTCGCTCATCCCCTCCCCTTTCCTGGCCTGCCGGGCTACATGCTCGGATAAGGGTCAGGTATGGATTTTGGGGGGGACCCCACGCCATTTTTTCGGCGTGGAGCTACCCTCAAATTCCATACTAGACCCGAAGGGCCTGGTTTGGAAGCTGGGGGGGAACCCCACGCCATTTTTTTCCCCATTTTGGCATGGAGTTCCCCCTCAAGATTCTCACAGCCCAAGTCGCGCCGCAAGCTCATCCTGATCCGACTTGCGGTGCGACTTCCATTCAAATCAATAGGCTCCCATAGGGAACCATTGATTTTGAATGGAAGAAAAAAAATGTATAACGTGGCTTAACGCACGTTAAGCAACGTTATTCAGCCTTTAGCAGCGTCAGACGTTTTTACAGCTTGACGCTGCAGCTCCAGAACGCACAGTTCCTGTTTTTTTTTTTTGGAGCTGTAAAACGCCTATGCCACTTGGAGCTCCTAAAAGCTCTATGTGTGCATGAGGCCATAGAATAACATGGATGGGCGTTCTGCAGCTGCAAAAAAAAAAAAAAAAGTCTGACGCTGCTAACAGCAGCTCCAAAAACGTCCAGTGTGCATGAGGCCTAATACCTCAATATAGTCCTGCTACTCTCATGTTACGATTCGTAACCGAGTGTGTTTACAAATGCCCTAAAATACCCTTTAAAATGCTGCTTAATGCTCTTTCACTGTAGTGCTCTACGCTGATATAGATGAATAACTGCCTTCGCCTTCAGCACTAATGTCTTCACACAGAAATGTACTGCAGATGTGCTGACCAGGCCTGTTACAAAGTGCTGATTACAGAGAGCCTTGGGTTTAACTGTGGTGCATACTAGTCCACCAAGTCATACTGGGACACCCCACACAACTACTGTAACAGTAAAGGGAAACAAAAAGACTATGAAAATTGAAGGCTGTTCACAAAATATCTTTCTGAATGCATATCTAGTTCTGTGACCGCAGCAGATCTTTAAAGCGGAAGTCCAGCCTAATACCTTTAATTCTCCCCTGCAATCATTAATGTGAGTGGAGTTCAGCCTTACGTGTCAAAATGAAAAAATCCCAGTTTTTCTACCTAAATTCTGAATTTTTAGTGCTGTACATGACTTCAGTTCCCCTTCCTGTTGAGTCCAAGAAAAGCAAGTGGGTGTGGTTACTGAAAGCCAGTGACATCACTTTCAGGGAGGGACACTGTTCATGTGTAGCCAGTGGTTGTATAAAGAATAGGAGGAGCTGATCATAGATTCATAGGATGCATTGTACATCCTAATTCATGATAAAAGGAATAATTCACACAGGACACGGGGGAGGGGGATATATACAGTATAGCTGTGCTGAGCTATGAATGAAGACTCCCATGGGAGTATGAAGCTGGACACGGGGGGGACACCAGTTTAGTTGGCTTGTGGGATCCATCTTGTACCTCCTACAGCTGGGTGATTGTTGGGATACAGTAGATGATCATTTCTCTCAAGCCTTAAAGTAGAATTTTAGGCAAAACTTTTTTGTTTCATTTTGGATAGAGTAAGGGACGGTCTCATAACCGCTGTAAGATTTTTTTTTCCGCCTTCTGTGTCCCATTGCGGAGATTTGCCTTCACTTCCTATCCCATAGCCAAAAAGGAAGTGAGAGGAAATCCCTGCAAATTAAGGGAGTTCATTGGGGCCACCCAAGTCACTAGAACTCGTGTCCCTATTTGAAGATTTTCCCCTCTACTACTTTGCTGGGGACAACCCAAAAATTGGGGATTTTCTTTTATTTTCAATGATAATGGTAAACAGGACAGGTCACCACAGGTCGCCTCCCATAAGGAAGCTGCGGACCCGTTCTAATAGGAGCGACACAAGTCGCTCTGACCTAGAAAAAGGGTCCGGAGCTTCTTTGGGGCGACCAGGAGGCGACCGCCATAGACTTCAATGTTATGAAGTCCGTGGCGGCCGCTCCGAGGTCGCGGCGCGCTGCTCGCACCGCGATCTCGGAGGTCGCCCCGGGAAGTAGCGTCGCGGTAGTGTGAACCGGCGCTGAATCTCAGACAGCAATAAATACTGACAAGCATTGTAATCTCTCTGCATTCTATCCTAAACTAAAGTTATACTTGAATTTACAGGTAAGACTGTAAATTTGTCTGAGAAATTCATTTATTTTTTTAACCTTTAAAAGATTCCTATTAACCACTTGAAGACCCGTTGTTTTCTGGCACTCTTTGTTTACATGTAAATAACTGTTTGTTTTTGCTAGAAAATTCTTTAGGACCCAAAAACATGATATATTTTTTTAAAGCAGAGGCCCTAGAGAATAAATTGGTGGGTTTTGCAATTTTATACAGTATTCATGCAGCGGTTTTTCAAACCCAGTTTTTGGGGACCAAAATACACTTTTTTTTAGAAATTTAATGCAAAAAAACATATAAACACATAACCCTTTTTTTTTTTTTTTGTTGTAAAACATAAAAGAGAATGTCATGCCTAATAAATAGATACCAAACAGGTCACACTTTAAAATTGTGCACGTCCGCACAACGGTGACAAACTACATCATTTTACCATCCATAGGTGACACTTTAAAAGCCTTTACAGGTTACCACTTTAGATTTACAGAGGAGGTCTAGTGCTAGAATTACTGCCCATTATCCAATGTTCGCGTTGTGGTGGGAACGTTCCCTCCTGCTGCCAACAACCAAGAGGCTTCTTAGCTGCTCTGGATGTTATTACAGAGAGTCAACCCTCGGCTTTAAAAAAAACGATACCGGAGTGATCAGGCATTACTCTGGTACAACCACTTGAAAGCACGTGATTTGGCGGCAAATGGTTAATGTTTTCCACCATCACAGCATAAGGTTTCTCTATAGTCTGGTCAGTGAATCGGTTTTTCTTTTCCTCCTCTCAGTAAAATGGTGAGACCAACATCCAGAGTTTGGAAACATTTTCACAGTGCAATTTCTGCTAAGAGAAAAGCTGCAAATTGCAAATGTAAGAAGAAAATGTATTTCTGAAATTCTAGAAGGACAAAACACATCCTGGCATGCCCGAGTTGCCCTAAAGACATTAACCACTTCATGGTTATAGACGAAAGACGGCTACAGCACAGGCCTAAAATTCAGGGAGGAGGCACCTGGAGGTCCTCCCATTCTCGCGTGCCCCTTGAGGCATGCGGAGCGCTCTCAGTCCTAGGGTTCCGATCCTGGCTCTTTACCACGTGATCAGCTGTCAGCCAATGACAGCTGATCATGTGATGTAAACAGAAGCTGGTCATCGGCTTCTTTTTCCCCTCAAGCTGACAGCGTGAGGAGATAAAAAATAAAGCCGATCACCGGCTCCTGTAAGTGGGACATCGGTCAAAAGCTGTCCCCACCAGTGCTATCTACCAATGCCCATCTGTACTGCTAATCAGTGCCCACCAGTGCCACCTATTAGTGCTGCTCATCAGTACCTCATCATTAGTGCCACCTGTGACGGACGTGGGTATTAGATCCCTGCGCTTCTCACTAACTTGTGACAAAGGACCAGCCAATCTCACACTGCGCTATCACTTATGTAATAATGACACTCTCAGCTGCACCCTGCACAAAGATTTTCCAGCTCGCAGGTCCACAATCTAGGTGCCAGCAGCCTGAGAGCGATTGTCACCGGGCTAATTAAGCAGGACAGAGCACCAAATTGAGGTCCCAAGGAGGTAACGGAGACTGCACTGGAGGAGCCAAGTGCTGAACTCCCTGAAGTAAAGTATGCACCAGGGAGTGTGTGACCAAAGGCCATTGAAAGAAGACCGCTAAGGCCGACACTTGGCCCTTGATAGTACTCAAGGCCAGTTTTTGCTCAACCTCCCGTTGAAGGAAGGTCAAGATCCAAGCCACTGAAAAAAAAGAGTATGAACCCCAAGAGATTCACACCACGCAATGTACGTCTTTCACAATGGTAGATCTTCCTAGAAGTAGATTTCCTATCTCTTAACAGCGTTGGAATCACCGACTCAGACAAACCTCTAGCCATCAGCACCGGACGTTCAACAGCCAAGCCGTCAAAGCAAGCAACTGTAAAGCAGGATGGAAAGTTAGTCCTTGGGACAGCGGATCCTCCCTTCAAAGGAACATCGGCGACCAGCCACACCAGACCGGTGTTGAGAAGCCAGTCTGGGGCCACCAAGATGACCAGAATCCCTTCTGCCTCGATCCTGCGTTGAAGTCTTGGCAGAAGCTTGAGAGGAGGAAAGGCATAAATCAGATACTGACCCCACAGGGCCACTGAGCCACAAATCTCTACATCTTTCTGTTGAGCCAGGATGCCAACAGATCCACCTTGGGAATGCCCCGCCGGAGACACAACTGATGAAACACCTCCGGATGAAGGGACCGCTCCCCTTGGTCCAATGCCTGCCAACAGAGGTAATCCTCCTGCCAATACTCAACTCTGGGAATGTGTACAGGGGAGAGGGCTTAAAAAAAAAAAAAAAAGTGTTTTGCCCACCTTACAATGCCGGCTACCTCCAGAGCTGCCAGGACACTTCTTGTGCCCTCCTGGTGATTGACATAAGCCACAGCTGTGGCATTGTCCGATTGAATGCGTACTTTACATTCCTGAAGAGGATCCGCCCAATGTTCCAGGCACAGTCCAATCGCTCGGAGTTCCAAGACATTGATCGGTAGTCTGGACACTTCCAGTGTCCAGATCCCCTGAGCAGAATTTTTGCAGAGGACGCCTCCCCAGCCAGACAGGCTGTCATCCGTAGTGACCACTGTCCAATACAAGGGGAGGAAGGATCTGCCCAGATGAAGCACCAGAGACTGAAGCCACCATATCAGGGACTCTCTCGTTCCCTGGCTTAGCCAGATCTGATAGTCCAGAGACTGTGAAGTCTTGTCCCATTTGACCAGAATTTCCCTTTGCAGGGGCCTCGTATGGAACTGTGAAAACGGAACCGCCTCGAAGGCAGACACCATCAGACCCAGCACCCGCATGTAAGTCTGGAGGGATGACCATCTGCTGGACAGCAGGAGAAGAATCACAGCCTGCAGTTTCTGGAGTTTGTCAAGAGGAAGGAGCACTCTGGCTAAGGCCGAGTCCAGATTTAGACCCAGATAATCCAGCTTTGTGGATGGAACCAGAGCAGGCTTCTAAAAATTCAGAATCCAGCCAAACTCCCTCAGAGTTCATATGGGGATTTCCAGGTTTTCCACCAGAGCAGCTTGAGCAGTGTAGTTCCAAAACATCTGGGGTGCCAAGGTTCGCCATCACTACACTAGGGGGATGTGCTTTGTTCATTCTTCACGTCTAAGGTTTACAATTGCTTTAAGTGCTCTATTTAGATCACCAAAAGGTGACTAGACCTTCTGAAATCCTAGTAAAAAACCCTTAGAGGAGATGCAAAATGTAAGGAAAACCACCATTTGTGACCTATGAAAATCTTAAGATACTTTGAAAGGCTACATAGGATCTAGTTTAACTATCTCTATTTTCCAATAAGGATCTTTACAGCAAAGAACCTGGAAGTCTTCTACACTTCTGACCAAAGATATGGCCAGCAGAAAGCAATCTTAAGGGCCTGTTCACACTAGAACACACTGCCCTTGCGATCTGCAGCAGGTGTCAGTGCAAAGTTAATGGCACCCCATGGTACAATACCATACCTTGGGGTGATAGGTTCCAGAAGACTGTGGGACTATTCACACATGCGCAGTAGGCACCTGGCTGAAGCCACAAGCTGTCACTGCTGGGTGCACATAGTAAAGATGCCGGCACTGAGGAGAGAAGACACAGGGTGAAAACAGCTGGGCCGAGCACATCACTGGATCGTGGGACAGAGTGGCTGCGTATTCAAATTTTTGTAGCTACTGACTGAATTTTTACATTGGAGACTGGAGGCTTTAGGGCCACTTTAAATTTCCAATCCTCCTGTCACACTGAAACCTTGCTCAGATAATTCTGCAAGCACATTCTGGGTTCACCTGATGCTAGATGAAACTCTCCCCAACAGAGGATGTACTGGAACAAAGCCAGAAGAAGTGAGGATTATCTTGTACCTCTCCATCTGCTTATATATGCTACCATAGTAGCAATGACTAAAAAAACATAACATCCTTTCATTGACTCTCTTCTACAAAGGCCTCTCCAATGCTTTCCATCCTCCTCTATCTAGGCAGATCGGAGGGCAGCTAGGTTTAAATAGACAGCGGAGTTTGTTCACACCCAGCCACCCGTAGAGCAGAGTGGACTCATGAACACTCTGCACAAACTGAGCGGACACGAACCTGTCAACCGCCCGCTATGCTTTGATCAACAGGGAATCAGCAGATAGATTCCCTGCTGATCGAAAAATGGAGTCCGTTCCGTGTGGAAGGGGCCTAATGGTTTATAAGGACACCAGCAAGTGGATGTAAAAAACAATGAAAAACTGATGTATACTGAACTGAAAACTGATGTAAACTGAATGTTTTTTCTTTGAAAAAACATGACTGAAAGCATGAGGCCTATGTGAAAGGAGCCTAAAACATAACTCCAGCTTCAAAAACTGTCACTTTGTTTTCTACAGAGCAGAGAAAGGCCAGAACTCATCAGGTTGTTTTTGCTGCATCTGTCATTATTTTAGCAAACAGGACAAAAACAAACTTCGTATAGTGAGTGAGCGTTAAAGTGATATTAGTGCCAGTGAAACGTTAAAAAACCATACCCCGTGAAAATCCCATACCCTCGTCACTTCCTGTCATAAACGTAATGGAACAGCTGAGCAGCCTAGCAGTGCGCATGCTCACAGCTCCGGATGCGTCATTGAACAGCTGAGGAGGTTAGCATAGCGCATGCTCGGAGGGTAGGGAATTTTCACTGTGGTGTGTGTAACATTACACCGCCTCAGCTGTTGCGGCGGTTACATTAAAACATCTCGGCTGCAACATGAGTCATCTCCGCTCCTACCCCTGTCACTTCCCTGATCTCCGCTACTAAACGTAAAAGCGGCTGCGGGTCTATGAAAATATAAATCACGGAGCCGAGATCTCCGTCATTTATATTTTTATACACCCCCCGCTTTTACATTTAGTAGCCGAGACCATTCACAGCATGTCCATTCCCACTCAGAGTCACCGCTCTGCGTGTCCATTCCCACTCAGAGTCACCGCTCTGCGTGTCCATTCCCACTCAGAGTCACCGCTCTGCGTGTCCATTCCCACTCAGAGTCACCGCTCTGCGTGTCCATTCCCACCCAGAGTCACCGCTCTGCGTGTCCATTCCCACCCAGAGTCACCGCTCTGCGTGTCCATTCCCACCCAGAGTCACCGCTCTGCGTGTCCATTCCCACCCAGAGTCACCGCTGTGCGTGTCCATTCCCACCCAGAGTCACCGCTGTGCGTGTCCATTCCCACCCAGAGTCACCGCTGTGCGTGTCCATTCCCACCCAGAGTCACCGCTCTGCGTGTCCATTCCCACCCAGAGTCACCGCTCTGCGTGTCCATTCCCACCCAGAGTCACCGCTCTGCGTGTCCATTCCCACCCAGAGTCACCGCTGTGCGTGTCCATTCCCACCCAGAGTCACCGCTGTGCGTGTCCATTCCCACCCAGAGTCACCGCTGTGCGTGTCCATTCCCACCCAGAGTCACCGCTCTGCGTGTCCATTCCCACCCAGAGTCACCGCTGTGCGTGTCCATTCCCACCCAGAGTCACCGCTGTGCGTGTCCATTCACACCCAGAGTCACCGCTCTGCGTGTCCATTCACACCCAGAGTCACCGCTCTGCCTGTCCATTCACACCCAGAGCCGCGGCATGAAGGTAAAAAAAAACCTTCAGCTTTAAACTTCCTACATTATTTTCATTGCTATCAATGCATTCCACTCTTAGTGACAAACATACTGTCCATTTCTAGAGACACCACAGGGACAGAAAGGGAGAGAAAATCTGCTTCTTCAGATAGAAATCAAAATCTGCATGAACAAACAGAAAAAATAGGGTGAATTTCCATAATGGGGGCACAGACAGCAATAAAAACCTGCCAGGTGTTCTAATCCATCTCTAGACTTTAATGGCTTTAAAGCTGTAGTATCCGAGTACAAAACAAAACAAAAAACCCTGCAAGACAATGGCATAATGTGCTAGTATACATCGCATAATAGCACATTATGAAATACTTACCTTAGATCAAAGCCCCCACACGTTCGCCCGGACACCACTAAGGGAGCGGTCGTGTTCCCTCGGCGTCCCTTCCGGGTTCGGCTGCTCTGGCGCTGTGAGTGGCCGGAGCTGCGATGACGTCACTCCTGCGCATGCACACAGGAGTTCACTTTCCGGCAAGGAGCTCTGAAGGTCCACCGCTGGTGTCAGCGACTGCATGCAGGGTGAATATTTCCTAAACTGTGCAGGTTTAGGAAATATTAATTTTACCTATAGGTAAGCCTTATTATAGGCTTACCTGTAGGTAAAACGAGGTAAAAGTTAAAAAGCGGAGTATACTACCACTTTAAGGGCTGATTTTTAGGATAATTTTTTATTTTTTTCAGGGGCGATGGGTTAGAACTTCCTAAATTCAGTTTTTTCATTGTTATCCTTTACCCTGTTGGGAAATTCGCCTGTCACTGGGACAGGGAGTCTAGGAAAATCTCCCTACATAGAACTTCCAACTAATTTTGCTTCAGACACATTACATTAAATTAAATGTCACAATCTGTGGAAAACACATTTGATAGGCCAAGGATGACCTTTATGATTCAATAAATGTCCTAGAACAATATAAATCTCATACTACAACATCTGTGCTGAAAGGATGTGCAGTATTTTATTCTAAGGGTTCAAACCATGTGATAAACTTCCTGCCACAAGAAGAGGACAGCATTTGAGAACACAACAATGTCATTATTTTGTGTTGTATAAAATCACAAGAACTACATACATTAAGGCTAAATGCTCTCTACTATATACTTAGGGTCTCTTTATCAAAAAAGGTTCCTTTACCAGAGACCTTCATAAATGCATATACAGGTCCTTCTCAAAAAATTAGCATATTGTGATAAAGTTCATTATTTTCTGTAATGTACTGATAAACATTAGACTTTCATATATTTTAGATTCATTACACACAACTGAAGTAGTGCAAGCCTTTTATTGTTTTAATATTGATGATTTTGGCATACAGCTCATGAAAACCCAAAATTCCTATCTCAAAAAATTAGCATATTTCATCCGACCAATAAAAGAAAAGTGTTTTTAATACAAAAAAAGTCAACCTTCAAAAAATTAATGTTCAGTTATGTACTCAATACTTGGTCGGGAATCCTTTTGCAGAAATGGCTGCTTCAATGCGACGTGGCATGGAGGCAATCAGCCTGTGAAGTGTGAGGAAATATGACCGCACTCTGGTAGAAGTTTTTCTTGAAATCAAAAGTGTTTCCTTTATTCTTCCAATAAAATCAAATGACAGACAGTGTACAAGCAGACAAAAAAGGTTGACGCGTTTCACGACATTCCCAGTCGCTTACTCATAACCACTGGTTGGAAGAATAAAGGAAACACTTTTGATTTCAAGAAAAACTTCTACCAGAGTGCGGTCATATTTCCTCACACTTTGCATGCTTCCGGACTACGGATCCGACCTGCACCAGGTTTCTGGACACACACCTGAGCGGCTACACCCTTCTGTTTTCCATTTGGCAATCAGCCTGTGGCACTGCTGAGGTGTTATGGAGGCCCAGGATGCTTCGATAGCGGCCTTGAGCTCATCCAGAGTGTTGGGTCTTGCGTCTCTCAACCTTCTCTTCACAACATCCCACAGATTCTCTATGGGGTTCAGGTCAGGAGAGTTGGCAGGCCAATTGAGCACAGTAATACCATGGTCAGTAAACCATTTACCAGTGGTTTTGGCACTGTGAGCAGGTGCCAGGTCGTGCTGAAAAATGAAATCTTCATCTCCATAAAGCTTTTCAGCAGATGGAAGCATGAAGTGCTCCAAAATCTCCTGATAGCTAGCTGCATTGACCCTGCCCTTGATAAAACACAGTGGACCAACACCAGCAGCTGACATGGCACCCCAGACCATCACTGACTGTGGGTCCTTGACACTGGACTTCAGGCATTTTGGCATTTCCCTCTCCCCAGTCTTCCTCCAGACTCTGGCACCTTGATTTCCCAATGACATGCAAAATTTGCTTTCATCCGAAAAAAGTACTTTGGACCACTGAGCAACAGTCCAGTGCTGCTTCTCTGTAGCCCAGGTCAGGCGCTTCTGCCACTGTTTCTGGTTGAAAAGTGGCTTGACCTGGGGAATGCGGCACCTGTAGCCCATTTCCTGCACACGCCTGTACACGGTGGCTCTAGATGTTTCTACTCCAGACTCAGTCCACTGCTTCCGCAGGTCCCCCATGGTCTGGAATCGGTCCTTCTCCACAATCTTCCTCAGGGTCCGGTCACCTCTTCTCGTTGTGCAGCGTTTTCTGCCACACTTTTTCCTTCCCACAGACTTCCCACTGAGGTGCCTTGATACAGCACTCTGGGAACAGCCTATTTGTTCAGAAATTTCTTTCTGTGTCTTACCCTCTTGCTTGAGGGTGTCAATGATGACCTTCTGGACAGCAGTCAGGTCGGCAGTCTTACCCATGATTGCGGTTTTGAGTAATGAACCAGGCTGGGAGTTTTTAAAAGCCTCAGGAATCTTTTGCAGGTGTTTAGAGTTAATTAGTTGATTCAGATGATTAGGTTAATAGCTCGTTTAGAGAACCTTTTCATGATATGCTAATTTTTTGAGATAGGAATTTTGGGTTTTCATGAGCTGTATGCCAAAATCATCAATATTAAAACAATAAAAGGCTTGCACTACTTCAGTTGTGTGTAATGAATCCAAAATATATGAAAGTCTAATGTTTATCAGTACATTACAGAAAATAATGAACTTTATCACAATATGCTAATTTTTTGAGAAGGACCTGTACTTACCATTCTTTTGCTACCTTGCCACTCTATTCAGATAGTGAAGTAAATACAAATCTCTGCAAAGCCTAGGAGTTGCTGGTGCGGTAGATTACACAGGGCTACCGCCATTCTAAGCGACAGCACCTCCATACCAAAAAGTACTGCACAGATTCTGCCACAAAACATGAAGAAGAGTACTCTGCTAAAGATAACGGGAGGGTTACCGTATTTATCGGCGTATAACACGCACCTCAAATTTAGGAGGGACATTTTAGGAAAAAAGCTTAAATTTGAAATAAACCGCTTTGAAATGCAGCCTTACCAATACCCATGAATGCAGCCTCGCCAGCGCAGTGTCCAGCAATGGGGCCTTACCAATGCCCATGAATGCAGCCTCGCCAGCGCAGTGTCCAGCAATGGGGCCTTACCAATACCCATGAATGCAGCCTCGCCAGCGCAGTGTCCAGCAATGGGGCCTTACCAATGCCCATGAATGCAGCCTCGCCAGCGCAGTGTCCAGCAATGGGGCCTTACCAATGCCCATGAATGCAGCCTCGCCAGCGCAGTGTCCAGCAATGCAGCCTTACCAATGCCCATGAATGCAGCCTCGCCAGCGCAGTGTCCAGCAATGGGGCCTTACCAATGCCCATGAATGCAGCCTCGCCAGCGCAGTGTCCAGCAATGGGGCCTTACCAATACCCATGAATGCAGCCTCGCCAGCGCAGTGTCCAGCAATGGGGCCTTACCAATGCCCATGAATGCAGCCTCGCCAGCGCAGTGTCCAGCAATGGGGCCTTACCAATGCCCATGAATGCAGCCTCGCCAGCGCAGTGTCCAGCAATGCAGCCTTACCAATGCCCATGAATGCAGCCTCGCCAGCGCAGTGTCCAGCAATGCAGCCTCGCCAGTCCAGTGTCCAGCAATGCAGCCTCGCCAGTGCAGTGTCCAGCAATGCAGCCTCGCCAGCGCAGTGTCCAGCAATGCAGCCTCGCCAGCGCAGTGTCCAGCAATGCAGCCTCGCCAGCGCAGTGTCCAGCAATGCAGCCTCGCCAGCCCAGTGTCCAGCAATGCAGCCTCGCCAGCCCAGTGTCCAGCAATGCCGCCTCACCAGCCCAGTTTCCAGCAATGCCGCCTCGCCAGCCCAGTGTTCAGAAATGCCAACTCGCCAGCGCAGTGTCCAGCAATGCCAACTCGCCAGCGCAGTGTCCAGCAATGCAGCCTCGCCAGCCCGGTGTCCAGCAATGCCGCCTCGCCAGCGCGGTGTCCAGCAATGCCGCCTCGCCAGCCCAGTGTCCAGCAATGCCGCCTCGCCAGCCCAGTGTCCAGCAATGCCGCCTCGCCAGCCCAGTGTCCAGCAATGCCGCCTCGCCAGCCCAGTGTCCAGCAATGCCGCCTCGCCAGCCCAGTGTCCAGCAATGCAGCCTCGCCAGCCCAGTGTCCAGCAATGCAGCCTCTCCAGCCCAGTGTCCAGCAATGCAGCCTCGCCAGCCCAGTGTCCAGCAATGCCGCCTTGCCAGCGCCATTGCACAGAGCAGCGATATATTTAAAAAGAAGAAAAAAGGCCAGGCAGTGCTGGGAGGCAGAGGGGGGCGGGCCAGGTTGAGAAGAAGGGAGGACAAGCAGCCGCTGTGATAGGAAGTCCCGGCGCCTATGAAAGACGTCCCGCGTCCCGGCATTGGGCCACTGTGCTGTCTATCATAGGAGGCGGAACTTCCTATGACAGCGACCGCTCGTCCTTCCTTCTGCTTGGTCTTATATAAGGCGGACTGGATTTTTACTACTGGGACTTTATAACACCTTTTAGAATGTTTGAATTTCTTTTTCTGTGTTTGATAGCTTATCACATCCTTAGTTAGATATATATGCTAGTCGGGAGGGATGCCTTCCCTTATGTGCTTGCAGCTTGAATTTTTTCTATTGTATACATTTTTTTTTTCTTTTAAGTTATTAACTAGTACTATACTATATAGGTTTATTGTAGCACTATTCATTATTTTATTAAAGCAAAATTAGCGCTGCTATTCATTTCATTTTTTAAAAAAAAATAATAATCTGGACGGAGTTTTTAAACTATCCAGAAGAAAAAAAATAAAGATGTTGGCTAGGTGTGTCCTTCATTACTCTGCGTTATGCCTTACCGTAACTCATCCAAAAGATTTTCTTTTTCTTTTTCTGCTTCAGCAATCTGTGTGGCCCGAGAGGCTTCATTAATGGCTTCATCCACTTGTTGGAGGACTCCGCGCTCCAGGACATCCTGGTCGTATACCGCCAAGCCCAATCCCTGCAATTCCGAAGCCTGGTCCGCTGCTTCCACCGCCTGGATCTGCTTACGGTCGATGTGTAGAATGCCGCCATGTTGTTTATGCGTTCCCACATCTCCGGGACGAGCAGAAGAAGAGTGGGAAGAACCAGAAGACGGTCCAGGGATAGCCGGGCTGCCCGGTGACTTCAGAGGCTCTGAGGACTCTGGCTGCTCTGAGGACTCTGGCTGTTCTTTCACAATAGGGATGTCATCTGGCATTCTGTGGTAAAACAAAGACACAGGAAATAGGAGTAAATACAACATCTCATACTAATCTACAATGACACCATTATGTATTGTCTCTAGGTCTAGGAACACAAATGTTTTCTGTGACCGGCCACTCGGCTGTTCCTTACCTCAGGAAATCTCCGATGTTTGCTATCTCATGTACGAAGACATTACACTACATCCGTGACCTGCACGGCAAAACAACGCGAGAATACAGTGTCCAATTGGGACAAAGGCTCCCGGAAAGGTAACTGCTGGAGTCTATAATTTAGTACGAATCAATTCTCCGAAAGTGTCCGCAAACACGGACTCCGGAGCCATCTTGCCGAAGCCCGACTTCTGATTGGACACTGTGCTCTCGCGTTGTTTGAGGTGAAATGGGCTCAGCTGTGTACTGTATCCAGTCTTATGTAAAGCTTATGTAAAGCTGTGTCCAGTCTTATGTAAAGCTGTGTCCAGTCTTATGTAAAGCTGTGTCCGGTCTTATGTAAAGCGTTTAATTAGTCATGAGAAGCAGGAGACTCATACATATTAGGTGAATGCATTCTGTGCAGCGGGTAGGGTTGTCACCTCATAACCTTTGGGACATAATAAAAGGAATGACAGAAAGGAATGCCCATAGACTTTAATATGGAGATGGAATGCCCATAGACTTTAACATGGAGATGGAATGCCCATAGACTTTATCATAGAGAAGGAATGCCCATAGACTTTATCATAGAGAAGGAATGCCCATAGACTTTAATATGGAGACGGAATGCCCATAGACTTTATCATAGAGAAGGAATGCCCATAGACTGTAACATGGAAACGGAATGCCCATAGACTTTTGGAGTACCAGTGACATTACTACAGTAATCAGTGCTATAAATATGCACTGTTACTGTCAAAATGACACTGGCAGGGAAGGGGTCAACTTTATTGGTGCTCAGTGGGTTAAATGTATGCCTATGGGCGTGTTTCTAACTGTGGGGGGCGTGGCTAGTGATGTAACCACAGAGACATACGATCCTACATAGCAGGATCGTATAGTCTCTGCGCTTACATCAGGGAGAATGACAGACGGCTGTGTTTACATCAGCCGTCTGCCTTTCTCCCTCTCCTGAGCGGGAGATTGCGAGTGGCCGGTGGACATCGGAGCCGCCGGTCACACGCATGGGGATGCCCGTGAACGAGCGGGGGCGGGAGCGCGCCTCCGGCGGCGCGCACTCACCCCCTACAGGCTCCTGGGCGAGCGACGTAGTACTACGTCGGTTTGCCCAGGAGCGGCTAACTGCCGCAGAAAATATACTGACGGCGGTCGGCAAGTGGTTATCATGGAGATGGAATGCCCATAGACCTTAACATGGAGACGGAATGCCCATAGACTTTAACATGGAGATGGAATGCCCATAGACTTTAACATGGAAATGAAATGCCCATAGACTTTAACATAGAGACGGAATGCCCATAGACTTTAACATGGAGACGGAATGCCCATAGACTTTAACATGGAGACGGAATGCCCATAGACTTTAACATGGAGATGGAATGCCCATAGACTTTAACATGGAGATGGAATGCCCATAGACTTTAACATGGAAATGAAATGCCCATAGACTTTAACATAGAGACGGAATGCCCATAGACTTTAACATGGAGATGGAATGCCCATAGACTTTAACATAGAGACGGAATACCCATAGACTTTAACATGGAGACGGAATGCCCAAAGACTTTAACATGGAGATGGAATGCCCATAGACTTTAACATGGAGATGGAATGCCCATAGACTTTAACATGGAGACGGAATGCCCATAGACTTTAACATGGAGATGGAATGCCCATAGACTTTAACATGGAGACGGAATGCCCATAGACTTTAACATGGAGACGGAATGCCCATAGACTTTAACATGGAGATGGAATGCCCATAGACTTTAACATGGAGATGGAATGCCCATAGACTTTAACATGGAAATGAAATGCCCATAGACTTTAACATAGAGACGGAATGCCCATAGACTTTAACATGGAGATGGAATGCCCATAGACTTTAACATAGAGACGGAATACCCATAGACTTTAACATGGAGACGGAATGCCCAAAGACTTTAACATGGAGATGGAATGCCCATAGACTTTAACATGGAGACGGAATGCCCATAGACTTTAACATGGAGATGGAATGCCCATAGACTTTAACATGGAGATGGAATGCCCATAGACTTTAACATGGAGACGGAATGCCCATAGACTTTAACATGGAGATGGAATGCCCATAGACTTTAACATGGAGACGGAATGCCCATAGACTTTAACATAGAGACGGAATGCCCATAGACTTTAACATGGAGACGGAATGCCCATAGACTTTAACATGGAGACGGAATGCCCATAGACTTTATCATAGAGAAGGAATGCCCATAGACTTTATCATAGAGAAGGAATGCCCATAGACTTTAATATGGAGACGGAATGCCCATAGACTTTATCATAGAGAAGGAATGCCCATAGACTGTAACATGGAAACGGAATGCCCATAGACTTTTGGAGTACCAGTGACATTACTACAGTAATCAGTGCTATAAATATGCACTGTTACTGTCAAAATGACACTGGCAGGGAAGGGGTCAACTTTATTGGTGCTCAGTGGGTTAAATGTATGCCTATGGGCGTGTTTCTAACTGTGGGGGGCGTGGCTAGTGATGTAACCACAGAGACATACGATCCTACATAGCAGGATCGTATAGTCTCTGCGCTTACATCAGGGAGAATGACAGACGGCTGTGTTTACATCAGCCGTCTGCCTTTCTCCCTCTCCTGAGCGGGAGATTGCGAGTGGCCGGTGGACATCGGAGCCGCCGGTCACACGCATGGGGATGCCCGTGAACGAGCGGGGGCGGGAGCGCGCCTCCGGCGGCGCGCACTCACCCCCTACAGGCTCCTGGGCGAGCGACGTAGTACTACGTCGGTTTGCCCAGGAGCGGCTAACTGCCGCAGAAAATATACTGACGGCGGTCGGCAAGTGGTTATCATGGAGATGGAATGCCCATAGACCTTAACATGGAGACGGAATGCCCATAGACTTTAACATGGAGATGGAATGCCCATAGACTTTAACATGGAAATGAAATGCCCATAGACTTTAACATAGAGACGGAATGCCCATAGACTTTAACATGGAGACGGAATGCCCATAGACTTTAACATGGAGACGGAATGCCCATAGACTTTAACATGGAGATGGAATGCCCATAGACTTTAACATGGAGATGGAATGCCCATAGACTTTAACATGGAAATGAAATGCCCATAGACTTTAACATAGAGACGGAATGCCCATAGACTTTAACATGGAGATGGAATGCCCATAGACTTTAACATAGAGACGGAATACCCATAGACTTTAACATGGAGACGGAATGCCCAAAGACTTTAACATGGAGATGGAATGCCCATAGACTTTAACATGGAGATGGAATGCCCATAGACTTTAACATGGAGACGGAATGCCCATAGACTTTAACATGGAGATGGAATGCCCATAGACTTTAACATGGAGACGGAATGCCCATAGACTTTAACATGGAGACGGAATGCCCATAGACTTTAACATGGAGATGGAATGCCCATAGACTTTAACATGGAGATGGAATGCCCATAGACTTTAACATGGAAATGAAATGCCCATAGACTTTAACATAGAGACGGAATGCCCATAGACTTTAACATGGAGATGGAATGCCCATAGACTTTAACATAGAGACGGAATACCCATAGACTTTAACATGGAGACGGAATGCCCAAAGACTTTAACATGGAGATGGAATGCCCATAGACTTTAACATGGAGACGGAATGCCCATAGACTTTAACATGGAGATGGAATGCCCATAGACTTTAACATGGAGATGGAATGCCCATAGACTTTAACATGGAGACGGAATGCCCATAGACTTTAACATGGAGATGGAATGCCCATAGACTTTAACATGGAGACGGAATGCCCATAGACTTTAACATAGAGACGGAATGCCCATAGACTTTAACATGGAGACGGAATGCCCATAGACTTTAACATGGAGATGGAATGCCCATAGACTTTAACATGGAGACGGAATGCCCATAGACTTTAACATGGAGATGGAATGCCCATAGACTTTAACATAGAGAAGGAATGCCCATAGACTTTAATATGGAGACGAAATGCCCATAGACTTTAACCACTTAAGCCCCGGAGGATTTGGCTGCTCAAAGACCAGATTATAACGGACAATTGCGCGGCCGTGCGATGCTGTACCTAAATGAAATTGACGTCCTTTTTTTCCCACAAACAGAGCTTTTTTTTGGTGGTATTTGATCACCTGTGCAATTTTTATTTTTTGTATTATAAACAAAAAAAGTGTCAATTTTGAAAAAATAACAATATTTTTCACATTTTTTATATGAAATTCTCCCCAAAAAAATATAAAAATCAAAATGTTTTAACATTTTAGGCCAATTTGTTTTCTGTTACATATTTTTGGTAAATAAAAAAATCACAATAAGCGTATTTTGATTGGTTTGCGCAAAAGTTATTGCGTTTACTAACTACGGGAAAGATTTCTGTCATTTTTATTGTTTTTTTTTTAACTAGTAATGGCGGCGATCTGAGATTTTTTTTGCGGGACTGCGACATTGCGGCGGACAGATCGGACGCTTGACTGACATTTTTGACACTTTTGGAGTACCAGTGACATTACTACAGTAATCAGTGCTATAAATATGCACTGTTACTGTCAAAATGACACTGGCGGGGAAGGGATTACATAGTTACATAGTTACATAGTAGGTGAGGTTGAATAAAGACAATAGTCCATCCAGTTCAACCTGTGTAGGTGTGTGTGACTGTAATCATCTAACATAGCCCTCAATCTCCTGATCCTTGAGATGTAAGTCTAAGAGTCTTTTGAAAGTCACCATACTACCCGCAGAAACCACCTCTTGTGGTAGACAATTCCACAATCTTGTAGCCCTAACAGTAAAGAACCCCCAACGTTGCCTGAGGTTAAAACGCTTCTCCTCTAATCGCATTGTATGTCCTCGAGTCCTCATGCAATTCCTTCGAATGAACAGCTTTTCTTCTAAGCTGAGATCCCCATTAAGATATTTATAAATTGCTATCATGTCCCCTCTCAGACGTCTTTTCTCCAGGGAAAATAAATCGAGCGATTGCAGCCGCTCTTCATAGGTAAGGTCCTCCAACCCCATAATCAGTTTAGTTGCCCTTCTCTGGACTTTCTCCAGCTCCAACACATCCCTCCTGAGGACTGGCGACCAGAACTGGACAGAATACTCCAGATGCGGTCGGACCAGAGTTTTATAAAGTGGAAGGATTATAGTCTTATCTCTGGAATACATCCCTTTCTTTATGCATGCTAATATTCTGTTGGCTTTGGAAGCTGCCGCTTGGCATTGCATGCTGTTGCCTAATCTATCATCAACTAAGACTCCCAGATCTTTCTCCATTTTTGATTCCCCCAAGGGTTCCCCTCCTAACGTGTATTGTGTTTTTATGTTTTTGGTCCCCAAGTGCAAAACCTTACACTTCTCCACATTAAACCTCATTTGCCATGTCGTTGCCCACTCCGTAATTTTGTCCAGGTCATTCTGTAGGATATCTGCTTCATGCTGTGCAGTTATTGCCCTGGCCAATTTTGTGTCATCTGCAAAAACTGATAACGAACTACTGATCCCGACCTCAATGCTGTTTATGAATAAATTGAACAAGGTTGGTCCCAGGACTGAGCCCTGGGGCACCCCGCTTACTACCTCAGACCAGTCTGAGTATGCGCTGTTTATTACTACCCTTTGGACACGGCCTTTTAGCCAATTCCGTATCCAAGAGCAAACCCTGCTGTCGATACCTGCAGACCTTATTTTATAAATTAAGCGCTTGTGGGGAACTGTATCAAACGCCTTAGCGAAATCCAAGTACACCACATCCACTGGTCTCCCCCTATCTAGCTCACAGCTCACTTCCTCGTAGAATGCTAAGAGATTGGTTTGACAAGAACGCCCATTTGTAAACCCGTGCTGGTTACTACTGATGATGTTGTTGTCTTTAGCATACTCTACGATATAGTCCCTTATCATCCCCTCCAAAAGTTTACATATTATTGATGTCAGACTGACAGGCCTATAATTTCCCGGGATATGTCTCTGGCCCTTTTTGAATATCGGAATCACGTTAGCCTTCCTCCAATCCCCTGGTACATCTCCTGTCCTAATACTGTCAGCAAAGATCAGGAACAGTGGTCTAGATATAACCATACTGAGTTCCTTGAGCACTCTCGGATGTACGCCATCCGGGCCTGGTGATTTGTTTGTGTTAAGTTTATCCAGTCTTTCCCTGATTTCCCCCTCTGTTAGCCATAGTGGCAAGTCCTGTGTATTACTACTAACCATACAGTCATGGTCAGTGTACCCTTCCTTTTCCTGCGTAAAGACTGACGAGAAAAAAGAATTCAGCACGGTTGCTTTTTCAGTGTCCTCTGTAACCATCCTCCCATCATCGTTAATTATGTGTGCAATATGCTCTGCCCTAGTTTTTTTGCTGTTGATATATTTAAAGAATTTCTTTGGGTTTTTTTTACTATCCTCCGCTATTTGTCACTCAAAGTTGATTTTAGCCATCTTGATTTCGTGTTTACACTTCTTATTTTCCTCCTTGTATTGCTGGAAGGCCGATACTGTGCCCTCTGATTTATATTTCTTGAAGGCCAATTTTTTTCCCCTAATAAGTTTTTTAACGCTACGGTTTAGCCAGCCAGGTTTGGCTTTGTCTCTTCTAAATTTATTCCCCATAGGAATGCACTGCAAGATGCCTTTGCTTAATATTGTTCTAAAGCATTCCCATTTTTCCTCTGTGGTCAGTGATCCCAGGGTTTGGTCCCAGTTTACCCTTTCCATCAATGAGTACAATTTTGGAAAGTCTGCCCTTCTGAAGTTTAGGGTTCTTATGTTCCCCACTTGCCTTTTTATATTGTTATTTATACTAAATGTGATCATCCTGTGATCGCTAGAGCCCAGGTTGTCCTGGACTCCTACCTCCGAGATTATGTCTGGGTCATTAGTGATCAATAGATCCAGGATAGCATTCTCTCTAGTAGGGGAATCCACCAACTGCGACATGTAGTTATCCTGTAAGGTTTCCGTGAATAGCCGGGCCTTATGCGAGTGTGCAGTCCCCTCTTCCCAGTCAATGTCGGGATAATTGAAGTCCCCCAACATGATGACTGATCCTAGTTTTGCCGCTTTACCTATTAGTGCTAAAAATTCCAGCTCTACCTCCTCCCCTTGGTTAGGTGGCCTATAGCAAACCCCCACAACTACTTTTCCCTTATCTTCTTCCCTATCGAGTTCAACCCACACAGATTCTAAATCCATGCTCATCCCATCCGTAATGTCACTCCTTTCTAGCACCTTTATATTGTTCTTGACATAGAGACATACCCCTCCCCCTCTTTTACCAACCCTGTCCTTCCGGTACACCGAATACCCTTGGATATTGGCCAGCCAGTCATGTGAGGGGTCGAACCAAGTCTCCGTTATTCCCACAAGGTCTATGTCTTCCTCATGTACTAACATTTCCAACTCATCCATCTTATTAGCTAGGCTCCTGGCATTAGCATATACCCTCTTAGTTTTACGGAAGTTAAACGTGATTGGCGGTTTTGTTTATTTCTGTTTGGTCTGCTGTTCTCCCGCACAGACCCGCCAATTGATGTTGTTGACCTACTGTCGCTGTTGACCCTACAACTGCCTTCAGTCCTCTGCTCCCTCCTGACTGATTCTACTTCTGAGCCCTCCCCCCCGTCTCCTAGTTTAAAAGCCCCTCCAACTCGGTGGCCATCTTTCTCCCCAAAAGAGCTGTACCGTCCCCATTAAGGTGCAGCCCATCCTTACTAAAGAGCCGGTAGCCGACTGAGAAGTCAGCCCAGTTCTCCAGGAACCCAAACCCCTCCTTCCTACACCAATTCCTTAGCCACTTGTTAACTTCCCTAAGCTCCTTCTGCCTCTCCTGTGTGTCTCGAGGTACCGGCAGTATTTCAGAGAAAACCACCTTGGAGGTCCTTTTCCTCAATCTATTACCTAAGTCCCTGAAATCGTTCTTAAGGATCCTCCACCTACCTTTAACTTTGTCATTAGTGCCCACATGCACCATGACCGCTGGGTCATCCCCAGCCCCGCCCAACAATCTGTCTGCCAGATCTGCGATGTGCCGAACTCGGGCGCCCGGTAAACAACAAACTGTTCGGTTCACGCGATCTTTTTTACAGATTTCCCTCTCTGTCCTCTTGATAATTGAGTCCCCAACTACCACAACCTGTCTAACCTTTCCTGCGTTACGGCCCCCCTTCTTCCTGGAGCCGTCCCTCCCCTGGCAGCTGGGGGAGGGCGCATGCTCCAGCACTGCCACCCCTGAGTTGATATCCCCCTCAACCTGCAACTCGGCAAACATGTTAGGGTCTACCAACTCAGGACTGGCCTCCCTGACTCTCCTCCCCCTAACATTCCTAACAGTCACCCAGCTGCGTACCTCTGCTGCTTGCGTCTCCTCTATTCCTCCCTCCTCTATGCTGACCCCTGCCAGCGCCTGATGGGTAATGTCCAAGCTCCTTTTCAGGTTGTAGATGCCACGCAGTCTTGTCACTGTGTTCTCTAGATCCACGATGTGGGCTTCCAGAGCAACAAGTCGCTCACATCTTGCACAGCAGTATTCGTCCTCGATTGTTTCATCAAGGAACGCATACATGCCGCAAGAAGTGCACTGAGTGGCATCCCCAATCCTGTCGGACATTATTACCCACTACTCTATGGGGATAATATTAACGACCTGCTCTTCCTTACCTACACTACCTCTAACTTCCCTGGTACAAAACCTGGGGTACCCACCAGTCGCTAATACCCTCACCAGTCACTAGATACTCACCAGTCGCAAGGATCCTCACCAGTCGCAAGGATACTCACCAGTCGCAAGGATACTCACCAGTCGCAAGGATACTCACCAGTCGCAAAGATACTCACCAGTCGCAAGCTACTTCACCAGTCGCAAGGATACTCACCAGTGCAAGGATACTCACCAGTCGCAAGGATACTCACCCGTCGCAAGATACTCACCAGTCGCAAGGATACTCACCAGTCGCAAGGATACTCACCAGTCGCAAGGATACTCACCAGTCGCAAAGATACTCACCAGTCACAAGGACACTCACCAGTCGCAAAGATACTTCCAGTCGCAAGATACTCACCAGTCGCAAGTTACTTCACCAGTCGCAAGGATACTCACCAGTGCAAGGATATTCACCAGTTGCAAGGATACTCACCAGTTGCAAGGATACTCACCCGTCGCAAGGTACTCACCAGTCGCAAGGATACTCACCTGTCGCAAGGATACTCACCAGTCGCAAAGATACTCACCAGTCGCAAAGATACTCACCAGTCGCAAAGATACTCACCAGTCGCAAGGACACTCACCAGTCGCAAAGCTACTCACCAGTCGCAAAGATACTCACCAGTCGCAAAGATACTCACCAGTCGCAGGGATACTCACCTGTCGCAAGGATACTCACCAGTCGCAAGGATCCTCACCAGTCGCAAGGATACTCACCAGTCGCAAGGACACTCACCAGTCGCAAAGATACTCACCAGTTGCAAGGACACTCACCAGTCGCAAAGATACTCACCAGTCGCAAGATACTCACCAGTCGCAAGGATACTTACCAGTCGCAAAGATACTCACCAGTCGCAAGGATACTTACCAGGTACTCAGTTGCAGAGACAGTCACACAGCAGTCAGTCGCAGTACAGACAAACAGCTATTGATTTCTTACAGAGTACAGTCACACAGCTTTCCCCCTGTTTGCAGCTGCTGCTCTACTCACAGCTGCTGACACACACACACACACACACACACTGGGACGGATGTCTCCTCCTCCTCACTGGGCACGGACGGTCCTCCTCCTCTTCTTCCAGGCACTAAGGAAGGCGGGTTCTGACCTCCGCCGCCGCCGCCGCTCTCTGCCTCGGCTCCCGTCCTCCACCTCCGCTCAGTTGCTGGTCCCTGCACGGTGTACCCGCACCCCTTGTGCGGCTTCCCCCGCACGTGTCCCCGCAGCTCCTCTTCCTTCCTCCTCTCTCCCTTGCCGCACGAACCGCACGAACCCTCACTTCCGGTTCCGGTTCAGCAACTCCGTTAACTTTATTGGTGCTCAGTGGGTTAAATGTATGCCTAGTTTCTAACTGTGGGGGCGTGGCTAGTGATGTAACCACAGAGACATACGATCCTACATAGCAGGAGCGTATAGTCTCTGCACTTACATCAGGGAGAATGACAGACGGCTGTCTTTACATCAGCCGTCTGCCTTTCTCCCTCTCCTGAGCAGGATCGCCAGTGGCCGGTGGACATCGGAGCCGCCGGTCACACGCGTGGGGATGCCCGTGAACGAGCGGGGGCGGGAGCGCGCCTCCGGCGACGCACGCTGGCCCCATACAGGCTCCTGGGCGAGCGACGTAGAACTACGTCGGTTTGCCCAGGAGCGGCTGACTGCCGCAGAAAATATACTGACGGCGGTCAGCAAGTGGTTATCATGGAGATGGAATGCCCATAGACTTTAACATGGAGATGGAATGCCCATAGACTTTAACATGGAGATGGAATGCCCATAGACTTTAACATGGAGATGGAATGCCCATAGACTTTAACATGGAGATGGAATGCCCATAGACTTTAACATGGAGACGGAATGCCCATAGACTTTAACATGGAGACGGAATGCCCATAGACTTTAACATGGAGACGGAATGCCCATAGACTTTAACATGGAGACGGAATGCCCATAGACTTTAACATGGAGATGGAATGCCCATAGACTTTAACATGGAGACGGAATGCCCATAGACTTTAACATGGAGATGGAATGCCCATAGACTTTAACATGGAGACGGAATGCCCATAGACTTTAACATGGAGATGGAATGCCCATAGACTTTAACATGGAGATGGAATGCCCATAGACTTTAACGTGGAAATGAAATGCCCATAGACTTTAACATAGTGACGGAATGCCCATAGACTTTAACATGGAGACGGAATGCCCAAAGACTTTAACATGGAGACGGAATGCCCATAGACTTTAACATGGAGATGGAATGCCCATAGACTTTAACGTGGAAATGAAATGCCCATAGACTTTAACATAGTGACGGAATGCCCATAGACTTTAACATGGAGACGGAATGCCCAAAGACTTTAACATGGAGATGGAATGCCCATAGACTTTAACATGGAGACGGAATGCCCATAGACTTTAACATAGAGACGGAATGCCCATAGACTTTAACATGGAGATGGAATGCCCATAGACTTTAACATGGAGATGGAATGCCCATAGACTTTAACATGGAGACGGAATGCCCATAGACTTTAACATGGAGATGGAATGCCCATAGACTTTAACATAGAGAAGGAATGCCCATAGACTTTAATATGCAGACGAAATGCCCATAGACTTTAACCACTTAAGCCCCGGAGGATTTGGCTGCTCAAAGACCAGATTATAATGGACAATTGCGCGGCCGTGCGATGCTGTACCTAAATGAAATTGACGTCCTTTTTTTCCCACAAACAGAGCTTTTTTTTTGGTGGTATTTGATCACCTGTGCAATTTTTATTTTTTGCATTATAAACAAAAAAAGTGTCAATTTTGAAAAAATAACAATATTTTTCACATTTTTTTATATGAAATTCTCCACAAAAAAATATAAAAATCAAAATGTTTTAACATTTTAGGCCAATTTGTTTTCTGTTACATATTTTTGGTAAATAAAAAAAATCACAATAAGCGTATTTTGATTGGTTTGCGCAAAAGTTATTGCGTTTACTAACTACGGGAAAGATTTATGTCATTTTTATTGTTTTATTTTTAACTAGTAATGGCGGCGATCTGAGATTTTTTTTGCGGGACTGCGACATTGCGGCGGACAGATCGGACGCTTGACTGACATTTTTGACACTTTTGGAGTACCAGTGACATTACTAATCAGTGCTATAAATATGCACTGTTACTATCAAAATGACACTGGCAGGGAAGGGGTTAACTTTATTGGTGCTCAGTGGGTTAAATGTATGCCTAGTTTCTAACTGTGGGGGCGTGGCTAGTGATGTAACCACAGAGACATACGATCCTACATAGCAGGAGCATATAGTCTCTGCACTTACATCAGGGAGAATGACAGACGGCTGTCTTTACATCAGCCGTCTGCCTTTCTCCCTCTCCTGAGCAGGATCGCGAGTGGCCGGTGGACATCGGAGCCGCCGGTCACACGCGTGGGGATGCTGTGAACGAGCGGGGGCGGGAGCGCGCCTCCGGCGACGCACGCTCGCCCCCTACAGGCTCCTGGGCGAGCGACGTAGAACTACGTCGGTTTGCCCAGGAGCGGCTGACTGCCGCAGAAAATATACTGACGGCGGTCGGCAAGTGGTTAACATGGAGATGGAATGCCCATAGACTTTAACATGGAGATGGAATGCCCATAGACTTTAACATGGAGATGGAATGCCCATAAAGAATAATAAAACAAAACTGAAAGCCCATAGATAATAATGGTAAAAAATATTTCAATTAGCGACAGAACCTTAAGACATATCAAATAAATCTTTAACAAACATACTTTTCAATATCAGTTGCGATTTATAGTATTCACATTAGGTGGGATTATTATTAGTGATCAACCGATATCGTTTTTTTTTTTTGTTTTGTTTTTTGTATACAAACTTTATTGAAAGGAAACAGAAAATAGTGGTACAAAGAGAGTTGGTACATTAACGTGACAAATATTGGTATCATGTAGAGTAAACAAAAATATAATACTCTTTCAATATTCTCATATTATCTCAGTCCAATAAGGAAATTTGATATGAAGATAGGAACAAGGATATCAAATATTCCTGGAAATAGATCTATAACAACACATCATCTTGGATGTTGTTACCGATATCGTTTTTTTTTATTGCCGATACCGATATTTTGGTCATCGCTTATCGGCCGATATTGGCTGATATTTTCGTACATTGAAACATTTTTTTATTTTTTTTTATGTTTTTATTTTTATTTTTTACAGGTACTCTTGTGGAGGGATCTGGGGGTCTAAAAGACCCCGAACCCCTCCTCTGCACTTAAAAGCATTCAAAACACCAAGTTTGGCTGTTTTTATAGGTTCCATTTTTTTAATTTGGCGCAGAGTACCCGGAAGTGATGTCACGACATCCCTGGGGATGAGGATGAGTTACATTGTGGAGAGGGAAGGGATGGATGATTCTGGCTGAGGATAAGGATGAGAGTTACATTGTGGAGAGGGATGAAAAAGGATTCTGGGTGGGGATGACAGTTACATTGTGGAGAAGCTCGTCCTCCTCCAGATTTGTTATCATCCATCTTCACAATGTAACTTCATCATGTCAGGGTGTAAAATCTGAGCAGATTAGTACAGTACCCAGGCTGAGACTACAGCAGCATGCTGCACACACACTTACCCTCCATGCTGCTCTCTTGAATTTGCATGCACCTGAGAAGACGGGCTTGGTCCCACCACTTTTGAAACCGACCACACCCCCTCCCCGAGTTCCCCCAATCCCTTTGCTAGCCTAGCAGCAGGCTCCACCTCAGGGTAGGAGCTGTAGGGAATATCCGATCATTGATGATGAGCTGCAGGGGGAGAACTAGGGGTGAAGAAGGATGGTTCTGTTGGAGAACCGGCTTCAGTGGCTTGTATGCAGACTAGGGCTTCTCTGTTGCGGCGCACAGTTTGTTTTAGGCAACCAGTGGCTGGCTGCCAAAAGTGCTTTATTCTGCTGGCGTTGGCCCTGTGCCCAGGCCCCTTGGGCCACCCAAACCCCTTACAAATGTATGGACTGTCCCCCTTGATGGCCCTGAGTATGAAAAAGGAGTTGTAGCGCCACCCCCAAAGTAGCCACTTGGTAATTTTGGGTCCTCTGTTCTGAGCCTCAACTCCAAATACAATTTTTAGCCCCCAGCCCCCACTGACATACTGTACCTGGTTGAATATAAAACACTGTAGGCACGTATAAAGACAGCAATAGAAAATACCATAGCTTTTGCAAACACTGAGATTTAACTATTTATTTCAACCTCAATGTAGCTCCACACCGCTTAGTAATTTTAGGTTCTCTGTTCTACGCTATAACTCCAAGAATAACTTCAGCCCCTCTGGTACACCTGGATGAATAAAATGACTGCGAGCACAATTACCAACACAAGTGAAAAAGACTGAACCTTTGACATGTTCTACTTTTTCCCCATAGAAAATACCCAATAAACTCAATTTTTGTCATACATTTAGGCCAAAATGTATTTAGCTACATGTCTTTGATAAAAAAAAAAAAAAAAAAAAATCTCAATAAATATATTTATTGGTTTGTGCAAACGTTATAGCGTCTACAAACTATGGCATATATACTGCAATTTTACGCAGCTCTTATTTTCTGGCTGCCTATCTCATTTCTTGAAGTGCTTAAAGGTGCTTAAATGGCAGGGCAGTACAAACCCCCCTCTCCAAATTACCCCTTTTTTGTAAAGTAGACACCCCAAGGAGAGGCATGTTGAGCCCATTGAATAGCTAATTTTTTTGTCACAGATGTTTGAAAAATGACAAAAAAAATGAAATTATATATTGCTCACACATGCCATCGGTATTTGGAATAACACCCTAAAATACATTCTGCTGCTTCTCCTGAGTACGGGGATACCCCATGTAAGACTTTTGGGCAGTATAGCCGCGTACAGGACCCCGAAAACCAATCACTGCCTTCAGGCTTTCTAAGGGCGCAAATTGTTGGTTTCAACATGAAATTCAAAGTAGACACCCTAAGCTATTTGCTGAGAGGCATTTTGAGTATTTTGGAGATCTCACTTTTTGTCACAAGGTTTTGAAAAAAAAATATATATATATTTATTTTCCAAAACAAATGAGAGCTGCAAAATATGCACCATGCCTCTTCGAAAATACCTTGGGGTGTCTACTTCCCAAACAGGGGTCATTTGGGGGGATTTTGTGCTATCTTGTCATTTCAGGGCCTCCGAAACTGTGATAGGTAGTGAGGAAGTAAAAACTGAATTTTTGTAAGAACTTACCGTAAAATGATTTTCTCTGAAGTTCATCGACAGTTGCAGCTCTGCTTAATCATAGACTATAGGGTTATGCTCCTCCCACTATGCCTATAGGGGCTGTCCCAGCAAGCATAACCCCTCAAGCTCTGCTATACTCAAACAGTTGTGTTGCAAGCAGTGACAGAAAAAGACCCAATAACTCAAAAGTAGAGGGGCGGTTGTTGTGTCTGTCGATGAACTTCAGAGAAAAGGATTTTACGGTAAGTTTTTAATTTCCAAATAAAAATCCAGTTTTCTCTATCGTTCATCGACAGATGCAGCTCTGCTTAATCATAGACTATAGGGATGTCCCAAAGCAGTAAAAACATGAGGGGTGGGAACAAGGCAGAAACAGAAAACCTGAATGCCCCAATGGCCAAACGTAGCCAGCCAGGTAAAACAGAGCTCAACCAGAAACAACAGGAGCTCCCCCGGAACAACGAACCTTCAAATAGAAGTCAAAAAAGGGAGTTCTCTCTTACACTGCAGCCTGCAAAACCTTGCGGCCAAAAGAAGCATCCGCTGATGCCAGCACATCTACCTTGTAGAATTTTGAAAAGGTATGCACAGACAACCAAGTTGCCACCTTGCAAAACTGTAACATCGACGCCTGATGACAAAAAGCCCTGGAGGCACTCAGCGCTGCAGTAGAATGCACCTTCACTGGAAAAGGAGGAATCTGACCCTTCAGTGAATAGGCCTGTACCACCGTCTGTCTGATCCATCTGGAAGTGGTTACAGCAGATGCATCCAGTCCCTTACAAGGTCCATCTGTAAGGACAAAAAGAGCGTCAGAGTTTCTGAAGGACGCAGTGGTCTCTAAGTAAACCCTGATAGCCCAGACCACATCCAAAGAATGTAAAGCATACTCCTTAGGATGCGGAGGTTTAGAGCAAAGGGAAGGCAGTACAATGTCTTCATTTAAATGAAAATCAGAAACCACCTTAGGAAGGAACAACTGATTAGGTCGAAGTACCACCTTATCTCTGTGAACCACCAGATAAGGTGAGCAGCAAAACAACAATTCAGATACTCTGCGGGCAGAAGTGATCACCACCAGGAAGGCAACCTTCTGAGACAAAGCAAGCAGAGGATTCTCCTGAATTTTCTCAAAAGGTGGCTTTTAAAGAACAGACAGCACCAAATTGAGATCCCATGGCTGTAATGGGGATCACAGCGGAGGCGCCAAATAGCGCACACCTTGAATAAACGTCCGGATAAGGGCGTGCGTGGCTAGTGGTCGTTGAAAATAGATAGCCAAAGGCTAAA
The DNA here is from genome assembly GCF_965119305.1 of Pelophylax lessonae. Taxonomy (NCBI): domain Eukaryota; kingdom Metazoa; phylum Chordata; class Amphibia; order Anura; family Ranidae; genus Pelophylax; species Pelophylax lessonae. Next base: position 219,645,314 of record NC_138776.1, on the reverse strand, counting down.
CTTGGCCTTTTGATAGTACCCAAGGCCAAGCGCTGTTCCACTCCTTTCTGTAGAAAAGCCAAAACCCTGGCGATGGAAAACAAGCGAGGGTGCACTTTTAGCGATTCGCACCATGAAATGTACAAAACCGATTCCAAAAAAGTTGGGACACTGTACAAATTGTTAATAAAAACAGAATGCAATGATGTAGAAGTTTCAAATTTCAATATTTTATTCAGAATACAACATAGATGACATATCAAAAGTTTAAACTGAGAAAATGTATCATTTTAAGGGAAAAATAAATTGATTTTAAATTTTATGGCATCAACACATATCAAAAAAGTTAGGACAAGGCCATGTTTACCACTGTGTGGCATCCCCTCTTCATTTTATAACAGTCTGCAAACATCTGGGGACTGAGGAGACAAGTTTCCCATGTTTAGGAATAGGAATGTTGTCCCATTCTTGTCTAATACAGGTTTTTAGTTGCTCAACTGTCTTAGGTCTTCTTTTGTAAAGGTTAAGGAACCTCAATCAGGTTCAAAATAGATTTCTTGCTGCTGGATCTGATTAAATAGGTAATTAGAGTGCATGCACGGGGATATCATAGACTGACACACATTGTTCAGGTAAATGATACTACTTTTATTTCTAATGGACAGTATATTATATAGTTAGTAGGCGGTGTCATATGTTAGTACGTCATAAGCATAATATTAGCATAATACTGATTATTTGCAGCTTTCTGATTAGTCAGGTCCGTTATAAGGTGGTCCCTTTCGAGTTCAGGAATGTTATCTTCTTTTGAAGGCACTGTGCCAAGGCTCCATCTTTCTTTTCACATTCCATCTCGGTGGGTGGGGGCGAGTAGGTATCTAGTAACGGCCATTTTGAGTAAGGACGACAGAGGAAAAATATATATATATATGTAGAGAAGAATACACATAGAAAAATAGACATTTTGCTTAATTCACAAGTGTTCATCACATTCCTTCACAAGCCCCCCTAAAATGGCTATTTTTCTTCTGTCCCTCATACTAAAGTGCCTACTCACCTGGCCCAATCTCCTCCGGAACCTTTTTAGGGCTGTACATAGAGAAGAGCAGTAACTAGTTCACTACCCCCCTTGATACAGCCTGGAGAGGGCAGTCCGGTGCTATCTATCCCTATAACCCTATAGAACTGTGAAATTATGAACAGGGAGTGACTGTAGAGGGGTGAAGGGTTTGTCCTCTTCCATCATAAGGCGGTCTTCTTCTTCTTGGTGGAGAAATGTAGGTGTGCTATTGTCTACAGCTTTGCTCATTAGCTTCTTTACAAATGTTAGAATACAGCATACAATCAGGGCTAAAAGAACTAGGATTATCAGTACTGTTACTCCTATCTGGGCGAGCGCCTTCTGCCACTCACTCATCCAGCTAAAATATTGATCCCAAGGGTCTGTAATACCTGAGTTCTTCTTCAACTCAAATGACAGATCTTCCAATTTCTTGATAGCTAAAGTAACCTTACCATTTGGACCAGTGTTGTCAGGAAGGTTATTATGGGGAGCAAAGACTCAAAACCAGCTTTTACCTGATCCCTAGCTTGGAATTCATCTGGGACCCCCCTTGGGACCCCTATGGCATCTATGTACACATGAGGATCAAAGCTTCCAGAGGGAGCTGCTTGCTTCCTCCTGTGGTTGGGTGCTGAGTCAGTGTATTTATCAGGGGTATTATACTACAAAGATCAAAAAAATAAATAAATAAATAAATAAACGTAACCACTTATGTGCTGGATGAATTGTGCCAAAATGTAGCGACACCATTTGTCTTAGTGATGGCCGCCTGTTTGAGGACCTGTTTTGGTGATAATCACCTGCTGAGCTTTTATCAAACTTGTAAGAATAAAAGGATATACAGCACAATCATTGTGCTGCCAGCAGGATCTTGTCTTCAGGAGATTGGGCTTTCTTGCAGTGAAAGGCGTGTATCCAGGTGCTTTGTATCGGGGATCAAGTGAATTTTTCCTTGTGAATTTCTTCACTAACACCCAATCTCCTGGCTGAAGACTGTGGGTTCCCGAGTCTGTTTCTGGATCTGGAATGGAGGAAAATACTCGAGAATGGATATTAGTTAAGGCTTTAGACAAATATGTAACATAACAAGTTAACATATCAGATTGTAACTGCGACTGCTGTGGGGAGTAACAGCCAAGTCTGGGGCCTGAACCAAACAAAATGGGTGTGTCTGACACTGAACAGGGCAATAGGCAAACTGTCTGGTCAACTCATGTTAGTCTCTTGGGCCATCTTTAACATCCTATTCTTTAGAATCCCATTCATCCTTTCTACCTTCCCACTACTTTGAGGGTGGTATGGGGTGCGTAAAGCCAACTGAACTCCCAGTGCTGCCCAAATCTCTTTTTGTTAGGGTTGCTGTGAAAGCTGGGCCCTGATCGCTCTCTATCACCTCTTGGACCCCAAATCTACGTACTATCTCACTAAGTCGTTTTTTCTTTTTTTTTTTAGCCGTGGTTCTAGCTGTCATGTTTGTGACTGCGTAGGCTCCTGGCCAGCCCGAGAACATGTCCACCACCACTAGGGCGTATTCTTATCAGCCGCTTTTTGGCATCTGTATGTGATCAATGTGTATCCTCTTGGATGGATATAAGGGTTTTTTCAAATGTTTCTGCGGTGTCTTTTCTGTCCTCACCGTCTTTCGTATTCTTCTCCTTTGTCGATCCATTCCAGCTTTTCACCTGTGTAGGCTGCCTTTGCATAGAGGCTAGGTATAGTCTGTCAGATGGCACATGCACTGCCAAAGGCATCTGCACTGAGGATTCACTCTGCTCTTCAGCAGCTTCGACCGTTTTTCGTTGGTTTGGCCGCTTTATCCGCCAAGTGGTTTCCCCTAGCTTCTTGAGAATTCAGCTTGCCATGTGTTTTAACCTTCAAGGCAGCCACTTGTTCCAGTAGGAGTAGTGCATTCATTAAATCCTTGATGGCAGGACCATGTTTCACCGATGTTCCGGCCGCTGTCAGGAACCTTCTAGCTCTCCGGATGATACCAAAATCATCTGCTTGTAGGCTTTCAAATTCAGAAGTCACAGCATAACCTGTGTGGTACTTGCCTCCTTCATCTGCATATCTAGAGCCATCCACAAAAAGTGTGTAGTCAGGGTTTTCCAGAGGAATTTCACTCACTGTAGGGAGATATGGTCAGGGTTTTCCAAGCGCATCATTTCAAAGCAGTCATGTGGAGTGTCATAGGGATCTCCTTCTTCACCTTCTCCTTCTCCCCCCTCGAAAAACGGCAGAAGGGTGGCCGGGTTGAGAGTGAGACACCTTCGGAGGGTCATGTTGTCAGGAAGTAGGAGGGAGACTTGCAGCCATAGATGTCTGGCCGTGGACAGGTGTCGGAGTTGCACCTGATTTAAGATGGCAGCAATGTCATGTGGTGCCAGAAGAAGCAGGGGGTGTCTAAGACAAGGTCTGAGGTTTTGTCTAGGAGTGCTTGGGCAGCAAAGACAGCCCTTAGACAGGAAGGACCACCTCTAGCCACGGGGTCTAGGCGGCAAGAGTAGTAACCAATGGGTCTAGTCCGCCCTCCATGTTCCTGAGTCAGGACCCCTGTGGCGTGGCCATTCTTCTCCGACACAAACAGTTTGAAGAGTTTCTCATAATCTGGAAGGCCCAAAGCAGGAGCTGTGGATATTGCTTGCTTCAGCAGAATAAAATTGTCCAGGGCCTCGTTTGACAGGGTAAATGGCACGGACTTGAGAGCATCATAGAGTGGTTGCAGGAGGATGGATGCATCAGGTATCCACGCCCTGCAGTAAGATATGAGTCCAAGAAAGGCATGCAGTTGTTTAACTGCTTTTGGTGGAAGAATATCCTGGATTGCAGCTACTCGGTCTAATGTGATATGTCTTGTGCCTTTAGAAATGCAGTGGCCTAAAAAGGTGACAGTCTTTGAACACCACTGTATTTTCTCTTTGGAGGCCTTACAGCCTTGTTCTGCAAGGTAGCATAGAAGACTTTCTGAAGTTTCTTCAGCAGCGGGGTAGTCATCTGCATAGAGGAGAAGAGTCACTGTAGGTTGTTCCTGTTGCCAGGTATCAGGAACAGAGGTTATGGCTTTGGCAAATTGACTTGGAAATCTTGGACCATTCTGTATTTCTCTGGTTCACCTTTTGGGATCCGTTTCTTCACTGAGAACAAAGGTGTGTTGCATTCAGAAGTACAGGGTATCAAAGCACCATTAGACACAAGGGTCTCAACCTGTTTTGAGATAGCTTCGGATTGAGCTAGCTTCAACGGGTCCAGTCTCTCTGGAGGCGTGTTTTTCTAGGTAGGAGTGCCCCAGGTTTTTTTTTTTTTTTCCAACAAGTTTATTGAAGAGTAATGAGGTTAACAACATGTAATTATACTTTTCACATTGTATGTAGAAAAATAACAATCCTATCTGATCCAATAACATTATAAACGAGTAAGTATCAATTTACATTAGGCAAAAGAAATAATCAGATATCAAGGAAAACGTATGCTGTAACACGTATTAATACAGGAATGATAAAACTGAGGTGATTCGCCCTTTAGAGTGCGAAGTTTTATGTTGAATCAACATAGCCCATGAAATATGGCTGTTAAGGGCTAACTTCTTTTTTTTCGCTTAATCAAGCTAAAATAACATAAAAAGAGGAAGTATATCAAAGAGGAAGTAGGGGAGCGGACCCTCTGACCCGCATTGGGTCCGCAGGGAAGGGGGAGGAGTAAGCTAGAAAAATGAGATGGAGAAGAGGGGAAGGGAAGGCAAGGAAAGTGGGCGGAGGGGAGGCGGGTAAGGACCGAAGCAACTTATGTGTCTAGGTCACTATAAGAATCATGGCTATAATAACTGATAATACGGAGGAGGTGGATTAACTAATTATTAAATGAGTTAATAAGCTGTTCATATTCGGCGGAATATCGGAAAATGATCCAATCTTTCCATATTTTGAGATATTTGTTTGGAGAGTCATGTACTGTAGAAATTAGCTCCTCCATTTCGGAGATTTTGTTAATCTGTGTGAGCCAAGTGTGTAGGGATGGGACTTTCGTGGTACCCCATAGTCTGGGGATGCAAAGCTTAGCAGCATTTATCATGATCATGGGAAGGGATTTGAAGTACTTAGGAGGCGAGTTAGGGTGAAAGTGCAATAGGAACTGAGCTGGATGTAATTGTAAGTCTTGGGTGGTAATTTTGAGTATGTAGGATTTGACCGTATTCCAAAATGGCTGTATCAGGTGACAAGACCACCAGATATGTAGCAAATCTGCATGAGATTGTTTGCACCTCCAACATTCATTTGGGATAACTTTGTTATATTTGTTAAGCAGGAATGGGGTGCGGTACCATTTGGTAAGTATCTTATAATTATTTTCTTGAATGGATACATTTATTGATCCTTTTAAGATGTTACGATATATTTTTTCCCATTGGGGGTCCGTCAGAGTTAAGTCCAAATCGATGCCCCAGTCATTACATAGTTTGCCAAGTTGTATAGGGCAGGAATCCCATAGAAGGGAGTGTATAGCTGATAGCAGGTGTCGCTGGGGTTGTTGAAGTGCACAAATTTGTTCAAATTTGGAAAGAGGTGCCTCTTTAGGATTTTTTTTCAGGCGTGCGGAGACAAAGTAATGAAGTTGTGTGTATTCCCACCAGGTCAATGCGGGACTAAGTAAAGCATTTTTGAGATCTTGAAAGTTGGGAAATTTCCCATTTTGTAAGAGGTGGAAAATGCGAATCCCTATGTCATTGGGAACCGAACGTAGGGTGTGTGAGGATTGACCCGGTGGGAATTGCGAGTTGTCTAGTAAAGGGGTAAGGAGGCTATGTTTCCGGACTAGTTGGTGTTTGGCGTTTGCTGTATGAAAACAACGAATGGTGGGACCTATTAACGGGTGTTTTTTTAGGGAGTCCTGTAAGGAGGAATAAATTAGCCAAGGGGTACTTTGAATGGGAATCAGAGAGAGAGAGTCTTCCAATTCAACCCAATCCTTTTTGTGCTTCTGTGAGTGCCAGTCTGCTATGCGTAAGAGGTGGGATGCTTGGTAGTACAAGTAGATGTCTGGGATTCCCATTCCACCTTTGGATTTGGGTCTGGAGAGTGTCTCAAATTTAATACGAGGGGCTTTGTGATTCCAGATAAAGGATCTGATGGCCTTTTTTAAAGAGGAGAAGAAGTGTAAGGGCAGTTGAATGGGAATTGTTTGTAGTAGGTAGAGGATACGCGGAAGCACATTCATTTTAACAATTGCAGCTCGACCGAACCAAGAAAAGTGTACCTTATTCCACTTTTTAAGGTCTTGGAAAATATCCTGAGAAATAGGAAGATAGTTTTTTTTGAATAGGTTATTTAGATCAGTGGGGATTTCGATACCCAAGTATGTGATGGTATCCGTTTTCCATTCGTAGGGGAATGATTGTTTACACTGTTCAACTATTGGGTCAGGGAGGGATATGTTAAGTGCTTCCGATTTGGATCTATTTATTTTGAAGTTAGAAATGTATTGAAATAATTTCAATTCTTTTTGTAAATTGGGGATTGAGATAAGGGGGTTGGAGAGGAACAGCAGGACATCATCTGCATAGGCAGCAATCTTATATTGGTTAGAGTTGGAATGTACACCGGAAATGTCAGGATTAGTTCTAATACTATTGAGAAGGGGCTCAAGTGTGAGTATGAATAGAAGAGGAGACAGGGGGCAGCCCTGACGGGTTCCATTGCTGATGGAGAAGGCATTCGATAGCGAGCCGTTAACACGTACTCTGGCTGACGGGCTGTGGTAAAGTGCAAGTATAAGGGACATCAATCTGGGTCCCAGACCAATTGACTGGAGAATCGCTTCTAAGTAGTCCCAAGCCAGCCTATCGAATGCCTTCTCTGCATCAAGAGATAGCAGAAAACCGGTCTGTGAGGAAGAAGAAAGAATGTGGTGTATGTTAAGGGCTTTAAGTGTGTTGTCCCTAGCTTCCCTGCCAGGCACAAAGCCAACTTGGTCAGAGTCAATCAGGGACGGAATGAAAGAAAGGAGGCGGTTAGCTAGTATTTTGGCAAATATTTTCAGATCTACATTGAGCAGTGAAATTGGACGGTAGTTTTGAACTCGTGTGGGGTCCTTTCCTGCTTTTGGTATAACGGAAATATGTGCTTCCAGGAGTCTGGAGTGGCTGGAATTCGAATTGGAAAGACTGTTGAATGTTTTCAGAAAGGGTACGGCCAAGATATCTGCAAAGGATCTATAATAGGCTAGAGAAAAACCATCAGGGCCAGGGCTTTTCCCTGGTTTCATTTGCTTCAGAACCAGATTAAATTCTTCACTCGTAAGTGGACCATCAATGTTGGAGGACTGTTGATTGGTGAGTGGTTTGAAGCCGTTTTGAAGTAGGTAGTCCCTGATAATTTCAGATCTAGAACTATCAGTCGCTTGAGGTTTGTGTTCAGGTGGTAGGTTATAGAGAGAGGTGTAGTATTGAGTGAAAGCTTGTGCAATTTCAGAATTAGAGTGATTCTTTTTGCCTGTGGAGTCTGTTATGCAGTGGATGGTGTTCTGAGCTCTTTTTGCCGCCAAGGCCCTGGCCAAGTATTTACTGCTTTTATTGCTAAATTCGTAGAATAGCTTTTGTGATAGTATGAAGCGCTTCCTGACTTTGATGTTAAAAAACTCTCTGATCTTATTCCTGACCTGAGATAGCTCCTCTAAATGTTGAACAGCATGCGATCGTTTATGTGTGAGTTCCAGTTTCTTAGCTTGCGAGAAGAGCTCAGAAATGCTTTTTTGTGCTGCTTTTTTCCTATGTGCCCCCATTTTGAGCAGTGTACCCCGGATCACGCACTTGTGGGCCTCCCATATAGTGGAGGGAATCATGTCACATGTATCGTTTGTTAGGAAATATTCAGATAGTTGAGATCTAATTATTTCCGCGTTTTTGGGATGCATAATAATAGACTGGTCAAGTCGCCAGATTTTTTCATGTTTATTAATTTGAGGGATCGCAAGTGTGACAGAGATAGCACAATGATCTGAGATACACATCGGATCTATAGTCGCTTTTTTGAGTAGATGAATGTCTTTTTGCGTGATAAAGAGGTAATCCAACCTCGAATATCTGTTATGTGGAGTGGAGAAGAATGAATAGTCCCTGCCGGACGGATTTAGTAAACGCCAAGTGTCGTGTAAGGACAAATCTTGTAGTTGTTTCTTGACCTGTTTAAGTGCCTTGTACGGCATAGATGAGGCCCCGGTTGAAGTATCCACTATGGGGTTAATTGCAAGATTGAAGTCTCCTCCGAGGAGGAGACATCCCTCTTGGAAAGATGTAAGGATTGTGGACATTTCTCTAAAAAAACTAACTTGTGCTGTGTTGGGTGCGTAGATATTAGCCAAAGTCAGTGGAGTGTTCCACAAGGAACCCTTCACGAACACGTACCTGCCCTCTTTGTCAATCAGGGTGTCCGTGATTTCAAAAGGGATGTGTTTCGCTATCAGAATAGAAGCCCCCTTGGTTTTGGCGAGACTGTTAGTCGCGTGGAACATCAACGGAAATTCTCTGACATGCCATTTCGGAATACGGTCAGTCTTGAAATGTGTCTCCTGTAAAAACACTATGTCTGCTTTAAGAGAATGGAGGTAGAGGATTAGTTTGGACCTTTTTTCGGGAACATTAAGTCCTTTAGTGTTAAGTGAGATGATTTTAAGATGTTTGAGTGCAGGTGTGTAAGATGAAGTAGCCATGATGATGAGGATCGCAAATGACAAGGGAAGGGGGGTGGAAAAAGACGAAGGGAAAAAAAAAGGGGAGGGGAAGCGGTGGTTTGGGAAGCAAGAAAGAAGAAAAAGAAGAAAAGAGCAATTCCCCCTTAAAGTAGGAGGGGGATCACAGGCCAACAGCAGAGAAAGACCTGCTTTTAACTGCTATGGGGATAGATAATGTTGGATTTAGTCAGCTCAAATGTGAGCTGTGTGGGAAGGTGGTAGGAAGCGTGCGGTGTCTGGAGGGTACCAAAGATCGACCAAGACGTGGGAAAAACCCATGGTATCCCCACCCGACCACCTAAATAAAAACTTATTAGGTGTTCATGTCTATGAGGTAACATTGAACCTGGGATAATAGCAATATAGGAGTAAAAACAACATTATAACTGGAAGGATAATTACCTTTGGCAAGTATAGACAGCACCATCATTATGGCATAGGTCGAGGTCAAGAGAGGAACTGAGTGCACATACCTGTGTCCCGAGAGGAGCACTGGAACATATCACGCAAGAGTAAAAGTTTCTGTTACATATGGTCAGAAGATAAGAAATAGGGAATGAAAAGAACAAAAAGTTAAAAACTTTGATACCATATTAGTATACAACCAAAACAACTTGAGAAATATTGCCATCTAGTGGCATCAATCGGAACTAAACCACAACGGGGATCTTAAAGACACCCATGGCAGTGGATCCCGAGTAAATGCTCCAATGCTCCTCATCCGAACCAATATTAAACTTAGACTAATAAAGAAAGGTATACGATTCTGGGTAAAGAACTAAGTAGAACCAAAAACCTGACTCGTCCTTCAACCAGGCACTTACAAACCCTTGTGGAACCGCTGCAAATCAATGAGAAGTATAAAACAGCACATTAGTTCTTGAGAAACATTATGCATAGGAAGAAAAGAGAGTAGACCCGCCCCCCAAGGTCCCAAGAGAGTCCAGGGGTAGCCACTCCCAAGTCCTTGTGAGCCGCTTCAAATTGGTAATAAAAAAAAAAAAAAAAAAAAAAAAAAGGGGCTCGCATGAATGGGTTTTCTTCGGGTGTCCAATGTGAATTAGAGTCGTGGTTTAAAGTGCTAAAAATCTGACATCACATTTGTACTCTTGGATACTGCTGCAGAGCGTTCCTAAGGCTGCAGAGCGTTCCTTTAGTAAACATCCTCTCTGACGTTCGATGAAGAAAACAGTGTGGATGTCATGTACCGGGGCGGAGTGGAAGGAGGTGAAGCAAGAGGAGGGTATATTCAGTATATGCGAGGTCTCCTATGGGCGGGAGATGAAGGAGCGCTGCCCTGGTTACGGCCTTGCCTGTACCCTGGTGAGGCAGGACGATTGGGTGAAGGTCGGCGTCTTCTGATGTGTTCAGGGTCCTCTTGATGATGAACATCCATGTCCTCTATTTGCATATTAGGAGGTTGTCTGCTCACATGTGACCAACCGGGAATCTCAATTAAAGGAATGCCCAGAGAGTTGCAAAAGGTTGCTGTATCTTCAGGATGTCTGAGTGAGGCAAAGCGACCCCTAGAGCCGGCAAACAGACAAAACGGAAATTTCCATTTATAGGGAATTTCCCTTTCTCTCAGGATATTCAATAATGGACGTAAGTCTTTGCGCTTTTGCAAGGTTATTGGGGAAAGGTCCTGGAACAGCTTTACCTCAGTGCCCTGATAAAGTATGCGACCTCTTATCCTGGCGTTATGGAGGATCTCCTCTTTTAATTTAAATTGCGCTAGACAGCCAATAATGTCCCTTGGAGGATCCGAGTCCCTCCCTTTAGGTCTTAGGGCCCTGTGGAGCCTCTCTATTTCTATTGGGGTATCGGGTGGTCTTCCCAACAGGTCATTAAAGATTGTGAGGGCAGTTTGAGTCAGTTGGGCAGGTTCTATCGATTCGGGGAGACCGCGAATGCGAATGTTGTTTCGACGACCTCTGTTCTCAAGATCCTCCAGATGTCTGTGGAGGTCTCTGATCTGGGAGGAATGATCAGATATCTCTCTCTGTGCACTCAATATATCTGCATCTTGCCTGTCAGTAATTTCTTCCACCTCTTCCAGTCTATCAGTGATGTTATGCATCTCTTTTTTAAGGTCAGCAATGGCGGCTGAAAAGGTAGCTGAAAGGGTAGATTTAATGTCGTCTGCTATGGCTTTAAGGTCTTGTAGTGAAACACAGTGTGAGGATGAAGCATGACCAGGCATATCAGTGCGCACAATCTGAGCAGGTGGACAGACAGGTGGACAGAGTGAGAGGTCACCAGGAGAAGGGGTTTTTGGTGCCTGTGGAGTGTGTGTCTCTTTTATCTGCATGCTGTTAGGTGCTGCCAGTGCTGCTGCTTGTGCAGTTTCTCCTGTCAGTTTTTTAAACATATCAGGAACCTGGATCCCTGAACGCTGTTCTTGATCCCGTGGGGAGCGAGAGCGGGTTGAAGAGGAAGATCTATCTCCTTTTCCCATGGAGAAGTTTTAAGGTTACCTCAAATGCTGCAATATTAGGCGGACGGGTGGGGGAGCCCCTTCTTTACATATTCCCCGCCATGCGTGATTAGCGCAGAGCTGCCAGTGAGGTCAGAGAGGGGTTAGCGGGTGTGCAGGACAGTGGCCAGTAGGATCAATAAAAATTTAGGTGCTATTACTGGGTCTGGTGGAGGTTTGCTGCTTGCTAGATGAATCTGTCCCTTTCTGCAGCCAAGATGGCGGATTGTGCTGTGCTGTGTATGCTGCCTGTTATAATGGGGCCTTGCTGCGGGGAGCAGGATGGGATGGAGAGCTGAGGGGGCACCCAAAAGGATGGAGGAGGGCCTCTAGGGACTTCGGTCTTACCGGATCCAGGAGCCGGCGATCGCGGCAGGCAGGGCTTCTAGGCGAGGCCCCGGCTTCAGTGGTGAGGTAGGCCTCAAAAAAACGATCCTCTAAAATCCGATTTTTTGACCAAATATAGATATATATCAGTCCTGGTGGTCAAGGTGGGTCCCCCCAAGATGTTTATATCCCCCAGAGAGCGGGGATGAAGGAGGATTGGAGAGGATTGAGTTCGGGGATAGTGGAGCTCTCCTCGGACACGTCCGTCCCGCACGGCTTCCGGTCACGCCCCTCCCCCAGGTTTTAGTTGCACCATGACTGGCGGTACTTTAAAGTGATCAATGTCTTCCGGTTCAGTGGACCATAGGCATGCAGGGATCCTGCCAAGTACTTCAGTGGTACTGAACTTGGAGTTGTCGCTTCACGAAGTGTCTTCATGAGAGGCAGAGAACACAAGGCAGATGAGTCTTCTAAGGATAGGGGAGTATGTAGCTTCACTCCTCCTTCGGGCGTAAAAAAAAAAATAATTGAGGCCTGTAGTCCGGACAGCGAATCAGCTCCTAGCAGATGCAAGGGGCATGTAGAAGACACCACATATCTGGCAAGCAAATCAAGAAATGTCCCCACTTGGATTGGCTCAGTAAGAGGACTAGGTACATTTCTTGTAGCTGTACTATCCTGTGGTATAGGGGCATTGGCTGTGTTTCTGGGTCAGGCAGACTTGTCGGGTGCGCTTGTCACCTGCGGTTGGTCGTCCCAGTCGGATGTGTCTTCATCACTAGTATATTGGACCTGTAATCCAGGGAGGATGGGTGTGTTAGAACAGGGAGAATTGGATATAGACCTTTGTTAGGCCTTCCGGGTATACCAAGATGGCCATCTGCAGGAACTGTACTGGGCGGGGCAGGAAGTGAAAAATTGGCTGCACCAAGATGGCCGTTTGCAGGAACTGTACTGGGCGGGGCAGGAAGTGAAAACTTGGCTGCACCAAGATGGCCGTCCGCAGGAACTGTCCCTGTGGGTTGCGTTTGAGTAGGAGTGGTGTGAAGATAATGGGCGGCAGGGGGAGAGTAAGGACCCTCCCCTTTATTTCTCCAGACGCCATTATAGGGCGGGGGCTTATTGTCTTTACGATCGACTTGATAATACTCATACATGATGCAATTTACAACCTTGATCGTCATCTTTCTTAGCTTCTACGATCCATCATTCGTTATGCAGGTTCTTAGCTGCTCTCACACAACATTCCTTTCTGTTCTGTTATCAGCGTATGCTGCTACTCCTATGGTTGCTCTGCAGCCTGTCAGCACTTTTGTTTGTTTGAACTCACAAACTTTCCCTTCTCTGGTTTGCGAATATGCTGATCCATATTCCCCCCCCCCCCCCCCCTTCGGGCTATCCAGCTCAAATGCAAGGTCCCTCACTCTTTTCTGTTCTCCTGCCGCTGTCTCAGCTGACGGCCGGAGGGGTCAGTACTGGTAACCAATCGCTTAACTTGATTTAAAACTTTTGGCTGTGTGCCAATTTTCAAAACTCAGACCAGGGGTGACCAGAGCTGATCAGAGGTTCCCCTCCTGGAATAGAGGATGCCCCCTAAATATCTCTCAAATATTATAAGCAGATATAGAGTTAATCTAATTTGAAACTTTTGGCTCAGTGCCAATAGGGTTTAATGGTCACACTAATTGCGGTAACCCTTTCTGTCCAAAAATAAATTCTATAACTAACTATTTCAGGAACAAAAAATATTCACAGTTGAACCCCCCCCCCCCCCCCCCCCCCTGGTAAGTAGCCAATTTTCAAAATTTTTTGTCCCAGAGCTTCCTTTTACACAGGGACCCATTTGCAAAATGTAAGTTCTCATTATCACTAATTCCATAAAAAAAAGTAATAATTGCATATATTTGGGAAAGCTGAGACTTATTGTCCTCCAAACTCCGCGCAAGGAGTGACCCCCTCCTTCTTTCTCACGAGGAGAAAAAAAGTATGCCAGCTGCATGCGTGGGGGTTTACCAGCTAACGGCACAGTGCAAGTCTCAGAGAGAAGAGGACGCACAGAAGAGAAGGAGGGGGGTTGAACTGAAAAAAAAAAAAAACAAACTCAAAACGTAACCCCTTCCTCTCTCTGTCTCTCTCTCTCTCTGTTGCCCGTAGCAACCTCAAACCTGACTGGATTTATCTGTGTAACAATGTACGTTTCATTTCACAACACACACAGAACAAAACATAACTCCTGTCGTCTCTCTCTTGTCATGTGACCCCAACAACTGAGTTTAACCCTTAGGAGATCCTTCGAATCAGTCAACCTCCTACCCGTCCCGTAGGACGTATGTTGTAAGGTCCATCTTTTCAAGGGCAGACAGCTCACTTGAATCCAAGGCACGCTTACAACTAGTGTATCAGCCTATTGAGACACACTTCAAGCAAAACGACAGACACTGAAGACATTACTCCTGCCTCCCCTAGTGTCGGGCATCCACCTGAGGCCGGGCTTTCCCCTCAGAGGATCCTTCAAATCAGTCAATCCCCTAAGTTACCCGTCCCGTAGGACGTACGTTGCAAATATCCGTCTTATTCAAGGGCAAAACAGCTCACTTGAATCCAAAGGCAAAACAGCTCACTTGGTGACACACAAATGCAACCTTCCAGCCTGCAGAGACACACTCACTCAGGATGGCAGACACTGAACAAACAATATACAGCCAGCAGAAATCTTACGGCGGGTTAATAAAAACAGCCCCAGGTGAGGATTACCCACCTTTTGAAACGTCTTTCGAAAAGCACCTGAGATCTGCGATTAAGATAAGACAGAAACAAGTCATACAGTGGTAAGGTAAAAGTACCTACCGTACTCTCAGGGGTGCGCAAGTCCCTCTTGGTCTGTCTCATCCAGTCGCCAAACCTCCTACGCGGCTTTTCGGCAGATGAACACCTGAAGCCCCACCTTGGGCACCATTTGTAAAGGTTAAGGAACCTCAATCAGGTTCAAAATAGATTTCTTGCTGCTGGATCTGATTAAATAGGTAATTAGAGTGCATGCACAGGGATATCATAGACTGAAACACATTGTTCAGGTAAATGATACTACTTTTATTTCTTTTTTTTTTTTTTTTTCAAATATAATTTTTATTGAAGTTTTCGGGTAGGATAACAAATTCATCATAACAAGAAGACATAGGATCAATACACCCCTCACATTCTTGCTTCCCATATCTCCCAGCTATCCTATGTGTTAAATAGCTATTCATCTCCTTCCCTTTCTTTTCTAACTCAAATCAACCCCACCCAAAACAAAAAAAAAAAAACAAAAAAAAAGGGGGAAAAAACAAAAACTTTTATTTCTAATGGACAGTATATTATATAGTTAGTAGGCGGCAGGGCCGGCGTTAGGGGGGGGCAAACTGGGCAAATGCCCAGGGCCCCGAATGTCCAGGGGCCCCGGGCCCCGTGTCCATAGGCGTGCGCAATCACCCTCGGCCTCCTTGCACGTTCCGCCATGGCCGCCGGACCGCCGCTGAGTCTCTTCTGCGGCGCTGCGGCTGGCCTCAGCTTGGCGGCTCGGATGCTCAGCTACAGCCTTCAGACCGGCCGGCGCCGCCCACTGTGGTGGAGGTGGAGACAGGCGTGCGGTATGTGTAGTATGTGCGGTATGTGTGGAATGTGTGGAATGTGCGGTGGGGAGGAGGGACTTTGCTGTGCAGCGCGGGAGAGAACCAGCAGAAGAAGCCTGCGGCGCGGCAAGGAGGAGGAGGAGGACAGGACAGACAGCAACAGCAGTTCAGCAAAGGAGGGGGAGAGGCCAGAGAGCCTGAACTTCAAGCCCTGAAGTGTGGTGATGGATGGTCTGTGGTGCTGCAGGAAAATCTTGCCTGGGGACAGGTGAAAAAAAGGTAAGAGGGAACCTGCCCTTGCCTGGCCTGCTGTAAGGGGAGGGGGGAGAATCTATATGGGGGACTTCACCCGGGCCTGCAGTAGGGGATCTATATGGGGGACCTCACCCTGGCCTGCTGTAAGGGGGACTATATGGGGGACCTCACCCTGGCCTGCTGTAAGGGGGACTATATGGGGGACCTCACCCTGGCCTGCTGTAAGGGGGACTATATGGGGGACCTCACCCTGGCCTGCTGTAAGGGGGACTATATGGGGGACCTCACCGACCCTGGCCTGCTGTAGGGGGGATCTATATGGGGGACCTCACCCTGGCCTGCTGTAAGGGGGACTATATGGGGGACCTCACCTCACCCTGGCCTGCTGTAAGGGGGATCTAAGACCCCATATGTCAGTGACGTCGCCAGCCCCACCGGAGAGGAGCCGGGCAATTTAAGTTAGTGGAGCCGCTGCCACAAGTCTGCACCGCATAAAAAAATAAGGGTAAGGGGGGTGGGTGGCTAGAAAATAATATATAGTGCAGCAGCAGCTGCATAGGATGTATCAGGGGCCAGGCATGCTGGGCATTGCAGTCACTAACTGCAACTCCCAGCATGCCCTGATACAGCCTATGGCTCTGCAGCTGCCCCAAAACACAACCTGCAGCATGTTGCACTTTATAGTATTATATTATACTATATAGTGCAACATGCTGCAGGTTGTGTTTTGGGGCAGCTGCAGAGCCATAGGCTGTATCAGGGCATGCTGGGACTTGCAGTTACTAACTACAATGCCCAGCATGCCCTGTTGCATTGATTTTGTTATATTTTATTTATTCTATTTAATGTTATTTAATTAAAGCATATTTTCATGTAGTTGTATGTTTTATTTGGCTAAATTGATTAAATGCGCCTATATTTTTGGTAGAATATAAAAAAATTTGGGGCCCCACTTTTAGGTTTGCCCAGGGCCACACTTTGTCTAAAACCGGCCCTGGTAGGCGGTGTCATATGTTAGTACGTCATAAGCATAATATTAGCATAATACTGATTATTTGCAGCTTTCTGATTAGTCAGGTCCGTTATAAGGTGGTCCCTTTCGAGTTCAGGAATGTTATCTTCTTTTGAAGGCACTGTGCCAAGGCTCCATCTTTCTTTTCACATTCCATCTCGGTGGGTGGGGGCGAGTAGGTATCTAGTAACGGCCATTTTGAGTAAGGACGACAGAGGAAAAATATATATATATGTAGAGAAGAATACACATAGAAAAATAGACATTTTGCACATTCCTTCACACTTTGTTGCATCTTCCTCTTTATGATGCACCAAATTTTTCAATGGGTGAAAGATCCAGACTGCAGGCTGGCCATTTCAGTACCCGGATCCTTCTTCTACGCAGCCATGATGTTGTAATTGATACAGTATGTGGTCTGGCATTGTCATGTTGGAAAATGCATCGTCTTCCCTGAAAGAGACGACGTCTGGATGGGAGCATATGTTGTTCTAGAACTTGGATATACCTTTCAGCATTGATGGTGCCTTTCCAGATGTGTAAGCTGCCCATGCCACACGCACTCATGCAACTACATACCATCAGAGATGCAGGCTTCTGAACTGAGCGCTGGTGCCACAGTCCAATTTAAATGAGCCTTGGCCCAGAGAAAACGCCTGCGCTTCTGGATCATGTTTAGATATGGCTTCTTTTTTGGCCTATAGAGTTGTAGCTGGCAACGGCGAATGACACGGTGGATTGTGTTCACCGACAATGTTTTCTGGAAGTATTCCTAAGCTCATGTTGTGATTTCATTTACAGTAGCATTCCTGTATGTGATGCAGTGCCGTCTAAGGGCCCGAAGATAAAAGACATCCAGTATGGTTTTCCAGCCTTGACCCTTACGCACAGAGATTGTTCCAGATTCTCTGAATCTTTGGATGATATTATGCACTGTAGATGATGATAACTTCAAACTCTTTGCAATTTTTCTCTGAGAAACTCCTTTCTGATATTGCTCCACTATTTTTCGCCGCAGCATTGGGGGAATTGGTGATCCTCTGCACATCTTGACTTCTGAGGGACACTGCCACTCTGAGAGGCTCTTTTTATACCCAATCATGTTGCCAATTGACCGAATAAATTGCAAATTGGTCCTCCAGCTGTACCTTATATGTACATTTAACTTTTCCGGCCTCTTATTGCTACCTGACCCAACTTTTTTGGAATGTGTAGCTATCATGAAATCCAAAATGAGACAATTTTTGGCATGACATTTCAAAATGTCTCACTTTCAACATTTGATGTGTTATCTATATTATATTGTGAATAAAATATAAGAATATGAGATTGGTAAATTAGTCCATTCCTTTTTTTACTCACAATTTGTACAGTGTCCCAACTTTTTTGGAATTGGGTTTGTACGATTTCCACGTGCGATGATAGATCTTTTGAGAAGTCAACTTCCTAGCCTTCAAGAGAGTGGGGATTACAGACTCAGAGAGACTCCTATCTCTCGACACCTGACTTCCAATGGCCATGCCTTTAAAGCCAGCGACTGTAAAACAGGATGCAAGATCGGACCTTGAAACAACAGATCTTCTCTGAGAGAAAGCCTCCAAGGGGTACCAGTGGCCAATCTTATGAGGGCTGCGTACCAAGACCGACGAGCCCAGTCTGGAGCCACCAGAATGACCGGAATGTTTTCCACCTCTATCCTGCGCAGAAGACGCTGTAGAAGTTTCAACGGGAGAAATGTATAAATCAGCTGATACTGACCCCAAGGAGCCACCAAGGCATCTGTGGCATCGGCCAGAGGATCTTGAGACCTGGCTATGAATCTCTGCACCTTCTTGTTGAGGGGGGAGGCAAACAGATCGACCTCGGGGGTCCCCCAGTGAACACACAGTAGGTGAAACACCTTTGGGTGTAGGGAGCACTCCCCTTGATCCAACACCTGACAACTCAGGTAATCCGCCTGTCAGTTTTCCACACCTGGGATGTGAACAGCAGAGAGGGCTGGAACAAATTTTTCTGCCCAAGTCAGAATCTTGGCCACCTTCTTGGCCGCCAGGACACTCCTGGTGCTCCCCTGGTGATTGATGTAAGCTGCAGCCGTGGCGTTGTCTGATTGAACCCGAACCCGAACCGGACAATCTCGTAGGCGAGTTGTTCAATGACTCAGACAAAGTTTGTCCGAGTGGAGGAAAACCCTCGCCAAGGCTGAATCCAGAGTCAGGCCTAGGTACTCTAGTCTCAGGACTGGAGTCAATGCGGTTTTATTAAAACTGATTTTCCAGATTCTCCAACAGAACCGAATTAGAGACCACTCTCAACAGGAGATCGTCCAGGTATTCCAGTACCACAATCCCCCTCTGGCGCAGCAATGCTAACACCGGAGCCAGAACTTTGGTAAACACCCTGGGAGTGGAGACAAGACCAAAGGGTAATGCCACAAATTGATAATGCTGCTCCGCTACCGCAAAGCGAAGAAACCGCTGGTGTCCAGGGTAGATAGGGATGTCCACTACCGTACGGATGGACTGCATCTGAAACCTCTGTACTCACACAAAGCTGTTCAGGGCTTTGAGATCTAGGATGGGGCGCGGCTTCTTTTCTGGGTATAGTGAACAGGTTTGAATAAAACCCCTGAAAGCGTTCCGAGGATGGAACTGGCACAATCACCCCCTTTCGACAGCAAATTGTGTCCAGAGAGGCTCCAAATAGCTTCTCTCCTGTAAAAGGGAGATCAGCAAGAGCTTTTTTAGAAGCCTGGC
Organism: Pelophylax lessonae; assembly: GCF_965119305.1. NCBI lineage: Eukaryota > Metazoa > Chordata > Amphibia > Anura > Ranidae > Pelophylax > Pelophylax lessonae. The sequence goes on along the minus strand of NC_138776.1, from coordinate 219,626,113 downwards.
CAGCCAACCAGCCTTTCAGCCATATCAGGCATCTAATAGCAACCGCCACTGCTGATGTCCTGGCCATCAATAAGACCAAGTCCAGGGACGTATAACACATGAACACCAGGGCTTGGACCAACTGGTCTAACAGTTCCAGAACCGCAGGGGGAAGCTGTGTCATTTTCAAGTTACTCTTCAGCAACTTCACCCATTCAGTAGCAGTCTGTGCTAGGAGAACATTCACAAAGTTAGCTTTTAACATGTGACCTGTGACTACATGTAAATGGTGTGATAAGGATTCCATCTGTCTATCCACGGGATCCGAAAAGGTTGGCGACTCTTTCACCGGCATCAGAGTCGCTTTATTCAACCTGGCCACTGGGGAATCCACCTTCGGTGGTACAGCCCATCTGGTATCCACTGCCTCCGCCAAGTTATAACGGTGTGCAATAGAGTGAAACAAGTCAGGACCAGGGAATGCTTTACCTGATTTGCGATATTTGCAGGAGCCAAAAGACACCTGCATACGCTGTGGGTTCATCAGCCATTTTAAGAGTTTCCCGCACAGAAACTATCAAATTTTCCACCAAGATGCATTGTCGCGTGACAGCAGAGGAGGACAGATCCTCTTCACCATCAGAATGTGAAGACACCGACCCCTCAGGGTGGTCTGTGTCTGCGGTAACCATATCTGTGTCAGAATCCGAAGATCCTGCAGATGGAGGGGAGGACGGAGGACATTTGCTGCTATCAGCACCAGAACAAACCGACTGCACTTTTGACATCAGACTTTGCAGAAAAAGCGCAATCTCTGGCTGCAACGGCGAGCCAGAGGGTCCCGCAGTCATTTCCAGGGGGTCTGCAGGAGATATTTTACCCTGGGACTCCATTTACAAACAGAAAAAAAAAAAAAATTTGTGCACTGTCCCTTTAACCACTTGCCGACCGCCGCAAGTACATTTACTGCGGCAGTCAGCCCCTCCTGGGCAAAGTGATGTATTACTACGTCGCTAGCCCAGGAGCCAGTAGGGGACGAGCGCGTGCCGCCGGAGGCGCGCTCCCGCCCCCGCTCGTTCCTCTGCATCCCCGCGCGTGTGACCGGCGGGTACGATGTCTGCCGGTCACTCGCGATCTCCCGGTGGAGAGGAAGAAAGGCAGGCGGCTGATGTAAACAAAGCTGCCTGTCATTCTCCCTGGTGTAACAGCAGAGATCATACGATCCTGCTATGTAGGATCATATGTCTCTGTGGTTACATGAAAAACTACACCCCTTTACAGTTAGAAGCACAACCCTAGGGACACATTTAACCCCTGCATCTCTAATAAAGTTAACCCCTTCCCTGCCAGTGTCATTTTTACAGTAACAGTGCATATGTATAGCACTGATTACTGTAGTAATGTCACTGGTACCCCCAAAAGTGTCAAAAATGTCAGTCAGGGGTCTGATCTGTCTGCCGCAATGTCGCAGTCCCGCAAAAAAAATCGCAGATCGCCGCCATTACTCGTTAAAAATAAAAACAATAAAAATGACATAAATCTTTGGCTTAGTTAGTAAACGAAATAACTTTTGCGCAAACCAATCAAAATACGCTTATTGTGATTTTTTTTACCAAAAATATGTAGCAGAAAACAAATTGGCCCAAATTGGATTTTTTACATTTTTTTTTTTGGGGGGGGGGGGGGAATTTCATATAAAAAAATGTGAAAAATATTATTTTTTCAAAATTTTCACTTTTTTTTGTTTATAGCGCAAAAAGTAAAAATTGCACAGGTGATTAAATAGCAGCAAAAGAAAGCTCTGTTTGTGGGAAAAAAAGGATGTCAATTTCATTTGGGTACAGCGTCGAACGACCGCGCAATTGTCAGTTAAAGTCACGCAGTGCCGAATCGCAAAATAGGCTCTGGTCTTTGAGCAGCCAAATCCTCTGGGGCTTAAGTGGTTAAGACCACGAAAAACGCGGTCTCCCCGTTATTACTGCGGACCCCAAAAACCTGTGCAATGTCTAATTATAGCAGAGCATGAGAGGGAAACCTACAGGGGACCCCCAGAAACTTTCCTGGTCAGTGTTAAAACGAAAGTAACACAGAAGAAACAGGAAGAGGAAGCAACTCTGCCTCATGCATAGAAAAAAAAAACATGCCGCATGCCAGTCCTGCCTCCATGGCTGCTATACATTCTCAATGGGGAATTTCAGAAAATGGCTGCCCTTACAAACTAATAGGAACACAGAGGTCATGAACTACGGCAAAATGGCGGCCCCCCATGCGAGCCATGCGGTCTCCGGGACCCCCAAAAGGGAGGGGCCTGCGCCCACCCCGCGACCTCCAGGGGTAGTGGGGGGACATGTTACTCACCATACCGTGGTACCAGGTGGGCGCCACAGCGAAACAGATCACCTCCCACCCAGGATGGGGGTGCTGTTATTTAAGGGGAGGCTGCGACTCAGGGTGTTCCTGGTCGTCTGCTTCCCAGCGAGATGATCCACTCGCAGGCTCGTCCCCATCCATTGGGGCACTGTCGTGGCGAGGCCTAGTACTGGACTATAACCTGCTCACGCTCGATGGCCAGGCTGGGAAACATTAAGGATCTATATTATCCAGTGCGAAAACCACAGCCGGCTGTTGCTTGTAGTTTCTCTGGATCTTGGTCCTCAGAAACTAACTAGAAAAATAAATAAATCCCAAACTTTCCCTGTTACAGCTAAGCAGTGGCGGCCAGTCAATAGGGGGGCGCAGGGATGCCGCCCCCCCAATCATAAAAAAAAAAATCATTTTCAAAGAAAAAAAAAACATTTCCATGTAGTCCACCATGGGGCGCCGGACTTATTGCTGGCTATGGGGGGGGGGGGGGTTGGCATCCCACGTAGGCCCAGGCAGAGGCGCCGATTGGCGGCCATTCTGGTTGTCACCGGGGCGCAAGCAATGCGCCCAACACTCCCCACTAGTCCTGTCCTGGCTATGATTGGTCCAGACTCCAGCCTGGACCAATCATGATTCAGGACATCCCTGCTGACGTCATTGGGGGTGGTGCCGGTGCGTGCGTCAGTCGATCACCGTCACCGCCCGATCTCCGTCACTTCCCGCCGGTTCCTGAACGAAGAGGACTCGAGGAGAGGAGCAGCGCTCACCTTCCCGCCAGTTCCCGCCGCCGTCAGCGGAGTCAGCCGCCAGAAGAATGAAGAGGAGGAGAGGAGCAGCGCTCACCTTCCCGCCGCTGTCAGAGCCGTTAGAACGAACAGGAGGAGAGGAGCAGCGCGCCGTGGACATCTCACAGGCAGTGTGAATGGTGGAGTGTCACGGTCGAGTCAGCGAGCAAGCCCAGGAGAGCAGGTAAGTGATTGAAGCCGCATGACCTGTGGCATGACCTGTGACATGTCTGTGCCATGACCTGTGACATTCCTTACCATGACCTGTGACATGCCTGTACCATGACCTGTGACATGCCTGTACCATGACCTGTGACATACCTGTGACATAACCTGTGACATACCTGTGCCATGACCTGTGAAATGCCTGTACCATGACCTGTGCCATGACCTGTGACATGCCTGTGCCATGACCTGTGACATGATCTGTGACATGACCTGGGACATGACCTGTGACATGCCTGTGCCATGACCTCTGACATGCCTGCACCATGACCTGTGCCATGCCTGTACCGTGACCTGTGACATGACCTGTGACATGCCTGTACCATGACCTGTGACATGCCTGTGACATGACCTGTGACATGCCTGTACCATGACCTGTGCCATGACCTGTGACATGACCTGGGACATGCCTGTACCATGACCTGTGACATGCCTGTACCATGACCTGTTACATGTCTGTGACATGACCTGTGACATGCCTGTGACATGACCTGTGACATGACCTGTGACATGCCTGTACCATGACCTGTGACATGCCTGTACCATGACCTGTGACATGCCTGTGACATGCCTGTGCCATGACCTGTGACATGCCTGTGCTATGACCTGTGACATGCCTGTACCATGACCTGTGACATGCCTGTGAAATGCTTGTGCCATGACCTGTGACATGCCTGTGACATGACCTGTGACATGCCTGTACCATGACCTGTGCCATGACCTGTGACATACCTGTGCCATGACCTGTGACATGACTTGTGACATGACCTGTGCCATGACTTGTGACATTAACTGTGACATGCCTGTACCATGACCTGTGACATGCCTGTGCCATGACCTGTGACATGGCCTGTGACATGCCTGTGCCATGACCTGTGACATGACCTGTGACATGCCTGTACCATGACCTGTGACATGACCTGTGGCATGGCCTGTGACATGCCTGTGCCATGACCTGGGACATGCCTGTACTATTACCTTCGACATGCCTGTGACATGACCTTTGACATGCCTGTACCATGACCTGTGACATGCCTGTGCAATGCCTGTGCCATGATCTTTGACATGCCTGTACCATGACCTGTGACATGCCTGTGACATGCCTGTGCCATGACCTGCGACATGCCTGTGACATGACCTGTGACATGCCTGTACCATGACCTGTGACATACCTGTGCCATGACCTGTGACATGTCTGTACCATGGCCTGTGACATGACCTGTGCCTTGCCTGTGCCATGCCTGTGTCATGACCTGTGACATGCCTGTACTATTACCTTCGACATGCCTGTGACATGACCTTTGACATGCCTGTACCATGACCTGTGACATGCCTGTGCAATGCCTGTGCCATGATCTTTGACATGCCTGTACCATGACCTGTGACATGCCTGTGACATGCCTGTGCCATGACCTGTGACATGCCTGTGCCATGACCTGCGACATGCCTGTGCCATGACCTGCGACATGCCTGTGACATGACCTGTGACATGCCTGTACCATGACCTGTGACATACCTGTGCCATGACCTGTGACATGTCTGTACCATGGCCTGTGACATGACCTGTGCCTTGCCTGTGCCATGCCTGTGTCATGACCTGTGACATGCCCTTACCATGACCTGTGACAATGCCTATACAATCAGCTGTGACATGCCTGTACCATCACCTGTGACATGCCCTTACCATGACCTGTGCCATGCCTGTGTCATGACCTGTGACATGCCTGTACCATGACCTGTGCCATGACCTGTGCCATGCCCTTACCATGACCTGTGCCATGCCCTTACCATGACCTGTGCAATGCCTGTACCATGACCTGTGCCATGCCTTTGTCATGACCTGTGCCATGACCTCTGACATGCCCTTACCATGACCTGTGGCATGCCTGTACCATCACCTGTGACATGCCTGTACCATCACTTGTGCCATGCCCTTACCATGACCTGTGCCATGCCTGTACCATGACCTGTGCCATGACCTGTGCCATGACCTGTGACATGCCCTTACCATGAACTGTGACATGCCTATACCATCACATGTGCCATGCCTGTACCATCACCTGTGCAATGCCCTTACAATGACCTGTGCCATGCCTGTACCATGACCTGTGGCATGCCTGTGTCATGACCTGTGACATGCCTGTACCATAACCTGTGCCATGACCTGTGACATGCCCTTACCATGACCTGTGACATGCCTATACCATCACCAGTGACATGCCTGTACCATGACCTGTGTCATGATCTGTGCCATGACCTGTGACATGCCTATACCATGACCTGTGACATGCCTATACCATCACCAGTGACATGCCTGTACCATGACCTGTGTCATGATCTGTGCCATGACCTGTGACATGCCTATACCATGACCTGTGACATGCCTATACCATGACCTGTGCCATGCCCTTACCATGACCTGTGCCATGCCTGTACCATGACCTGTGGCATGCCTGTGTCATGACCTGTGACATGCCTGTACCATAACCTGTGCCATGACCTGTGACATGCCCTTACCATGACCTGTGACATGCCTATACCATCACCAGTGACATGCCTGTACCATGACCTGTGTCATGATCTGTGCCATGACCTGTGACATGCCTATACCATGACCTGTGACATGCCTATACCATGACCTGTGACATGCCTATACCATCACCAGTGACATGCCTGTACCATGACCTGTGTCATGATCTGTGCCATGACCTGTGACATGCCTATACCATGACCTGTGACATGCCTATACCATGACCTGTGACATGCCCTTACCATGACCTGTGCCATGCCCTTACCATGACCTGTGCCATGCCTGTACCATGACCTGTGGCATGCCTGTGTCATGACCTGTGACATGCCTGTACCATAACCTGTGCCATGACCTGTGACATGCCCTTACCATGACCTGTGACATGCCTATACCATCACATGTGCCATGCCTGTACCATCACCTGTGCAATGCCCTTACAATGACCTGTGCCATGCCTGTACCATGACCTGTGGCATGCCTGTGTCATGACCTGTGACATGCCTGTACCATAACCTGTGCCATGACCTGTGACATGCCCTTACCATGACCTGTGACATGCCTATACCATCACCAGTGACATGCCTGTACCATGACCTGTGTCATGATCTGTGCCATGACCTGTGACATGCCTATACCATGACCTGTGACATGCCTATACCATCACCAGTGACATGCCTGTACCATGACCTGTGTCATGATTTGTGCCATGACCTGTGACATGCCTATACCATGACCTGTGACATGCCTATACCATGACCTGTGCCATGCCCTTACCATGACCTGTGCCATGCCTGTACCATGACCTGTGGCATGCCTGTGTCATGACCTGTGACATGCCTGTACCATAACCTGTGCCATGACCTGTGACATGCCCTTACCATGACCTGTGACATGCCTATACCATCACCAGTGACATGCCTGTACCATGACCTGTGTCATGATCTGTGCCATGACCTGTGACATGCCTATACCATGACCTGTGACATGCCTATACCATGACCTGTGACATGCCTATACCATCACCAGTGACATGCCTGTATCATGACCTGTGTCATGATCTGTGCCATGACCTGTGACATGCCTATACCATGACCTGTGACATGCCTATACCATGACCTGTGACATGCCCTTACCATGACCTGTGCCATGCCCTTACCATGACCTGTGCCATGCCTGTACCATGACCTGTGGCATGCCTGTGTCATGACCTGTGACATGCCTGTACCATAACCTGTGCCATGACCTGTGACATGCCCTTACCATGACCTGTGACATGCCTATACCATCACCAGTGGCATGCCTGTACCATGACCTGTGTCATGATCCGTGCCATGACCTGTGACATGCCTATACCATGACCTGTGACATGCCTATACCATCACCAGTGACATGCCTGTACCATGACCTGTGTCATGATCTGTGCCATGACCTGTGACATGCCTATACCATGACCTGTGACATGCCTATACCATGACCTGTGACATGCCCTTACCATGACCTGTGCCATGCCCTTACAATGACCTGTGCCATGCCTGTACCATGACCTGTGGCATGCCTGTGTCATGACCTGTGACATGCCTGTACCATAACCTGTGCCATGACCTGTGACATGCCCTTACCATGACCTGTGACATAGTTACATAGTTACATAGTTAGTGAGGTTGAAAAAAGACATCAGTCCATCCAGTTCAACCTATGATGTGTGTGTGTGTGTTTGCTTTTAACCGTACATTGTATACCCCTGTATCTTGTGGTCTCTAAGGTGCCCATCTAATAGTTTTTTGAAACTATCAATGCTCCCTGCTGATATGACTGCTTGTGGAAGAGAATTCCACATCCTTACCACTCTTACAGTGAAGAACCCCTTACGCACTTTAAGGTTAAACCGCCTTTCCTCTAGTTTTAGTGAGTGGCCACATGTCTTATTGTATCTCCTTTCTCTGAATAGTTTGTTCCTTATGCTAGGGTCGCCAGTACAGTATTTGTACATTGATATCATATCCCCCCTCAATTGTCTCTTCTCCAGAGAGAATAAGTTCAGTGCTTGTAGTCTTTCCTCATAGCTGATGTCCTCCATTCCCCTGATCATTTTTGTTGCCTTTCTCTGGACTTTCTCCAGTTCCAGCACATCCTTCCTGAGGACCGGTGCCTATACCATCACCAGTGACATGCCTGTACCATGACCTGTGTCATGATCTGTGCCATGACCTGTGACATGCCTATACCATGACCTGTGACATGCCTATACCATCACCAGTGACATGCCTGTACCATGACCTGTGTCATGATCTGTGCCATGACCTGTGACATGCCTATACCATGACCTGTGACATGCCCTTACCATGACCTGTGCCATGCCCTTACCATGATCTGTGCCATGCCTATACCATGACCTGTGCCATGCCTGTGTCATGAACTGTGCCTTAACCTGTGCCATGCCCTTACCATGACCTGTGCCATGCCTGCGCCGTGACCTGTGCCATGCCCTGTGACATGACCTGTGCCATGCCCTTACCATGACCTGTGACATGCTTATACCATGACCTGTGACATGCCTGTACCATCACCTGTGACATGCCTATACCATCACCAGTAACATGCCTGTACCATGACCTGTGTCATGATCTGTGCCATGACCTGTGACATGCCTATACTATGACCTGTGACATGCCTATACCATGACCTGTGACATGCCCTTACCATGACCTGTGCCATGCCCTTACCATGACCTGTGCCATGCCTGTACCATGACCTGTGGCATGCCTGTGTCATGACCTGTGACATGCCTGTACCATAACCTGTGCCATGACCTGTGACATGCCCTTACCATGACCTGTGACATGCCTATACCATCACCAGTGGCATGCCTGTACCATGACCTGTGTCATGATCTGTGCCATGACCTGTGACATGCCTATACCATGACCTGTGACATGCCTATACCATCACCAGTGACATGCCTGTACCATGACCTGTGTCATGATCTGTGCCATGACCTGTGACATGCCTATACCATGACCTGTGACATGCCTATACCATGACCTGTGACATGCCCTTACCATGACCTGTGCCATGCCCTCAGGGGAGGGCTGGCAGCCTTAGGTCTGGGGGGTAAGTCTAGTCAAGTGGCCCATTGAACCATCGAATCAGCTTACCATCCATGCCCACCTGGTTTTGGACTTGCAGCTGTATACAGTGTCTGGCCCCTACATTAATCCAACCCTGAGTGAGGCCTTTTTACCAGTTTTTACTACTTTTCAGAGTGGCCCGGGGGGCAATTGCCCCCCTGCCCCCCTTGCCAGTCCTCCCCTGCATGCCCTTACAATGACCTGTGCCATGCCTGTACCATGACCTGTGGCATGCCTGTGTCATGACCTGTGACATGCCTGTACCATAACCTGTGCCATGACCTGTGACATGCCCTTACCATGACCTGTGACATAGTTACATAGTTACATAGTTAGTGAGGTTGAAAAAAGACATCAGTCCATCCAGTTCAACCTATGATGTGTGTGTGTGTGTATTTGCTTTTAACCGTACATTGTATACCCCTGTATCTTGTGGTCTCTAAGGTGCCCATCTAATAGTTTTTTGAAACTATCAATGCTCCCTGCTGATACGACTGCTTGTGGAAGAGAATTCCACATCCTTACCGCTCTTACAGTGAAGAACCCCTTACGCACTTTTCTCTAGTTTTAGTGAGTGGCCACATGTCTTATTGTATCTCCTTTCTCTGAATAGTTTGTTCCTTATGCTAGGGTCGCCAGTACAGTATTTGTACATTGATATCATATCCCCCCTCAATCGTCTCTTCTCCAGAGAGAATAAGTTCAGTGCTTGTAGTCTTTCCTCATAGCTGATGTCCTCCATTCCCCTGAGCATTTTTGTTGCCTTTCTCTGGACTTTCTCCAGTTCCAGCACATCCTTCCTGAGGACCGGTGCCTATACCATCACCAGTGACATGCCTGTACCATGACCTGTGTCATGATCTGTGCCATGACCTGTGACATGCCTATACCATGACCTGTGACATGCCTGTACCATGACCTGTGTCATGATCTGTGCCATGACCTGTGACATGCCTATACCATGACCTGTGATATGCCCTTACCATGACCTGTGACATGCCTATACCATATAACTGTGCCTTAACCTGTGCCATGCCCTTACCATGACCTGTGCCATGCCTGCGCCGTGACCTGTGCCATGCCCCGTGACATGACCTGTGCCATGCCCTTACCATGACCTGTGACATGCTTATACCATGACCTGTGACATGCCTGTACCATCACCTGTGACATGCCTATACCATCACCAGTAACATGCCTGTACCATGACCTGTGTCATGATCTGTGCCATGACCTGTGACATGCCTATACTATGACCTGTGACATGCCTATACCATGACCTGTGACATGCCCTTACCATGACCTGTGCCATGCCCTTACCATGACCTGTGCCATGCCTGTACCATGACCTGTGGCATGCCTGTGTCATGACCTGTGACATGCCTGTACCATAACCTGTGCCATGACCTGTGACATGCCCTTACCATGACCTGTGACATGCCTATACCATCACCAGTGGCATGCCTGTACCATGACCTGTGTCATGATCTGTGCCATGACCTGTGACATGCCTATACCATGACCTGTGACATGCCTATACCATCACCAGTGACATGCCTGTACCATGACCTGTGTCATGATCTGTGCCATGACCTGTGACATGCCTATACCATGACCTGTGACATGCCTATACCATGACCTGTGACATGCCCTTACCATGACCTGTGCCATGCCCTTACAATGACCTGTGCCATGCCTGTACCATGACCTGTGGCATGCCTGTGTCATGACCTGTGACATGCCTGTACCATAACCTGTGCCATGACCTGTGACATGCCCTTACCATGACCTGTGACATAGTTACATAGTTACATAGTTAGTGAGGTTAAAAAAAGACATCAGTCCATCCAGTTCAACCTATGATGTGTGTGTGTGTGTGTGTGTGTGTATTTGCTTTTAACCGTACATTGTATACCCCTGTATCTTGTGGTCTCTAAGGTGCCCATCTAATAGTTTTTTGAAACTATCAATGCTCCCTGCTGATACGACTGCTTGTGGAAGAGAATTCCACATCCTTACCGCTCTTACAGTGAAGAACCCCTTACGCACTTTTCTCTAGTTTTAGTGAGTGGCCACATGTCTTATTGTATCTCCTTTCTCTGAATAGTTTGTTCCTTATGCTAGGGTCGCCAGTACAGTATTTGTACATTGATATCATATCCCCCCTCAATCGTCTCTTCTCCAGAGAGAATAAGTTCAGTGCTTGTAGTCTTTCCTCATAGCTGATGTCCTCCATTCCCCTGAGCATTTTTGTTGCCTTTCTCTGGACTTTCTCCAGTTCCAGCACATCCTTCCTGAGGACCGGTGCCTATACCATCACCAGTGACATGCCTGTACCATGACCTGTGTCATGATCTGTGCCATGACCTGTGACATGCCTATACCATGACCTGTGACATGCCTATACCATCACCAGTGACATGCCTGTACCATGACCTGTGTCATGATCTGTGCCATGACCTGTGACATGCCTATACCATGACCTGTGACATGCCTATACCATGACCTGTGACATGCCCTTACCATGACCTGTGCCATGCCCTTACAATGACCTGTGCCATGCCTGTACCATGACCTGTGGCATGCCTGTGTCATGACCTGTGACATGCCTGTACCATAACCTGTGCCATGACCTGTGACATGCCCTTACCATGACCTGTGACATAGTTACATAGTTACATAGTTAGTGAGGTTAAAAAAAGACATCAGTCCATCCAGTTCAACCTATGATGTGTGTGTGTGTGTGTGTGTGTGTATTTGCTTTTAACCGTACATTGTATACCCCTGTATCTTGTGGTCTCTAAGGTGCCCATCTAATAGTTTTTTGAAACTATCAATGCTCCCTGCTGATACGACTGCTTGTGGAAGAGAATTCCACATCCTTACCGCTCTTACAGTGAAGAACCCCTTACGCACTTTTCTCTAGTTTTAGTGAGTGGCCACATGTCTTATTGTATCTCCTTTCTCTGAATAGTTTGTTCCTTATGCTAGGGTCGCCAGTACAGTATTTGTACATTGATATCATATCCCCCCTCAATCGTCTCTTCTCCAGAGAGAATAAGTTCAGTGCTTGTAGTCTTTCCTCATAGCTGATGTCCTCCATTCCCCTGAGCATTTTTGTTGCCTTTCTCTGGACTTTCTCCAGTTCCAGCACATCCTTCCTGAGGACCGGTGCCTATACCATCACCAGTGACATGCCTGTACCATGACCTGTGTCATGATCTGTGCCATGACCTGTGACATGCCTATACCATGACCTGTGACATGCCTATACCATCACCAGTGACATGCCTGTACCATGACCTGTGTCATGATCTATGCCATGACCTGTGACATGCCTATACCATGACCTGTGATATGCCCTTACCATGACCTGTGCCATGCCCTTACCATGATCTGTGCCATGCCTATACCATGACCTGTGCCATGCCTGTGTCATGAACTGTGCCTTAACCTGTGCCATGCCCTTACCATGACCTGTGCCATGCCTGCGCCGTGACCTGTGCCATGCCCTGTGACATGACCTGTGCCATGCCCTTACCATGACCTGTGACATGCTTATACCATGACCTGTGACATGCCTGTACCATCACCTGTGACATGCCTATACCATCACCAGTAACATGCCTGTACCATGACCTGTGTCATGATCTGTGCCATGACCTGTGACATGCCTATACTATGACCTGTGACATGCCTATACCATGACCTGTGACATGCCCTTACCATGACCTGTGCCATGCCCTTACCATGACCTGTGCCATGCCTGTACCATGACCTGTGGCATGCCTGTGTCATGACCTGTGACATGCCTGTACCATAACCTGTGCCATGACCTGTGACATGCCCTTACCATGACCTCTGACATGCCTATACCATCACCAGTGGCATGCCTGTACCATGACCTGTGTCATGATCTGTGCCATGACCTGTGACATGCCTATACCATGACCTGTGACATGCCTATACCATCACCAGTGGCATGCCTGTACCATGACCTGTGTCATGATCTGTGCCATGACCTGTGACATGCCTATACCATGACCTGTGACATGCCTATACCATCACCAGTGACATGCCTGTACCATGACCTGTGTCATGATCTGTGCCATGACCTGTGACATGCCTATACCATGACCTGTGACATGCCTATACCATGACCTGTGACATGCCCTTACCATGACCTGTGCCATGCCCTTACAATGACCTGTGCCATGCCTGTACCATGACCTGTGGCATGCCTGTGTCATGACCTGTGACATGCCTGTACCATAACCTGTGCCATGACCTGTGACATGCCCTTACCATGACCTGTGACATAGTTACATAGTTACATAGTTAGTGAGGTTGAAAAAAGACATCAGTCCATCCAGTTCAACCTATGATGTGTGTGTGTGTGTGTGTATTTGCTTTTAACCGTACATTGTATACCCCTGTATCTTGTGGTCTCTAAGGTGCCCATCTAATAGTTTTTTGAAACTATCAATGCTCCCTGCTGATACGACTGCTTGTGGAAGAGAATTCCACATCCTTACCGCTCTTACAGTGAAGAACCCCTTACGCACTTTAAGGTTAAACCGCCTTTCCTCTAGTTTTAGTGAGTGGCCACGTGTCTTATTGTATCTCCTTTCTCTGAATAGTTTGTTCCTTATGCTAGGGTCGCCAGTACAGTATACGTCTCTTCTCCAGAGAGAATAAGTTCAGTGCTTGTAGTCTTTCCTCATAGCTGATGTCCTCCATTCCCCTAATTATTTTTGTTGCCCTTCTCTGGACTTTCTCCAGTTCCAGCACATCCTTCCTGAGGACCGGTGCCTATACCATCACCAGTGACATGCCTGTACCATGACCTGTGTCATGATCTGTGCCATGACCTGTGACATGTCTATACCATGACCTGTGACATGCCTATACCATCACCAGTGACATGCCTGTACCATGACCTGTGTCATGATCTGTGCCATGACCTGTGACATGCCTATACCATGACCTGTGACATGCCCTTACCATGACCTGTGCCATGCCCTTACCATGATCTGTGCCATGCCTATACCATGACCTGTGCCATGCCTGTGTCATGAACTGTGCCTTAACCTGTGACATGCCCTTACCATGACCTGTGCCATGCCTGTCCCGTGACCTGTGCCATGCCCTGTGACATGACCTGTGCCATGCCCTTACCATGTTTATACCATGACCTGTGACATGCCTGTACCATCACCTGTGACATGCCTGTACCATCACCTGTGACATGCCTGTACCATGACCTGTGCCATGCCTGTACCATGACCTGTGCCATGCCTATACCATCATCTGTGCCATGCCTGTACCATCACCTGTGCCATGCCCTGTGCCATGCCCTTACCATGACCTGTGCCATGCCTAAACCATCTCCTGTACCATGACCTGTGCCATGCCTGTACCTTCACCTGTGCCATGCCTATACCATCACCTGTGCCATGCCCTTACCATCATCTGTGCCATGCCTGTACCATCACCTGTGCCATGCCCTTACCATGACCTGTGCCATTCCTATACCATCTCCTGTACCATCACCTGTGCCAAGCCTATACCATCACCTGTGCCATGCCTGTACCATGACCTAACGCAATTTTTTTACAGCGTTTTTTGCCGCAAATCGATACCTATTACATTTTTCTTTTTGCGCCCCCCCCCCCAAAAAAAATTTTGAGCACCAGCCACCACTGCAGCTAAGATCGAAGTTCCAGCAAGGAACTAGGTCCTATCCCTGTCACTAGGCAGAACAAAACTGAGTATAGCAGAGCCTGAGGGGTTATGCTTGCTGAGACAGCCCCTATAGGCGTGGATAAGCCTTATTTCCCCCTAGTGCCTATCCCTAGTGGGAGGAGAATAACCCTATAGTCTATGATTAAGCAGAGCTCCATCTGTCAAGGAACGATAGAGAAATAAGCAATTTTTACCCTTAGAAAACCTGAAGACGGTGATTGGGTTTTGGGGTCCCATACACAGCTAGGTTCCCAAAAAGTCTCATGCATGTGGTATCCCTGTACTCAAGAGAAGCAGTAGAATGTATTTTGGGGTGTCATTCCACATATACCCATGGCATGTGTGAACACCATATCATTTACTGACAACTTTGTGTAAGAAAAAAAAATTTAATTTTCCTGAAACTTGTGGCAAAATATAAAATATTCCATGGACTTAACATGACTCAACATAGCTTTCTGGCTTACAGTATCCTGTGTCCTTAGAGAAGTCTTGGAGGCAATATCCACAGACAGGTTGATGTTGTAACAGCTCCGCGCCGCAGGCCCAGCACTTCTTACCCTTTTGTTACCATTAGCGCTCCTGAATGCGGACACCCACTGGTAACTTTCTGCGTCTCTTGGGATGAGCCGCTGTCCACACTGGACTTGTCATGACATGGCAACACTCTTTTAGATTAACCTTAGGCAAAAGTAAGAGCAGGCTAGGTTGCACCAGAAGATGAAGGCCACGCTCAAGAAAAAGTCACTCTGTTTCCTCTTCTTACTTACCAGACTGATGGTCCCTACTTGAGCACATGGAGGTCTTTACTTTGTGGCAAATAGTTCCTGTTGGAGCAAGGATGTCCTGTTGGAGCAAGGCTTAAAGAAAAAAGGAGACTTTAGAGAAAGAATCAAACAGATCATAGACATGTGCCTGAATCACCTCTCTCCCCTCCTCCATTCACCTGCAGCATAAGCAAGGGAAAACAGAAGATGTTTGCAGTGCAAAAACCACCTCGCGCCTGCGTGAGCCTGGAAATGCCATAGCAAAGATGGCTGCCACATGAGGTCCTCTGCACAGTACATGCATGGACGCCATAGACGGAAACAGCCACAAAACCTGGACTAGATAGTGCACGCACGCTGGTCACAAGAAAAGCAACAGATGAAAGGAAAAGAAAAAGAAAAAAACACAAATCGGTCCCACAAAGAAGAAAATTACGAAGCCAAATGAAGTTAGAGGCAAGGAAGCAAGAAGGAAAACAAAAAGGGATACCTATAGTAAAAAAAGAAAATGCAGAACTAACACCAGCACCAGGATTCAGCTCAGGTGTGCAGAACAATACATGCATTATGGACTGCAGCAACCAAATACCAGCTCAGGTATGCAGAGAAACACATGCATCATGGACTCCAGCAACCAAACACCAACTCGGGTGCACTGCATGATGTTCTGATGTTTCTAGTTCGAGCACTCCTCAGCCCCAAAAGACCACTAGAAGTGGCTCCCCACCTTATTGGTGCATTTTGCAACATAATATGTGGGACTGCTCCTGGGAGAGGCTGAACCCAGATGGACACCGACACAGGTAGGGACTTATCGCAACATCACGATCTTGTGGGTGTGGATCTTGAGGACAAAAAGGAGAATGGGGGAGGTTGCTCTCAGTCAGACTTTTATAAATTTAAACAGGTTCCGTGGGTGGATATAGGAACGGAGCTACAGTAACTCACAAAAGTGAGTACACCACTCACATTTTTGTAAATATTTTTTTATATCTTTTCATGTGACAACATTGAAGAAAATGACAGTTTGCCACAATGTAAAGTAGTGAGTGTGCAGCTAGTATAACAGTGTAAATTTGCTGCCCCCTCAAAATTACTCAACACATAGCCATCTCTTTCAACCTGAAAGAGAAACACATAATGAGCTAGTATGCATCGCATACTAGCTCATTATGAAATACTTACCTTAGAATGAGCCCCCGCCGTGCCGCCCGCTTAACTGTATGACGGGCGACATGTTCAGTCGCCCGTCTTCCGGGATCGTGGCATCCGGCCATCTAAATGGTCGGAGCCGTGGTGACGTCACTCCCGCATACGTGCGCGGGAGCCGACGGTCACGGCACGGGGCTCTGAAGGAACGGCACCAGCGGCCGTTCCTTCAGAGCGCATGCGCCAGTGTTGTCACTGGCTGCATGTAAGGTAAATATCTCCTAAACGGTACATGTTTAGGAGATATTTACAGTACCTATAGGTAAGCCCTATCATAGGCTTACCTATAGGTAAAAGTTGCAGAGGAGGGTTTACTTCCTCTATAATGTCTAAACCGCTGGCAAAAAAAAGTGAGTACACCCCATGTTAATACATTTACAACTTTTTATTTAACATTGTTCTTATTTATTACATGAATTCTGGTATCACTCAAAGTCCCACCTCCTCCCCTTCTTGCCTATTTGCCAATTTTTGTAAATCTATCAGGGACGGATGCCCCCTCTTCAATATTGATATGACCAACAGTTAGATGATTGTGAATATTCTTAAGGAAGGGTTTCCAGTGCGCAAGCCTCTGTCCGAGACTGGAAGGGATGCAGAGCAATAGCAGCTGGGTGCTTGAGTCACTGTGGGTGCATGTTTACAGGCACGGACAGGTTCTGTTACTTTGGGATAATTAGTGCTGTGTGTCATAGGCTGTATAGCTTGGCACAAGCCTTTAGTACAATAAAGCTAGTACCTCAAGTTTGTCTTGCCTAAGAGCAACGTCCTCCCGAAAGAGGAGTAGGGGGAGCACAGTTGCAAGGGGCATTGTGGTGCCATGTCAGGACTAGGAGATGCTAGCCATGTTTCCTCTGTGTTTACCTCCTCTGAAGGGCCAGAGGCGACTAGCCAATCTGAGCCATTACGGTTGTCAGGCATAGTAGCCACATCCAGTGCTTCTGTTGCAGTCTATGTCTCTAAGGATGATTTGGCATCAACGTTGGCCAGCCTTGAGGGTAAGATTGCTGGCATGATTGCAGCATCGCAAGGAGGGAAGAAAGGTGATAGATCCCCCTCACCTGAGCCACCCCCTGATTTAGTTCAGGATTGGGCAGAGGATGTGGAAGAAGTAGCTCTAAATGACACTGTAGAAGGTCAAGCTGAGGTTTCCACTTCTGGGGAGTTAGGATCTGAGGAGTCATTCTCGCCCCTAATCCCAGAGATTGTTAATTCAGTCTCTCACTGAAATGGTCTGGGCTGGATACAAATGACCTCCCTTAGAGATGTCTGAAGTCTCTTTTTCCTCTCTAGGCTCATTGCCCCCTCCTCAAAGTCCTCAGGCTTTTCCCTTACATCCGCTCTTGGAGCAGGTAATGTATGCTGATTAGGATCAACGTGATAGGATTTTTGTTCCTCCCAAAAGGTTTTCTTTATTGTATCCTATGGAGGAAAAGTTCACAAGAAAATGGGGAATACCTACTGTGGATGCTGCCATTTCTTCAGTTAACATAAGTTTAACTTTTTCTGTGGATAATGCCCAGGTTTTTAAAGATTCATCTGATAAGAAGTTGGAATCTTTGCTTAAAGCCCCCTTTGCTGTTGCAAGGTCTGCGATACAACCAGCAGTGGCAGCTTAAAGAGTTTTTCAGCCTTTAAAAGACCATGTTAAATGAGTTTCCAGGATGGTTCCTTTTCAAGAGAGTCTGTGGAAGATTTGGTAGATTTACCTAAAACTTTGTTTGGCAGTAGATGCTCCTAAATACTCCATACAAGAAATGTCAGGGGTTGCTCTTTTATCAGTTCATGTACAGAATCCTGTGGCTAAAAAGCTGGTCTGCGGAATTACCATGTAAAAAGTTGCTGGCTGGTTTTTCCTTTCATGGGGAATGCCTATTTGGAGATGATCTGTATAAATATATCCAAAAGATTTTGGGGGTGAAGAGGGAGTTGCTTCCTGTTAAAAGGAAAAACAAACGTCCTTCTTATAAGATTCCCAGCACTCAGACTCCCAGTGCTTCTAATCCCAGGCAGTTGTGACACCCCAGCCATCTGGATCTAGAACCAAGCCTTCAGGGCAAGGGCAGAAGAAACCCTGGTCTCAGAGACCTACCAAGTCTAGCTCTAAACCTACCTTGTGAAGGGCCCCCCCCCACTCAGTCGAGAGGTGGGAAGGCTGCTACGGTTCTCACTCAGAGGTCTAAGTAGAAATAACTCAAGACAACTGGTTTTTTCCACTATCTCACAGGGGTACAAACTGGAATTTTGGGTGTTCCCGCATCCTCGGTTTGTAAAGTCAAACATACAGTACCTGCAGATCCTCTAAAAAGAATATCTCTCTTCCTGGCTCTGGACCATTTAAGGTCCCAAATAGCGATTACAGGGGTTCCGGAGGACGAAAGATTCAGGGGTTTTGACTCAAACCTTTTTATAGTCCCCAAGCCAAAAAGAGACATGAGACCTATTCTGGATTTCAAAGCTCTGAACCAGTTTCTAAACATTCATACTTTCAGAATGGAGTCAATTCGCTCAGTCATTGCCTCCCTGCAGGAAGAGGAATTTCTAGCATCCATAGACCTCAAGGATGCATACCTTCAGGTGCCTATCTTTCAGGTCCATCAAAGGTTTTTACGCTTTGCAGTAGAAAACCATCATTTTTAGTTTGTGGCTCTGCCCTTCGGGTTGGCCACAAAAATCCTAGCTCCAGTATCGGCTGCTCTTAGGTCTCAAGGGATATCAGTAATAGGATATCTAGACAATCTATTACTAATAGACTGATCAGCTTCGGCTCTAAGCCGGAATGTGTTCTGGACAGTTCAGTTTTTAGAATGTCTGGGCTGTATTCTGAACTTGGTAAAGTCAGCACTACAGCCAGTCCAGCGTCTTGAATATCTGGATTTCCTTGTGGATACAATAAAGGCAAAGGTATTCTTGCCAACAAGAAAGGTCAAAGACCTGAAGGATCTGGTTCGGTCCGTAGGAAGGAAAAAATATCCCTCTGTACGTTTTTGCATGAGGATATTAGGGAAGATGGTGTCCTCATTTACAGCGGTCCCCTATGCTCAATTCCATGCCACACCTTTACAGAACAACATTCTGTCAGCATAGACCAGAAAGGTCCAGTCACTAGATGGGTGCATGTCTCTGGTACTAAGAGTACGTCAGAGTCTAAGTTTGTGGTTGTTTACCAGAAATTTGGAAAAAGGAAAATCCTTTCTTCCAGTAGTCTGGAAAGTAGTGACTACAGACGCCAGTCTCTCTGGCTGGGGAGTAGTGCTGGAGGAAGCCACAATATCAGCATTGTCAGATTGTACCCTAACAGGGTAACCCCGAAGTCTGGGCGTCCAGTACTTTAAAGCCCAAAAAACTACTTGGATTTCCAAGATATTGATGGGAAGACTCTTTTTGTTCCCAAGACCACTTTCCCTGGACAGTGGCTTCCTCCAGAACTACTCCCCAGCCAGAGAGACTGGCGTCTGTAGTCACTACTTCAGAATGTTGTTCTGAGGGGGGATATGATATCAATGTACAAATACTGTACTGGCGACCCTAGCATAAGGAACAAACTATTCAGAGAGAGGAGATACAATAAGACACGTGGCCATTCACTAAAACTAGAGGAAAGGCGGTTTAACCTTAAAATGCGTAAGGGGTTCTTCACTGTAAGAGCGGTAAGGATGTGGAATTCTCTTCCACAAGCAGTCGTATCAGCTGGGAGCATTGATAGTTTCAAAAAACTATTAGATGGGCACCTTGGAGACCACAACATACAGGGGTACACAATGTACTGTTAAAAGCAAACACACACACATCATAGGTTGAACTGGATGGACTGATGTCTTTTTTCAACCTCACTAACTATGTAACTATGTAACTATGTAAAGGTCTGGCATGGAATTGAGAATAGGGGACCGCTGTGAATGAAGACACCATCTTCCCTAAGAACCTCATGCAAAAACATGCAGAAGGATATTTTTCCCTTCCTACGGACCAAACCAGATCCTTCAGGTCTTTGACCTTTCTCGATGTAGTATGTGCATTCAAGGTTTCTTTGAAAAGGTCTGCTGAGATTCGTAAGACCGACCTTTTGTTCATGCTGCTGGAAGGGCCAAGGAAAGGGTAGGCAGCATCTAAATCTACTATATCTCAATGGCTTCGCCAGGTTATTTTTCAGGTGTATGGTTTTTAAAAGGGAAGGTTCCACCTTTTCTGGTAAAGGCACAGTCTACCAGATGAGTAGGTGCCTCTTAGATAGTTTGCCATCAAGCTTCTTTGGCTCAGATTTGCAAAGCTGCGACTTGGTCTTCAGTGCATACCTTCACTAGATTCTATCAAATGGATGTTAGGACCCAGGAGGAGTCTGTATTTGGCCACAGTGTTCTGCAGGCAGCTATGTAGATCTTCTGTGGTCTGATGGTGGTATTTTATGGTGTCCCCCCCCTCCCCTCAAGTGCATTGCTTTGGGACGTCCCAAATAGTAATGAATATGGCTGCTTCGTGTCCCATGATGTACGATAAAGAAATATGGATTTTTCCTACATCGTACCTGTAAAATCCATTTCTTGGAGTACATCATGGGACACAGAGGTCCCTCCCCTCTTGCTATTAATGTTTATTGCTTGCTACAAAACTGAGGGACTTCCTGTATGGGAGGGGTTATATGGGGGGGACTTTCTGTCTGATTGTGTCCAGTCATCCATTGGTGGCGTATAACCCATATAGTAATGAATATGGCTGCTCTGTGTCCCGTGATGTACTCCAAGAAATGGATTTTACAGGTAAGCTGTAGGAAAAATCCATATATTTTTTTAAAGAATGGACAAAATTTCACATATAATCCCCAAAATCCTGCACCTGGTGGGTTTAAAGACAGTACAGCACTAGTAAAAAACTACACTTTAAATGATCAGTGTGCATTTTAGGTGCTCTATATATTTTCCCTGACAGTAATGGGGCAAACACACTAAACACACTATAACCCGGATGTATCTAAATTGAGTAGATCTGTACCCACAGTATGATTTGCTGTGCTGTTTTCACAACACAAGACAGGCACTTCTTATCCTTAACCTTTTTCTTCCCTACTGCCACTTTGCAATTGGGCAGGGACTTGTAAGGCAAACATATAATACTGACAATAGGACAGATATGGCAAAGGAAGCCAGAAATAAGCAACAGGGCTAATAGAATGAGGGCTTATGACTGGAGTGAGAGACTAAGGTGGGAGATGGATTAAAGATTGCACTGGTTAGTAGTAAAAAAGGGATATATCAAACGTTAATGGGTGATGCAGGCATGAGGCTGAACACATTTAAAGGGTTTGAAACCTAACACAATGATTCAGTGCCAGCCTCTCTTAAGCAGCCATAATGCACAGTGTAAGTGTTTGTTAAAAATTAAGCCTCTAAATACCTTTTTGTCATGTATCTTCAGGCCAGTCAAGTGACTCCTGGCTGCTCAAATACTCCAATCCAGGGCTACAGCAGGAAGGGCTGGGATCTCCCTCTGATGTCAGCCAGGGAGGTCACATGACCGCTGTGCTGGCCAATCAGCCCCTCCTAGTGTAGCCCTTAGATGGGGGAGGAGAGCAGCCAGAAGTCACGTGACCAGCCTGAAGATACATGAAAAAGGGGATTTACGTGCTTCGTTTTTAACAAACGCTTATACGGTGCATTGTGGCTGCTTAAAAGAGAGGCGCTAGCAGTGAATTTTTTAGAAGTTTAGTTTATTACTAACAGCAGGTGGGGGGGGGGGTGGAGACAGCTCACAAAGACACAGAAGCTGACAGGCAAGGAGGAGGGAGGAGAGGAGGACAGAGGAGAGCTGCGACTGACGGAGGCACGTAAACTGACCACAGTGTTAGGGCTCAGCAGCCATGATTAACCGTGGACAATTTACAAAGGGGAGGGCAGAACCAGGCAGGATTAGCCAGGTTTTTTTAAGGCTTCTGGAAGGATAGGTTAGACAGCACAAGCACTGTACTGTTTAACCTGCTATAAGAGAACAGGATCTCCCTTTTTTTTTTTTTTAGAGTGACAACCACTTTGAAGGCTTTGTTCACACTATGTGAAGAGATGTTCATTTTCCTGTATGCATTCTGCAAGGGCACAAGAAAAAAAAAAAAAACAATTGTTCTCTATGTGCCCTGTTCACACCACAACATTGGTATCATGTGCGGATATTTTCTGAGCAGGAATCTGCAATGAGGATGCAGTTTTCTGCATGGAAAAAAACTGACGTAACATCAACACTGTGATGTGAACAGGGCACATAACTTACGTGCATGAAAACTGATGTCAACGTGCATAAAAACTCACTGAAACACGTATGAAAAGTGACATAGTCTGATATGAAACTGATGTAAACGTATGTCTCTGCAAGTGAAATCTGCACGGTTTTCCCATCAGTTTTCATGCACATATGGTGTGAAGGAGCCCTAAAGGACCAATAGGAAAATTAAGAAGGTGTTAGGGGAAGAACCTCAAAACTGTCAAAATTTTGTTATAATTTCAGCTGCTTGTATCTGCTGCTAATTGATTTACTGTTATTTTAGCATGTATATTTACTGAAGGTAAACCTCAGCTTTTTTTTTCATCTTGTTAACTGGTTTACATTGACATTAAAGTTTTTCTAAGCGTTATGGTTTTTCACCTTGATGCAAACTATCAATTAACCTGTGCTGCAGCTCCCACCCAGACCCCCCTTTTTTCTTACTCAATCCGTTCCTTTCACTACGGCAGAGGCCCCTCATTGGGCAGATTTATAGCCATTGGCTCCCGCTGCTGTCAATCAAATGCTGTGACATGGGGGCAGGGCCGAGTCATGCTGTCTGTGTCAATGTACGGAGCAGCGGGGCTCGGGAGTGAGCATGCATGGGGGCCCCAATGGAAAGCGGCTTTCCATGTAGGTATCCGCCAAAGAGGAGGACCCCAGAAAAAGGATTAGGGCTGCTCTATGCAAAACCATTGCACAGAACAGGTAAGTATAACATTTTAAACAATAAAAAAAAGTGGCTTTAATGTCACTTTATTAATAGAATATGAACACATCAACATGTTATGTATTTGTTATTGACCTGAATCAAAGTTCCCCGCACATGCTTTCAAGGAGTTGTTTGCAACATCTGTTAACCGTAACAAAATCATTGAAACTAAGTAACGTAATTAGCGCTTCCATTTCAAGTGAATAAGATATTAATATTAATACAAACTCAGTATTTACAATTTCTAAAGTCTAGCTATTGGAAAGGATACTTCAGACTTTACATTAAACATTAAATAGATTTTAGCAATGGCACTTGTGGGTATTTGATGGCTATGTACAAGATGATATGTATTCCACTTGGACAGGCCCATGGTATTGTGAGTGCAGCTGCAGGTTCGTGTATATGCAGCCATTTGGTGATACACCCTTTGCTGGTAATATGGATAACAGCTCACTGAAAGCTGATGCCCCAGAAGGGTCCAGAGCAGCCTCTGCTTGTAATACTAAAAGCAGGAAATCCATGCCAGGCAATATAGTGTCCCCTTGGGTGATTAAAAATTATGAGCAGATGTGCAACATCCTCATTATAACAGGGAAGGAGGGCAATGTCAGACAGATAAAGCTTAACGTTTCATGTCCTATTACACTATTGTCTAACATTTAAACTACAAACATTTTGGCATGTGTTACAGGGGAGTAACCAAGTTGGTTGAAGTCAAAGTTAACTGACAGCATGTATTATGGTTAGGTGTTTATTTCTAGAGTTGTGTAACTGACTACATTTTAGTTCAGTGACTTTCCTTATTACTATGCAGGCTTTTGCTTGTTTTTACATGTCACTGATAACTGAAGGTAGAAGGTTGTGTCCTAATTGCATTTATATGTACAGTAGCATACATCTGAGCCCAGTGTACTACATCAACACATTTTTCACAAATTCAGAAATAAATTAAGAACAAAGGATTTATTTTCCACAGTGGTGGGGCTCACTTTAGTCAGTTCGCTTTTGTTTTATGCAAGAGGTCATTGTAGCCGTATTGGTGCACTCCTGAAAAATTGTCCTGAAAAATTGTATGTCAGTGCAAATAAAAAAAGTATCACGGACAGTACTCAATTTTATGCAAGGAAAGCCATTGCGTTTTACTGGAGAAAACCGTTCCCCCCCACCTATTACTTTTTTGAATCAACTGGTCAATAAAAGTTTGTCTCTTTACAAGGATACCTATGGTGTTGAGTTGTTCACTTTAAGGTCAACACAGAGGACAAGGGGGCACTCTTTACATCTAGAGGAAAACAGATTTCGTCTCCAAATACGGAAAGGTTTCTTCACCGTAAGAGCTGTGAAAATGTGGAATAGACTCCCTCCAAAGGTGGTTCTGGCTAGCTCACTAGATTGCATTAAAAAAAAGCCTGGATTCTTTCCTGGGTGTACTTAACCACTTCAGCCCCGGAAGGTTTTACCCCCTTAATGACCAGGCCATTTTTTGCGATTCGGCATTGCATTACTGTAACGGACAATTGCGTGGCCGTGCGACGCTGTACCCAAATACCATTTATGTCCTCTTTTCCCCACAAATAGAGCTTTCTTTTGGTGGTATTTGATCACCTCTGCGGTTTTTAGATTTTGCGCTATAAACAAAAAAAGAGCGACAATTTTGGAAAAAAACGCCATATTTTTTACTTTCTGCTATAAAACATTCCCAATAAAAACTTTTTAAAAATTAATTTTTTTATCAGTTTAGGCCAATTTGTATTCTGCTACATGTTTGTGGTTAAATAAAATCCCAAAAAGCGTATTTTAATTGGTTTGCGCAAAAGTTATACCTTTTACAAACTACAGGATAGACTTTTGGACTTTTTCTTTTTTATTTCTATTAGTAATGGCGGCGATCAGCGATTTATAGCGGGACTGCGACATTGCGGCGGGCAGATCAGACCCCTAACTGACATTTTTGACACTTTTTGGGGAGCAGTGACACTAATACAGTAATCAGTGCTAAATAATATGCACTGTTACTGTATAAATTACACTGGCAGGGAAGGAGTTAATACTGGGGGTGATCAAAGGGGTTAAATGTATGCCTAAAGTGCTTACTCACTGTGTGGGGGGATGGTTCTGTGACAGACACAGAGAGATCGCAGTTTAAGCTTAGCTGAAACTGCTGATCTCTCCCTGCCTGTCTGACAGAAGATCTGCCTGCATTGTTTACATAAGCAGGCGGGTATTCTCTCGGTTTCTCAGAAGATCGCAGGAGGGCAGCGGCAATCGTTGCCGCCCCTCCCGCGGTCTGTCTAAACATGCGCCGCCGCCAAAACCAGGTTCACAAAGTCACATAGTACTACGTGACTGAGCGCAGCCGAGCTGCCCTGCCGCAGTAATATTACGGCGGGCAGTCGGCAAGTGGTTAATATAAGTGGGTACTAATATTTATAGGTAAAGTTGATCCAGGGAATATCAGATTGCCTCTCGGGGGATCAGGAAGGATTTATTTTCCCCTGCTGTAGTAAATTGGATCATGCTTTGCTGGGGTTTTTTCCGCCTTCCTCTGGATCAACTGTGGGTATAGGATTGTGTATATGGGATTGTATGGTTGGGTTTTCATTACTTTTTTTTTTTTTTATTGGTTGAGCCAGATGGACTTGTCTTTTTTTCAACCTGACTAACTATGTAACTATGCCAAAAGAGGTTGCCCCAAAAGTATGACAAGATCTGGTTCAAATGGTTAGCGGAGCCTTAAAGGCTTCTGACACGCCCACGATTTGATGTGTTTTGTTTAATACTATTGTCTAGATAACTGCTATGTTACTGCCAACCCAGCTTTAACTGTTTTCTGAATGTGTGCTGATGCCTATGTTACTTATGGCTCAAGGGAGCCATGCCTTCTTTTCCATTGGTGTGACTCTCCTAAACTGTCAACCCCTGCAAGGGCCACCCTGATATTAATGATTTGTTTGATCTGTTACATGTTTTAGACTTTAAAACCAATAAGGCTAAGATATGTGATCCCACCAGTAACAGTTTATCTACCCTTATTGTATAATTATATTGAAATTTTTTTCTCATAATATTTCAAAATAATTTTGCAGTTATCAAAAACGAAAAACTGATTATATTCCCCAGCTTTAAAAGGTTTAAAAAAATAATTATTAGTATACAATGCAACTATGAAAATATTACTCTCATTCTGGTAAATTACAAAAAAATGTTTAGATTTCATCTCTGGGATAGTGTTTATCATTAGATGGAGACTTGAGCTGCATTCATGGAGGGGCACACTCCTCCGTCTCATTTTTGCACAGCTCTTTCCATGACACATGGTCTGTCCTGCAGTCCTCCAGGTACACTTTATGTCTCCTTCGTCAGCGCTGGCAAACTGTTAATCAGTCAGTGACAGCATAAATAAAATTAAAGGGTTTAATTAAAAACTAATGAACAAGCGAGACGAGAGTCCCAGCTTCTTTTAGAGCCAGCACATAGGCCCTGAGTAATTAAACTGTCACAGAAAATGAGATGTGGAAGCCAATTCAGAGAGCCACAAAGGCTCAGAAGCTTCATCCTGAGTGTGTATGGGAGGATTACTTTGGCTGCTGAAACTGCAGGAAATGCTCTGGTCAGTTTTCAGTTATTTCCATTCTGACCTCAAAATAGGTTAAAATAAACACTAGTGCATTAAATAAACACTGTGTAAGGGAAGATACTTTAAGTAATACACATACATAGAACTTTACAAGTGTCAAACTTTTAAGCTAATTTTGCACTTGTTATATGCTTATGAGGGAGACTCTGAGTTTTTACAGTAGTACCTGTGCTGGACTTTATCACTTTTTAGCGATATGAAATCCAAAATCCAAAATGTATTATATCACAGCTTGCCAATCATTTGATGTGGTGGCTGCATCAGTTTTCTTTCATTTGTCTTTTTTTCCCCCGTTTTCACCTGCTGATCTGGCCGGTGTACACCTCCTGAATTAGTGAGACACAACTCTGGAGGACTGAGTGCAGGGGGCATAGAACCACTAAGAAATTGAAGCCAAACTTCAGCTTACACTTTCTAAATGTTGGAATACATTGTTCATGTATTTTGTGCGGCAACTACATCAGCCAGTAGATGGCAGTGTTTATAATTTTTTTAGCTGCATCTATGACTATACTCTGTGTCTTCTTCCTGAAATAAAGTTTCCTGTCTGCAGTTAAAGCGGAGTTCAGCCCAAAAGTGGAACTTCCGCTCTTTTGTTCCCCCTCCCCTCCGGGGCCACATTTGGCACCTTTCAGGGAGGAGGAGGGAACGGGTACCTGTTTTTGACAGGAACCCTTCCCCACTTCCGGGATACGGCGCCGCAGCGCCATCCCTCGGAAGCTCGGCCCCCTCCTCCCTCCTCCACCGCTGTGCCAGTAGGAATGCGATGAACTCCTGAGAGGTATAGGAGAAGAAATAAAAGATTTTTATGTCATAGCACTATTTCTAAGTTGTTTACCAGAAAGTTTTGAAACACTTGTAACAGCACTTGATGTGCATCCATATGAACCGACATTGGACTGGAAGTGGATGGGGAAAAAATTTGCCTACCAAAGCCCATCATTAAAGACCACTTACAATTAAATAAAGTTTGACAGTTAAGACTAATTAGCATACTTGCCTGCTATTGGCTGTTTTGATGGTCAAATGTTGTGGGATTAACAATCTTGCTCGTGTAGCACCTGTAAAGCAAAAGAAACTGTGTGTTATTATTGGCAGTCTTCTCTGGACTTTAAGAAGAAATTCCACTATCCCGATATTGACTGGGCTGATGGGACAACTCATTCTTTAACCACTTGCCTACAGTGCACTTTCACCCCCTTCCTGCCCAGACCGATTTTCAGCTTTCAGCGCTCTCACACTTTGACTGAGAATTACTCAGTCATGCAACACTGTACCCATACAAAAATTGTGTCCTTTTTTTCACACAAATAGAGCTTTCTTTTGATGGTATTTGATCAATACTGGGTTTTTTATTTTTTGTGCTATAAATAAAAAAAGACTGAAAATATTGTGAAAAAACGCATTTTTCTTTGTTTCTGTCATAAAATTTTGCAAATTAGTAATTTTTCTTCACAAATTTTGGCCAAAATTTATACTGCTACTTATCTTTGGTAAAAATAACCCAAGTAAGTGTATATTATTTGGTCTTTGTGAAAGTTATAGAGTCCACAAGCTATGGTGCGAATCATTGAAAATTGATCACACTTGATCACACCTGATGTACTGAAGGCCTATCTCATTTCTTGAGACACTAAAAAGTCAGGAAAGTACAAATACCCCCCAAATGACCCCTTTTTGGAAAGTAGACATTCCAAGGTATTTAATAAGGGGCATGGTGAGTTTTTTGAAGTTGTAATTTTTTCCCACAATGCTTTGCAAAATGAAGATTTTTTTTTTTTTTTTTTTACAAATTGCCGTATTAACAGGTTATTTCTCTCACACAGCACATGTATACTTGCAACTACACCCCAAAACACATTCTACTACTCCTCCTGAGTATGGAGATACCACATGTGTGAGACTTTTTCACAGCCTGGCCACATACAGAGGCCTAACATCCAAGTAGCCCCGTCCGGCATTCTAGGAGCACAAATTACACATATAATTTCCTGACAACCTATCGCACTTTTGAAGGCCCTGGAGCACCAGGACAATGGAAACCCCCATAAAATTACCCCATTTTGGAAAGCAAACAGCCCAACGTATAATTTTTGAGGCATAATGAGTCTTTTGAATATGTCATTTTTTTCCACAAGTTTTTGGAAAATGTGGAAAGAAAATGAAAACACATTTTTTTTACACAAAGCTGTCCATTTATGCAATATTTCTAACACATAGCATGTACATAGCAAAAATTGCACCCCAAAATACATTCTGCTATTCCTCCTGAGTATGGCGATACCACATGTGTAACACTTTTTCACAGCCTGGCCACATACATAGGCCTAACATCCAAGTAGCGCTTTACACAAAGTTGTCCATTTATCCACTTTAAGACTGGGCCTATTTTTGACACTTGGTGTTTACAAGCTAAAATCATTTTTTTTTTGCTAGAAAACTACTTAGAACCCCCAAACATTATATATTTATTTTTAGCAGAGACCCTAGAGAATAAAATGGAGATCGTTGCAATATTTTTTATCACACCATATTTGCGCAGCAGTCTTCCAAATGCGATTTTTTTGAAAAAAAATTCACTTTTTTGAACTAAAACATAAGAAAACAGTAAATTTAGCACAATTTTTTTCCATAATATGAAAGATAATGTTACGCCGAGTAATTAGATACCCAACATGTCATGCTTCAAAATTGTGCATGCTCACAGAATGGCGCCAAACATTGGTACTTAAAAATCCCCATAGGCAACAATTTAAAAATTTCTGCAGGTTACTAGCTTAGAGTTACAGAGGAGGTCTATGGCTCAAATTATTGCTCTCGCTCTAACGATCGCGACGATACCTCACATGTATGGTTTGAACACCGTTTACATATGTGGGCGGGACTTGCGTATGCGTTTGCTTCGGAGGCAGGGCGCTTTAATTTTTTTTTTTTTTTTTTTTTCCTATTTATTTTATTTATTATTTTTTTATTTTTACACAGTTTAAAAAAAAAAATGTTTTGATCATTTTTATTCCTATTACAAGGAATGTAAACATCCCTTGTAATAGAAATAGGCATGACAGGTCCTCTTTATTGTGAGATCTGGGGTCAAAAAGACCTCACACCTCACAACTACACTAAAAAAGAAAAAAAAAAAAAAAAAAATTGTTGAAAGAGGAAAAAAAAAAAAAGCAAAAAAAAAAGCGGCCCTTTAAACCGGTTGCTAGGCAACGTCTTTTGACGTAGCTCCGGTCCTCCAAGACCATAGAGTTGAGTGAGGGCCATCTTGCCCTCACTCGACTTCCTGTCTCTGAGGATCCGGGACCGGATAGTTTTCCCCGCTGCCGGCGGGTCCGGTAAGCTGGGAAAACGTCTGGGACGCGGCAGGAGGGGGGGGGGCACCTCTTCCCCTGCACCGTAAGGGTAATTCCGCGGCGAATCCGCCACTGGGACCACCCTTATCTGAAAGCCGACCGCCCGCCGTTTCAAAAAATACCAGGGTTATGGGGGCTATCTGCTGCCATAACTCCAGTATTTAGCTTTTAATGGCCGACGCATATAGTCGTTAGGCGGTCAGTAAGTGATTGCATGTATATGACAAACAGGTGACGATGACTGATGGGGTGACAGGTGACAATGACTGATGGGGTGACAGGTGACGATGACTGATGGGGTGACAGGTGACGATGACTGATGGGGTGACAGGTGATGATGATTGATGAGGTGACAGGCGACGATGATTGATGAGGTGACAGGTGACGATGATTGATGAGGTGACAGGCGACGATGATTGATGAGGTGACAGGTGACGATGATTGATGGGGTGACAGATGACAATCACTGACGGGGTGACATGTGACGATGATTGATGGGGTGACAAGTGACGATCACTGATGGGGTGTCAAGTGACGATGATTGATAGGGTGACAGATGACGGTGACTGATGGGGTGACAGGTGACGATGTTTGATGGGGTGACAGGTGACAGTGATTGATGGGGTGACAGGTGACGGGTGATGGTCACTGATGGGTGACAGGTGACCGGTGATGGTCACTGATGGGTGACAGGTGACGGGCGATGGTCACTGATGGGTGACAGGTGACGGGTGATGGTGCACGGCGGTACTGATGGCAGTCTCTGGTGACCGGTGAATTTTAGGCTACGTTCACATGTGAGCGCAGCGATCATGGGCAGAATCACTGCGATTCTGCCCGTGATCCAGAAATCATTGCAAATGGCGGGACGCCTGTGCGTTGCCCGTGATTTGCAATAGCACCCCAAACGCTGTGCGATGTTGCTGCGATTTCCGCCTGCCGAATCGAGGTAACATCACGCAAACAACGCATGACGCCCCAAAGAAGCTCTTGTACCTTTTTTGGGCGTCATGCGATGTTTGCGCGATGTTACCGCGATTCGGCAGGCGGAAATGGCGGCAACATCGCACAGCGTTTGGGGTGCTATTGCAAATCACGGGCAACGCACAGGCGTCCCGCAATTTGCAATGATTTCCGGATCGCGGGCAGAATCGCAGTGATTCTGCCTGCGATCGCTACTCTCACATGTGAACGTAGCCTTATGGGTGTCAATTTCTGGGCACTGATGAGGTGACTGTTGGGTGACAGGTGACATTGGGGGGGGGCTGAGGACTGTGTGGGGACCTTTATTTGTGTGCTTTTTACTTTTTACAGGGGTACAGAGCAGTAACTCAATGTTTCTAGCTCTTCTCCCCTCATACTGGAAGCTGTATGAGGAGAGAAGAGCTAGTAACACTGAGTTACTGCTCTTTGTTTACATTTTGTGATCGGCTGTGAATGGATTCACAGCCGATCACATAGTAAACAGTCACTGTCAGTGACTGCTTACTACCGCCGGTGACAGCTGTGTTCCTACAGAACACAGTACCACCGACATGACCGCGCTGCGCGCTCCCGATCGCGCATGCGCGGTCATCTCCCGGCCGCCTCCATTGTGATCGGCTGTGTCATTGGAACACAGCCGATCACGTGGGAAACAGCCATGCCTATTGGCTGTTTCCCCCCTGCCGGTGACCGGCTGTGTCCCGGGGACACGCCGACACCGGCAGTGCACGGCGGCGCGCCCGCGATCGCGCGCCTGCCGTGCATTTACTGGGTCACGTCATATGACGTCCGCCCAGGATAATAGCCGCACCGTCCCGCCGTCATATGACGGCGGGCGGGCGGTAAGTGGTTAAAGGCCTGTCATTTCTTAATAGTGACGAGTCGAACACCCCAACTGTTGGGTTCGCACTAGAACACCGCGAACAGGGGAAAAGTTTGTTTGAAAAAACAAACTCCATTGAAGTCTATGGGACTCGAACATCAAAAATCAAAAGTCCTCATTTTAAAGGCTTAAATGTAAGTTATTGCCCCAAAAAAGTGTATGGGGGTCCGGGTACTGACTTGGGGAACATGTACCAATGCAAGTTTTTTAAACAAAAAAAACCCATCGTTTTTTAAGGAGCAGTGATTTACTGATTTTAATGAGGCTTAAAGTGAAACTATAAAAACGAAAAATTCCTAAATATTGTGCCTGGGGGGGGGGGGGGGGGGGCGTTATCTGCCTGTAAAGTAGTGCATCTGCACAATGTATGTAGCCTGCTGCAGCAATACTGACATTTCTGAAGGAAGAAATGTCATATACAAATATACATACAATATTTCAAATCTCATGTACATGTCATACAGGTGCAGAAAACTTGGGCTTTTGCTGTTGGTGGTGCCTGAACACCGTAACCTCTCGCAGTTACTCTTGCTGGGCACAGGAACGGCCTTGCTGGTAAAAATTCCATACAAATTTGAAATCGCATGTACTTGTCATACAGGTGCAGAAAAATTGGGCCTTGGTTGTTGGTGGTGCCTGAACACCATAACCCCTCGCAATTACTCTTGCTGGGCGCAGGAACAGGCCCTGCTGGTAAAATTTCCATACAAATTTGAAATCGCATGTACTTGTCATACAGGTGCAGAAAAATTGGGCCTTGGTTGTTGGTGGTGCCTGAACACCGCAGCTCCTCACAGTTACTCTTGCTGGGTGCAGGAACGGGCCTACTGGTAAAAATTCCATACAAATTTGAAATCGCATGTGCTTGTCATACAGGTGCAGAATAATCGGGCCTTGGTTGTTGGTGGTGCATGAACACCACAACCATTCGCAGTTACTCTTGCTGGACGCAGGAACGGGCCCTGCTGGTAAAAATAATGGGGGCGCTGTGCTGTCATCTGATCCGACCTGGCCAAGGTTGGGTGTCGGCTATGCAAACCTACTGGAGTGATGGGGACCTGGAAGGTTAGTATAGGCAGGAATTGAAACTGAAATTGGGCCTTTGGTGTTGGTGGTGCCTGGACACTGTATCCCCTCACAGTTACTTTTGCTGGACACAGGAACGGGACCTGCTGGTAAGAATTCCATACAAATTTGAAAACGCATGTACTTGTCATACAGGTGCAGAAAAATTGGGCTTTTGGTGTTGGTGGTGCCTGAACACCGTAACCACTCACAGTTACTCTTGCTGGGCACAGGGACAGGGCCTGCTGTTAAAAATTACATACGAAACTAAAATTGTATGCACCTGTCATACAAGTGCAGAAAAATTAGGCCTTGGGTGTTGGTGCCAAACCAAAAACAATGTTGGAAGCTAGCAGAATCAAGGTTGAGGAATAGGATAGGCAGCATATGCAGTCTTCAAGGGATGGCAGACTCCTAGAAAATTCAATCAGTTACAACAGCATCAGGGGCTTGATAGCTGATGTTGATCCAGGACTTATTCATTTTGATAAAAGTCAGCTGGTCAACAGAGTCTGTGGATAGACGCACTCCTTTGTCCGTCACAAAACCTCCAGCAGCACTGAATGTCCATTTGGGAAGCACGCTGGAAGTAGGACAAGCCAGTAGCTCCATTGCATATTGAGCAAGTTCTGGCCGGTGGGCCATCCTCAAGTCCCAGTAACCCAGTCGATGCTCAGTTGGAAAGGTCTCCAAGTCTGCTCTTGCCCCTAGATTATTATGCACCATATGATGGAGAAGCTGCTAAAGGTTGCTTAAACCTTACAGCCCTGGGTGCTGCTGAGGACTAAAGAACTGTTTAAAAGGCATCGGTCAGCCGGCCGCCTTCTCCACTGCTCCTCCTTTGGTTGAACGATGCCTCAGAAACACGTCCAGAGAATGTTAACCTCCCAGTGTCTGGAAAGGTGTTACACAAATATTTTTCAAGGTGTTTCATCCTCTGCTCCCTCTGCGAAGGCAGGATGAAAGAGTTTATGGAATTCCGCGCTTAGGATGGCGAGTATATATGGAAAAATGACACCACACTTGGCTGCTGCCCACTTCAAAAAATGCAACCCTAGAAGGGGAGCATTTAAATAGAATGTGGGAGAATGAGAGAAGTGATTGGCGCTGCCCAGTGGGGTATTCGGGAAATCAATCTATGGTTGTTTCACTCCTGAGTTGAGTAGTATATAAAAGTATGTGCAATAATAAATTATACTAAAATCTGTGTAATGAAACTATATTAAGACCTGTGTGTAGTATTATAAAATCATGAAACAAAGGGCTAAAACTGTGTAAGATCAGGGATGGTCTATGTGCAAAATCTAGATATAAAATAAGAAACAGTCACAATTGGATAAACATATACATACAATTTGTACAGTTGATAAATATAACGTGCAAAAAGTGCAATAGTGGATATCAGGAGTGAAGTGATAAATAATAAAATATCTTATTATAAATTAGCAACCATAGAATCACAATCAATAAATATAATAAATATAGGTGAAAAAAAAAAAAAATATATATATATAGATATATATATAGCTGCCAATAAGTAAGTGCAATAGTGCAAATGTGAAGAATTATTATATATAGCTGTGCAAAAACGGCAGCACAAAAAAAGTTTCATTACACGGATTTTAGTATAATTTATTATTGCACATACTTTTATATACTACTCAACTCAGGAGTGAAACAACCATAGATTGATTTCCCGAATACCCCACTGGGAAGGCAGGATGAGTTCTGCAACTTCCCACTCCATTTATACTTTTGCCCTTTTATTTTTCTTACCATTTTCTTTTATATATGGGTCCCTTCATTAACCATTATATGATTATATGAGCTGTTATAATTCATTGCTACCTCTCTGTTATCTATTTACTATTAGTCCTACTGCTGGGGCCCATCAATCACTATCGTTATTTACCTATCTCTTCCTCTTTCTTTTTGGAGGTGCCTGAATGCGCTCTTGGCTCATATCCTCAGTCCCCATACTACAGCTCCCGTTGCAGACCTTATGGGCGTCCCTCTCTGTGTGACGGGTTACCGTCTCATATACAGTGGCTATGTAAGTACTTTATAGGGGAGGATCACGTGTCCCCTCCCTGGTTACTCCCCCCCCCCCCCCCCAGTGTGTGGACCTATCAGTTACTCTAATATGTTCTATTGTAGATCTACGATGCATTCGCCCCTGAAGAAGTGTTGATTATCACAAAACGCTTAGGGTTTCACGATGCATCTGAATTTTATACTATACCATTTTTACCACGATGGCCCACTTTTATGCTTTATGATATGCATGTATAAACAGCATTAGAATTTATCATTGGAATATGTTATGTCTCTGTTATTACTTGATGAGCTCTCACTATGTATCCCTATTTTTATACATTGTACTATTTTGCTTTGATTGTCTACTGTTTTGCTGTGTGTTATGCATGTGTTACTGCATATGGATGTTACAATCGGTATAGGTTTTGTACCTGTTACTATTTAATAAACATATGGTTTTAAACCATGATCAGTTTTTCAGACACCATCTTGCCTCAATTAAAGTCCCAATGTTTTTCTCCCTACTTTTCATATTGATCCAGGGATGGAGACTTCTCTATTATATGTCTCATGTAAAGTCCCAAGCTTTTTTCCTTCTCCTCCATCCCTTGAAGACTGCTGTATGCTATCCTCTACATACATGCTGCCACAATCCTCCTCTTGTGTGTTTTGTGTCCCTGCAGGCATGACATCTGCATAAAGGGGGCCTTGTGAGGAAAGGAAGTCCTCCTCTTCCTCCTGCTGTTCTGCCTCAAGTGCCCTGTCCGTGATTCCATGAAGTGTGTACTCCAGCAGGTAAACTAGAGGGATAATGTCACTGATGCATGCATCTTCCCAGCTCACCATCCTTGTGGCCTCCTCAAATGGTGACAGGATGGTGCAGGCATCATTTATCAAAAGCCACTGGCGTGTTGAGCCCAGAGCCTGTTATATATATATATATATATATATCTCAAAGTATGGTTGTGACTAGTGTTGAGCGAACACGGACTGTATTATTCGGGTCCGTACCGGATAATTGGATTTTTGCTACCCGGACACGGACCCGAAAACTTTACTTTGTATGTTCGGGTTTAAAATCCGTGTTCGGTAATATTATTTCCTGTTTTGTATGTAATGGCGCGCTTTTAATGGCGGGCTTTCAACAGCCAATCAACAAGCGTTTAACTGGTGTGCGCCATCACAGCCATGCCTACTAATGTATTAGTAGCTGTGATTGGCCATCTGAAGCATGTGACCCATGTTTTTATAAGCTCGAGAGACACAGCGCGGTGCGTCATTCTGCTGTAGTGTAGGGAGAGAGCACACATCATACGTGCTGGCTGCTGCTGATTAGGGACAGACAGGGAAAAATTGTGCCCGAAAAGAATGCAGGGACAGGTCGTAGTGTAGGCAGGGAAAGATATTTGAGCATTTTAGGGACAGGCTGGAGAGATTAGGCAGGGACAGATAGGAGACACAGGACAGAACAGTCGTCCGTTAGCGATCTACATCGATTTTGCTGTGTGGGGGGTGGTGCAGTGAACGATCTTTTTGCCCTCACTTGAGCCCACTAAGGAGGAGGGAGAAAAAATATATTTTTATCAGTCTGTTGTGTGCAGCGTTCAGCTATATTTTACTACAGATTGCTGTTCTAATCTGCTATTTAAAAATTACAAATTTAAAGGTGAATTTTTTTAAGAGCACTTGCCATGCTCTTAACTACACTTTGCTGGCATTTGCAGCACTCTAGCCCTTTCCATTGGTTTTTTAGAGCCATTTTAGTGCCTGAAAGTTCGGGTCCCTATTGACTTCAATGGGGTTCGGTGTCCGGGTAAAGTTCGGAAAAAGTCCGGGACAGCCGAACCCGCTGAACACGGACATCCAGGTGCCCGCTCAACTCTAGTTGTGACGGTACTCAACGTCACTGGGATTGAAAGACAGATACTTAATGGACACAGAATATGGTTTGGATTACTCAAATGGGCCAGTAATACTGTATTTGTCAACAATAAATCTCAAAGAATATATGAAGACTTTGGGACTCTAGGCCTAGCTGCCTATTGCAAATAAGGCTTCACACAGTCAGACTCCTAGCAGGTGCGAATATCATCAGCTCAACCACCTGTCTTCCACGCATTGTAAATTATGCTGATTTGCTCTCCTATTGTTTACAGTGGGTTCTCAGTGTTTACACCTAAGATAATGTGTATTGTATTGCAGAAGCTCGGGGACAGAAAGTCTGCTAGTTAATTGCTCAGATTGATTGAATCACTGTCTTCTATTAGTTGCTGAGTGGAAATAGTATACTGCTTGTGTTGGTTGTTCTTTAGATATGTTAGTTCTATTTCTGTATACAATTTCATCTGCATATGATAATGTAATCAGGCAACCCCTGACCTGGTGGGGTAATCTGATCAGGAGGGGGGAGATCCATGCTGTATATAAATTCTGTGTGACTGTTCAATAAAGGAGTGATTCCAGTACAAGCTAAGTTGTCGGCTAGCTTTGTATGTAAGGCGGCTGGGAAAATCTGGTATAGATGTTCAAGACTGTAGGAAGCCGTATACTGACGGAAGCAGGGCCAGATTAACGTAGGGGCTATTGGAGCTGCAGCTCCAGGCCCCTACCTTTTATATAGGCCCCGGGTTGGCCATATTCACTGTGACCGCGCTTCTGTCACTTGTAAACACAGAAGTCTGGCTTCTATGCTCGCTTCCCCAGGCAGCACCCTCAGAACCTCCCCACACAGCGCGAAGGCCTGACAAGGAAGGACAGTTGCCGATGCATGGATGTGTTTATTGGCTTCAGAGACAGCATCCCATGTTGAATTAGGCATGCATGGCTGCACCCTTCCTCCTCTGGGTGCATGCTAAGGCACGGCCCTTAAGGCCCTTCAAAATCCTCAGCACCAAAACCATGATGCTCTTAATCCGGCCCTGGACGGAAGACCACAAGTACAGTGTGGGTCAGGGTTCCGTTACAATGGTGTATACTGAACTGACCAATAGATAATTGCCCTATATATATATATATATATATATATATATAGATATCATAGTATGGTCTGTACTGAACTGACCGATAGATACTCAATTGCCCTACATATGTATAGTTATCAATTGTAAGGGATTAGCTCGGTGGCGGGTGTGGATGACCCCTTGGGGGGTGCGTTTTCCCAGAGAGGTAGCCGACAAGTGCTTGCAAACAAACAGTGTGGTTTATTAAATGGTGTTTTCTTCACCAGGCTGTATGCAGCAAAACATCCAAAATAAAATAAAACAGAAAATAAATCCTTGCCTCTGTGGGCGGCTACCTTCTCACAACTGGAACCTGCCTAAGTGTCTGTCTCCAACCTACCGTCGGGCAGACTTCCTTGTCCTACAGCGGACACTCAATAGTCCTTTTATAATAGCTTCACAGGGCAACACAGTCCTTTTGTTTCTTTCACATCAACAGTTCGTCTTCTCACCTTTGAGACGTATTCACCCTTGGTTACCGTCCCGGGCACACATCACTCCGGGGGGTCTTCTCCCAGGCCCACACATCCTGTCGGGAGGCACACGCTGACTGTCCTCCTGCTCCCAGCCCACATGGCTTCAGGACACAGCTTCTGGAGGCAGCAAACAATAGGACTTTCTCTGAACAAATTATAGAGCCTTAACTCCCTCATTCTGAACAGGTGAAGGCCTTTCAACTTCCTGCTGGCTAGCTCTGTAGCCAACACCCTAAATTAATTAATGGACTTTCTAAATCAGGTGGAAATGTATCTCCTTCCTGTGACTACATTCCCAGATTTAGCTGACTTCCTGTCACATACCCCCCCCTCTTGTTTCAACCCTAGGGTTGGGACACATATTTCCAGGCACGCATGTGTCAGGCACTGCTGACTCACTGATAAGCCTCCTATTATCCTCAAGCTTCCGGATGAAACTGTTTTGTCATCTTCATTGACGGATTTCTCATAAATGCCACACAGTTTGTCTCTCATCTCATATACACATTCTTCAACTGCATTTTTGGCATCATTTTGCTCCTTCTCGTTTCTGTCATCTTCATTGACAGCTTTCTCATAAATGTCAGACAGCTTGTCCCTCATAACCGTCTGTCCAATCCACCATGGAGGACCGTGATCCATAGGCAACTCAATTGGGCTAGTCTTAATGTCTTCAACATTCTTAAGACGCCTCTCTCTGCAATCCATAAATGTTTTCCACAAAACTTTGAGAACCTTTGCTTCACTAAGCTTTGTTCCAAGTAGGGACTCTTGACATCCCTCTGTGACTTGAGTTGCCTCTCCATACATCTGTACACAATCATTGACTTTTTGTTGTAAAAGGGAATGATCTTCCTTCTTGAGCTTTGCTTGCTCTAAGATGCTGTGCAGAGGATTTTCCAATTGAGACAACAGGCTGTCACACATTTCTTCAAAGTGACCCCTGTTCCTTTTCCCAGAGATATCAATATCATTCACCAAACATTTCATATTCATAGGCAGATCTGAAGCATTTGCACTCATCAACTTCTTAAACTTTTCGCCCTCCTGAGCGAGTCGCAGTAAAGGCCTACTATTTGATTTGATATTCAGTTTATATTTCTTGCCAAACTCTTCACAGAAGAAGCCAACCAGAACATCATCAACTTTCCTTCCACCAACATAGGGGTCAAAGGCAACAACACAGTTGAACCCAGCGATCTGGGTGGTATCCATTATAGACCTCCTCTCTGCATCAGTGAAGAAGCATGGAACTGCAACACATTCTTTTACAGGTTTCTTCAATGCACTTTCTGCTGAACTATTTGACCGCTCAAGGTCACCTAGTTCTTTTTCTCTATCTGAATTCCACATGGAATGCATCTCAAGATCACGATCAAACTTCTGCCACCCGTCTTTCACCAGTTCCATTTTGGAAACACTCCCTGAAAGGCACTTATTCATTTGCTTCACGTTTTCACCAACAGCCTTAGTTTTCTCCACTAGGTTTTCAGCCTGAACTGAGAAATCACCACATTTCTTACTCAGCTCCTTTGTTTGCTGAAGTTCTAATGATACATTTTCCAATGCTTGAAGTTTTTGAAGGAACGGTTTATTCCAAAGGGGTGATTCAAGCCACATGTCGTCACATTTCTGAGGCTCACTCAGGACAGACCCCAAAACACTGATCCTTTTAAAAACTGCATCAGGCACACTATCCCCTCTTTGGGACAGATCCTCTGTTGCCTGGAATTCCTCTTCCAGTTCCTGCAACGGAATCTTCATCTCTTCTACTTGCTGTTCTAAGGTTCGCTTAGACTTTTCTAGCTCCTGAAAGCTTTTCACAACATCATCCTTGGAGCTGACCAATTCTTCCATTTCTGTACGCAGCTGTTTAACACTTTCTAGTTCAGCCTTACACTCTAGAGCTTCCTCCAAAGAGCGAGCCAAGAACAGGGCTTTGCTCTCGTTATCACGCACCTCCGTTTCTGCACGTGCGCGTTCTTCTGCATATTTTGCAGACACAGTCTTCTCTTCACCAAGCATCTGATCAAACTTCTTTTTCACATCTTCAACACACTGTAATGAACCAACGCTTTCTTCCATGCGTTTTTTCATATCCGCTATCTGAGCTTGCAATGTTGCGACTTGCTCTGATAGGTTTTTCTTTGCTTCCGCCTCCTCTTTTAATTGTTCCAGGAAGCCATTTTTCTCATCTTCCATTTGTTTGAGCTTTGTGCTAAAACTCAGCCTTTGACACCTCTCTTCCTGTAAGAGTTCCTGCGTGTCTTGCAGCTGCGATTCCAAGATAGAAAAATCTTCCGCAATTTCTCTAGATTTGCTGTCTGCTTGAGAAAGCTGATTTGTAACATTGTCCAACTCAACCTGCAGTCGGTTTGCCTTCTCTGACAGCTTAGCACACAATCGGTCACCTTCTGACACCTTGACTTGCGATTCCAGAAGCTGTGCCTCTACTTTTTCCCTCTTATGTTCACAATCTCCTTTTCCCTGCATAAGAGCCTTCACCTCATTGGCTAGCATCTGGGAATAAGAATGTAATTCTGCCACACAGGCTTCTTTCTCCTTTAACTGCTGCTGGACACGTTGGGCTTCCCCTTTCCAACTTTCACAGTCCGCACGCCATTCATTTACCACATTGCTCAAAGTAGTGAGCTCATACACAGTACTCAGTAATTTAGCCTCTCTTTCACTTTTCTCGTTGTCGCTGAGAGACAATGTCGTTTTCAGAGCGACATTCTGTTCCTGCGACTCCTGCAGGTCTATTTTTGTAGCTCCCAAAGACTGAAGACTTTTTTCCAGCTGATTACGCAACTCCAACATATCAGCCATACTTTGCTTCTGCAAAGTCTGAATTTCACTTTCCTTTTCCATGAGGATGGTATCTTTCTCCATTATAGTCTCTCTGCGTTTTTGCAACTCGACCAAAAGAAGAGCAGTGGATTCTTCCCACTGTAACACATGAGACTTGAGTAGTTCATTCATTTCCTGCAAGTTTCTATGCTCCATTTTAAGCAATTCCAAGGCTTGTTCCTTTTCTTCCATTTTCCGTTGCAAGGCATCCAACTCAGCCCTGCACACATACTCGGTTTCCTCCAAACCGATGGCCTCCATTGGCTGCTGGCGTCTCTGTTTCCAGCCTGCCATGCTCTCTTGATGAGCCTTTTGTTGAGCTGCAAAGCTCTGCTGAAAATCCGCATTTGCCTGCTGTTGAGCTGCATTTGCTTGCTGTTGAGCTGCATTTGATATAATCAGATGTTTCAACATCTCCTCCATTTTGAGTTTACTTTTCATCTGAGCACACTGCGTCTCCATAGCGGTTTCATCAGTGTTGCTAGGGACAACAACCTTCCTCTTTAGTAGACTCTCTTTAGGCATGGATGGGGCTGGTTCAGACGGCAACATCCCCTCCATCCATAGAATCCGGTCTCTCATTTCATCTATCTTTGCATTCTTCAGGCGTTTTGAACGCCCCATCTTCAATAACTCCACAAACAAATTTTTCACAGTCCAGCAAAAATTTTTCAGACCACTGTCTCTTTAACACATGTAGTTTTTCTCTCTCTCTTGCAAGATCTCTTTTCCTGCACACACAGTTTGTGCAGTCACTTGCACCAGACACAACAAAGTTCATCAAATAATTTTGAGACCGCTGTCTCTTTAAAACACTTTTTTTTTTTCTGTCAGGATCTTCTCTCCTGCACACATAGATTGTGCAATCTCATGCACCAGATAAAGTTCATCAAACATTTGCACTTCCTTGCAGGGATCTCTGCTTATGCCCACTGCATACCTCCACCATATGTAAGGGATTAGCTCGGTGGCGGGTGTGGATGACCCCTTGGGGGGTGCGTTTTCCCAGAGAGGTAGCCGACAAGTGCTTGCAAACAAACAGTGTGGTTTATTAAATGGTGTTTTCTTCACCAGGCTGTATGCAGCAAAACATCCAAAATAAAATAAAACAGAAAATAAATCCTTGCCTCTGTGGGCGGCTACCTTCTCACAACTGGAACCTGCCTAAGTGTCTGTCTCCAACCTACCGTCGGGCAGACTTCCTTGTCCTACAGCGGACACTCAATAGTCCTTTTATAATAGCTTCACAGGGCAACACAGTCCTTTTGTTTCTTTCACATCAACAGTTCGTCTTCTCACCTTTGAGACGTATTCACCCTTGGTTACCGTCCCGGGCACACATCACTCCGGGGGGGTCTTCTCCCAGGCCCACACATCCTGTCGGGAGGCACACGCTGACTGTCCTCCTGCTCCCAGCCCACATGGCTTCAGGACACAGCTTCTGGAGGCAGCAAACAATAGGACTTTCTCTGAACAAATTATAGAGCCTTAACTCCCTCATTCTGAACAGGTGAAGGCCTTTCAACTTCCTGCTGGCTAGCTCTGTAGCCAACACCCTAAATTAATTAATGGACTTTCTAAATCAGGTGGAAATGTATCTCCTTCCTGTGACTACATTCCCAGATTTAGCTGACTTCCTGTCACACAATGTATGGTCTATACTGAACTGACCGATAGATACTCAATTGCCCTTTGTATAGATAGATAGATAGATAGATATCAAAGTATGGTCTGTACTGAACTGACTGATCGATACTCAATTGCTATATCTATATATATATATATATATATATATATATATATATATATATATATAAACAAACCCAATTCCCAATGTGAGTAAAAAAGGAATGGACTAATTTACAAATCTCAAACTTATATTTTATTCACAATATAATATAGATAACATATCAAATGTTGAAAGT
The DNA here is from genome assembly GCF_965119305.1 of Pelophylax lessonae. Classification (NCBI taxonomy): domain Eukaryota; kingdom Metazoa; phylum Chordata; class Amphibia; order Anura; family Ranidae; genus Pelophylax; species Pelophylax lessonae. The sequence goes on along the minus strand of NC_138776.1, from coordinate 219,582,205 downwards.
GAGACATTTTAAAATGTCATGCCAAATATTGGCTCATTTTGGATTTCATGAGAGCTACACATTCCAAAAAAGTTGAGACAGGAAGCAATAAGAGGCTGGAAAAGTTAAATGTACATATAAGGAACAGCTGGAGGACCAATTTGCAACTTATTAGGTCAATTGGCAACATGATTGGGTATAAAAAGAGCCTCTCAGAGTGGCAGTGTCTCTCAGAAGTCAAGATAGGTAGAGGATCACCAATTCCCTCAATTCTGAGGCAAAAAATAGTGGAGCAATATCAGAAAGGTGTTTCTCAGAGAAAAATTGCAAAGAGTTTGAAGTTATCATCATCTACGGTGCAAAATATCATCCAAAGATTCAGAGAATCTTGAACAATCTCTGTGCATAAAGGTCAAGGCTGCTCAACCATACTGGATGCCCGTGACCTTCAGGCCCTTAGACGGCACTGCATCACATAAAGGAATGCTACTGTAATGGAAATCCCAACATGGGCTCAGGAATACTTCCAGAAAACACTGTCAGTGAACGCAATCCACCGTGCCATTCGCTGTTGCCAGCTAAAGCTCTATAGGCCAAAAAAGAAGCCATATCTAAACATGATCCAGAAGCGAAGGTGTTTTCTCCGGGCCAAGGCTCATTAAAAATGGACTGTGGCAAACTGGAAAACAGTTCTGTGGTCAGACAAATCAAAATTTTAAGTTCTGTTTGGAAAACTGGGACGCCATGTCATCCGGACTAAAGAGGACAAGGACAACCCAAGTTGTTATCAGTGCTTACTTCAGAAGCCTGCATCTCTGATGGTATGGGGCTGCATGAGTGCATGTGGCATGGGCAGCTTACACATTTGGAAAGATCAATGCTGAAAGGTATATTCATGTTCTAGAACATATGCTCTCATCCAGACGTCGTCTCTTTCAGGTAAGACCTTTCATTTTCCAACAGGACAACGCCAGGCCACATACTGCATCAATTACAACATCATACCCGCGTAGAAGAAGGGTTCCGGGTACTAAAATGGCCAATCTGCAGTCCAGATCATTCACCCATAGAAAACATTTGGCGCATCATAAATAGGAAGATGTGACAAAAAAGACCTAAGACAGTTGAGCAACTAGAAGCCTGTATTAGACAAGAATGGGACAACATTCCTATTCCTAAACTTGAGCAACTTGTCTCCTCAGTCCCCAGACGTTTGCAGACTGTTATAAAAAGAGGAGGAAATGCCACACAGTGGTAAACATGGCCTTGTCCTAACTTTTTTGACATGTGTTGATGCCATGAAATTTAAAATCAACTTATTTTTCCCTTAAAATTATACCTTTTCTCAGTTTTAACATTTGATATATCATCTATGTTGTATTCTGAATAAAATATTGAGATTTTAAACTTTCACATCATTGCATTCTGTTTTTATTCACAATTTGTACAGTGTCCCAACTTTTTTGGAATCGGGTCTGTATATATCAAAGTATGATCCGTGCTGAACTGACCGATAGATACTCAATTGCCCTATATATATATATATATATATATATATATATATATAGATATAGATATCAAAGTATGGTCTATACCGAACTGACCGATAGATACTCATTTGCCATATATATATATATATATGTATATATAAATACAGGGCCTTGCGAAAGTATTCGGCCCCCTTGAACTTTTCGACCTTTTGCCACATTTCAGGCTTCAAACATAAAGATATAAAACTGTAATTTTTTTGTGAAGAATCAACAACAAGTGGGACACAATCAGGAAGTGGAACGAAATTTATTGGATATTTCAAACTTTTTTAACAAATAAAAAACTGAAAATTGGGCGTGCAAAATTATTCAGCCCCCTTAAGTTAATACTTTGTAGCGCCACCTTTTGCTGCGATTACAGCTGTAAGTTGCTTGGGGTATGTCTCTATCAGTTTTGCACATCGAGAGACTGAAGTTTTTGCCCATTCCTCCTTGCAAAACAGCTCGAGCTCAGTGAGGTTGGATGGAGAGCTGTAACGCTCCTGCGTTTTATATATGATGTGGATTTACAGCTGCAGAAATATTCCACTTCAGTAGTCATGTAGAGAAACGCTGAGACACCAATCCCAACTCCCAAGACTCATCATGTGTGGATGATCTCAATTCAGCATACAAATATACACACTCAATAAGAAGTTCCTGGAGTGATCTATGTATATAGTAGTATAGAGGTGATAGGCTAAAGAGACAGGTTGAGTAGAGACGATAGGTGACAGACACTTGAGAGGAATGTTCTTGAGAATGAGATAGTAACAGGTGGGATGCAGATAGGTTAGCAATCATGTATGGTAGTAGATGATAGGATAGCAGATGACATACAGGAGAGACTAACCCAGTGCAAGAGCAGATGATAGTAGGCTCAAGAGCTAGCAATCTAGATAGTGCAGATGTAGTAACAGTCCTTAGTATGCAGAGCTAGACAGTGTAAGCTTTAGTATGAAGGTTATTGAGGTTTCCCCTGTGGGGTACTTATCACTAGTAGCAATGTAGCAGAGGAGAGGTTCGACAAGAGCGGATGATCCGGTAGCGGGATACAGGGATCAGCGCAGCGTGGTTCCGACAGCGAGGTATGCTGAAGCATGAGAGCTTCAAGACAGGTTAGCATCAAGGCACATCTAGGCACACAGCAGGTTGAACGAACACATGTGAGTGAAAGCTGGTGATTTAAATAGCTGTTCAGTCCGGCGCCTCATGATGATGTCAGCACTCTTAAAGGGAAACACACCTATATGTGCTTCATCTATCTAGGTAGATGGAAAGCACCCGAAAATGATGTGATAGGAGGCACTGAGAGTGCCAGAACCTTACAAGAGCGTTTGTGAACAGCAATTTTCCGTTCTTTCCACAGATTCTCGATTGGATTCAGGTCTGGACTTTGACTTGGCCATTCTAACACCTGGATATGTTTATTTGTGAACCATTCCATTGTAGATTTTGCTTTATGTTTTGGATCATTGTCTTGTTGGAAGACAAATCTCCGTCCCAGTCTGTGGTCTTTTGCAGACTCCATCAGGTTTTCTTCCAGAATGGTCCTGTATTTGGCTCCATCCATTTTCCCATCAATTTTAACCATCTTCCCTGTCCCTGCTGAATAAAAGCAGGCCCAAACCATGATGCTGCCACCACCATGTTTGACAGTGGGGATGGTGTGTTCCGGGTGATGAGCTGTGTTGCTTTTACGCCTAACATAACGTTTTGCCAAAAAGTTCGATTTTGGTTTCTTCTGACCAGAGCACCTTCTTCCACATGTTTGGTGTGTCTCCCAGGTGGCTTGTGGCAAACTTTAAACAACACTTTTTATGGATATCTTTAAGAAATGGCTTTCTTCTTGCCACTCTTCCATAAAGGCCAGATTTGTGCAGTATACGACTGATTGTTGTCCTATGGACAGAGTCTCCCACCTCAGCTGTAGATCTCTGCAGTTCATCCAGAGTGATCATGGGCCTCTTGGCTGCGTCTCTGTCATTCTTCTCCTTGTATGAGCTGAAAGTTTAGAGGTATGGCCAGGTCTTCGTAGATTTGCAGTGGTCTGATACTCCTTCCATTTCAATATTATCGCTTGCACAGTGCTCCTTGGGATGTTTAAAGCTTGGGAAATCTTTTTGTATCCAAATCCGGCTTTTAACTTCTCCACAACAGTATCTCGGACCTGCCTGGTGTGTTTTTTGTTCTTCATGATGCTCTCTGCGCTTTAAACGGACCTCTGAGACTATCACAGTGCAGGTGCATTTATACGGAGACTTGATTACACACAGGTGGATTCTATTTATCATCTTTAGTCATTTAGGTCAACATTGGATCATTCAGAGATCCTTACTGAACTTTTGGAGATAGTTTGCTGCACTGAAAGTAAAGGGGCTGAATAATTTTGCATGCCCAATTTTTCAGTTTTTTATTTGTTAACAAAGTTTGAAATATCCAATACATTTCGTTCCACTTCATGATTGTGTCCCACTTGCTGTTGATTCTTCACAAAAAATTACAGTTTTATATCTTTATATTTGAAGCCTGAAATGTGGCAAAAGGTCACAAAGTTCAAGGGGGCCGAATATTTTCGCAAGGCACTGTATATATATATATATATATATATATATATATATATATATATGTAGATATCAATGTATGGTCTGTACTGAACTGACCAATAGATACTGAATGGCCTCATATATAATACTCAATTGCCCTATATCTATATCTATATATATACATAGAAATGTATGTTCTATACTATGGTACTTGGTCTATGGTATATACTGCACTGCTGAATATACTTCACTATCTGATCTCTTAAATTGTAAAAAGCACAAATCTCTCTCCCTGTCTAACTGACTGCTACTAGCAATGTCTTAATTAGACTACAATGCTGACTACACGGCACTGTCTGATAAACCGCAAATCCCTTTCCTCTCCTTGTCTCAATCACAATCCTCTCCCTGCCTCAAACACTTCCTATCTCGCCCGCACAGTCACACAATACACGCCACTGCTGTGTGAGCAACCTTTATATCGCGTGGGGCATGTACTTAGCCCTTGAGCCATGATTGGCTAAAGGCAGCCTGCCTTTGTCCAATCATGGCAGAGATGATTTGATTGGCCAAAGCATGGAGGTCAGGGTGCATGCTTTGGTCAATAACATAATGCACTGCACGCGCGCAGTGCATTACGGATGCGGGCGCTCAAATTTCCCACGAAGAAGCATGTTTGTTCATCATTCGACGAACGGGGGAACAGCCAATGTTCGAGTCAAACTTACGTACGAACTCGAAGCTCATCCCTATTTTGTAACTACTTCAGTACAGCACATTTTCACCCACTTCCTGGCCAGACCAATTTTCAGCTTCCACCGCTGTCAGACTTTGAATGACAATTAGTCATGCACTGTACCCAATCCAAATTTGTATGATTTTTTTCACACAAATAGAGCTGTCTTTTGGTGGTATTTAACCACTTCTGGTCAGGAAGGATTTGCCCCTTTAATAACCAGGCCATTTTTTGCGATTCGGCACTGCTTCACTTTAACGGACAATTGCGCGGTCGTGCAACGCTGTACCCAAATAAAATGAATGTCCTATTTTTCCCACAAATAAAGTTTTGTTCTGGTGGTATTTGATCACTTGTGCAATTTTTATTTTTTGCACTATAAACAAAAAAATAGCGACAATTCTGAAAAAAAAACAAAAAACAATATTTTTTACATTCTGCTAAATAACATTCCCAAAAAAAAAATTAAAAATCTAAACTTTTCATCCTTGTAGGCCAATTTTTTATTCTACTATGTATTTTTGGTAAAAAAAAAAAAAAAATCTCAATAAGTGTATTTTGATTGGTTTCCCAAAATCACCACTGGTTTTTATATTTTTTTGCAAAATAAATGAAAAAATAGCAAACATTTTGAAAAAACAGCACTTTTTTATGTTCTATTATAAAATTTTGCAAATGAGTAATTTTTATTCATAAATTTGGGCCAATGTTTATACTGCTACATATCTTTGGTAAAAATTACCCAAAATAGTGGATATTATTTAGTCTGTGTGAAAGATATAAAGTCTACAAGCTATGGTGCCAATCATTACAAATTGATCACACCATATGTACTGATCTCATTTCTTGAGGCCCTGAAAGGACAGGACAGTACAAATACCCCCCAAATTACCCTTTTTTTGAAAGTAGACATTCCAAGGTCTTTAGTAAGAGGCATGGTGAGTTTTTTGAAGTTGTGATTTTTTTCCCACAAATCTTGGGAAAATTAAGAAATATTTTTTTTTGTCATATTAACAAGTCATTTCTCACACACAGCATATTTATACTTGCAATTACACCCCAAAATACATTCTGATACTCCTCCTGAGTATGGCGATACCACATATGTGACACTTTGTCACAGCCTGGCCACATACAGAGGCCTAACATGCAAGGAGCACCGTCAGGTGTTCTAGGAGCATAAATTATACATACTGTATAATTTCCTAACAGCCTATCACATTTTTGAAGGCCCTGGGGCACCAGGACAATGGAATTACCCACAAAATGACACGATTTTGGAAAGCAAACACCACAACATATATTCTAGGAGACATTATGAGTCTATGGAACAAGTCATTTTTTTCCAAAGGTTTTTGGAAAATGTGAAAAGAAAATGAAAACCTATTTTTCTTTTACACAAGGTTGTCAATTGATATAATAATTTCTAACACATAGCATGCACATAGCAAAAAATTACACCCTAAAACACATTCTGCTACTCCTTCCGAGTGTGACGATACCACATGTGTGAGACTTTTACACAGCCTGGCAACATACAGAGGCCCGACATCCAAGTGGCACCTTGAGGCGTTTTAGGAGCATAAATTACACATATAATTTCCTGACTACCTATAACACTTTTGAAGGCCCTAGAGCACCAGGACAATGGAAACACCCACAAAATGGCCAGGTTTTGGAAAGCAAACACCCCAATGTATAATCTATGAGGCATGGGCTGCAGATAGGTACTCAGGTACTCTGATGTGCGGCAGATAGGTACATGGGTACTCTAATGGGCTGGGTACTCTGATGCACTTCAGATAGGTACTTCAGTACTCTAGGCTGGAGACAGGTACTTGGGTACTCTGATGGTCTGCGGATAGGTACTCTGGACTGGAGACAGGTACTCAGGTACTCCGATGGGCTGGGGACAAGTACTCGGGTACTCGGATGGGCTGGAGACAGGTAATCGGGTACTCTGATGGGCTGCAGATAGGTACTCGGGTACTCTGATGGCCTGGAGACAGGTACTCAGTATTCTGATGGCCTGGAGACAGGTACTCGGGTACTCTGATTGGCTGGAGATGAGTATTCGGGTACTGTGATGGGCTGCAGATAGGTACTCGGGTACTCTGGGCTGGAGACAGGTACTCGGGTTCTCTGATGGGCTGGTGACAGGTATTCGGGGACTTTGATGGGCTGGTGACAGGTACTCAGGTACTCTGATGGGCTAGTGACAGGTACTTGGGTACTCTGATGGGCTGGTGACAGGTACTGTGATGGGCTGGTGATAGGTACTCTTTATTAGTGGACAATCAGTGTGTTTTACTTTGTATTGTAAGCAGTAACTAGCTGGTACTGGGATCTCCTCCTCACACAGGATCAGTGTGTGAGGAAGAGAACCCAGTAACGGCTAGTTACCGCAGTTTGTTTACATACTGTGAACGGCAGCGATTGGAGACAGCCAGTTACGTGGTAAAGAGCTAATTACATTTGGCTCTTTACCCTGATCAGGGATGGACTGTGTCAGAGTGACACTCTCCATCCCCGATTGCCGATCTGCGTGCCCCTGGGGGCGCACACGAGCGGCGTGCACAAAGACAGTGCATGTCGTCACGTGGTAAAGAGCCATTTTTATTGGCTCTTTACACTGATCAGGGATGGGCTGTGTCCAGAGGGACACGCCTCATCCCCGATCGCCACGCTGCTCATATAACACCTGCCCGGAGGGAGAAAGTGTCCCTTCCAGCGTCATTTTACAATGCACCGGTAGGGAACTGGTTAAATGTCTTACAGGACAACTTCATGTCCCAATTGAGGGATTCCCCGACTAGAAAGAATGCATTACTAGTTCTATTAATTACAAATGATTCAAATCTGATCACAGATGTGGAAATACGGGATGATCGTATTTAGCGTAAATCATAGGAAAATGAGGCACGAGGGTAGCACAAGAACACTAAATTTTAAATGAGCAAACTTTTCTGAACTGTGCTAAATACTACAAGAGATCAATTGGGACCAAATCCTAGAAACATTGAACAGGGAGGAAAAATGGGAATGCTTTAGGAACATATTAACCACGTAAAGACCAGGCCTATTTCTGACATTTGTTGCTCACAAGTTAAACTCAGTATTTTTTGCAAGAAAATTACTTGGAACCCCCAAAGTTAGCCCAATTTTTTTGTATATTGTGAAATATGATGTTATGCAGAGTAAATAGTTAGCTAACATGTTACGCTTTAAAATTGCACGCACTCGTGGAATGGCGACAAACTATGATACTTAAAACACTCCAAAGTGACGTTTTAAAAAATTTTAACGGTTACCAGTTTAGAGTTACAAAAGTGTTTGCTTTTTTCTAGAATTATTGCTCTCGCTCTTAACGATCATGGCGATACCTCACATGTATGATTTGATCACTGTTTACATTTGCGGGCGCGACTTACGTATGCGTTTTCTTTGACACGCGAGAAAGCGGGGAGAGGGCACTTTAAAAATAAAACGTTTTTCTTATTTATTTGTTTATTTTTTTTTTTTACACTGTCCCTTAAAAGAAAAAAAAAAATCTGATCACTTTTATTACTGTCACAAGGAACGTAAACATCCCTTGTGACAGTAATAGGCAGTGACAGGTACTCTTTATGGAGGCATCTGGAGTCTAAAAGACCCCAAACCCGTCCTCTGCAGTTCAAAGTATTCAAAATGCCAAAATCAGCATATTTGAATACTTTGGATTTTTTTTTTAAATCGGTGCAGTTGGCTGCTGAGTAAATCGGAAGTGACGTTGTTTCATCACTTTCAAGTTACTACATCGGAGACCTGATCTAAGCCGATTCTGGGTTGTTCGGGTCTTCAGCCAGCGGGAAGGTTGGTCGGATCTCCCGGTGGGACTTGAGACCCTGGTGGAGTGGCGAAAGGCAGCGGGAGGAGGGGGGATGTCCCCTCCTGCTGCTTTTGATCATGACTGAGTGGCTAATTTGTCAGCTTTGCAACATATGAGGAATGTAATGAGACGTGTAAGTACGCAAATGGGGTGGCAATGAGAGACACATAGCAGAGAAAAGAGAAAAACCCAAGAAATTTTTAGGATATATTAACAGTAAAAGAGCAAGGTCCGAGTGCATTGCCCGCATAAAAGACAATGAAGGGAGAATGGTTACAGATGACAAGGAGAAGGCAACTGTACTAAATGCTTTCTTTTCCCCAGTTTTTAGACAGGAAAAGGAGGGGCATACTAACCACAAATGTATTGTTAGTAACATGTCACAGGATGTACCCTTGTGGCTAACAGAGGCCGTAGTCCAGAAAAGACTAGAAAAGCTTAACACAAATAAATCAACAGGACCAGATGGCTTACACCCGAGAGTCCTCAAAGAACTCAGTCATGTTGTAGCCAAACCATTATTCCTAATCTTTATGGACAGCATATTGACAGGAATGGTACCAGCTGAATGGCGGAAAGCCCATGTGGTACCAATATTTAAAAAAAGAGCAGAGACAAAAACCTGGAAACTACAGGCCAGTCAACCATATATCAATAGTATGTAAACTATCGGAGGGGATGATAAGGGACTATATCCAAGAATCTGCTGATGAAAACAGTGCCATTAGTAGTAATCAGCATGGGCTTAAAAATGCGTGTTCCTTCTAGACCAATCTGTTAACATTCTATGAGGAAGTGAGCTGCCATCTAGATAGGGAGAGGCCTGTGGATGTGGTGTATACAGATTTTGCAAAAGCATTTGATACAGTTCCCCACAAACGCTTAATCTACAAACTGAGATCTGTAGGCATGGACCATAGGGTGTGTTCTTGGATAGAAAACTGGTTATAAGAGTGTGTTCAAAGGGTGGTGATAAATATTGTGTACTCAGGTCTGGAGTGGTATGTGGGGTACACCAAGGCTCTGTCTTTGGACCAATTCTGTTTAATTTATTCATAAATGAGATAGAGGTTGGTAAATATAGCTTAATCTCAGTTTTTACAGAAGACACAAAAATAAGCAGGGCAATAACTTCACATCAGGATAAAGAGATTTTACAGGAAGACCTGAATACAATAATGGGGTGGGCATCTACATGGCAAATGAGGTTTATTGTTGAGAAATGTTAAGTGATGCAATTGGGGGGCTAGAAACATAAATGCCAACTACTGACTAGGGGGAGAACCTCTGGGGGAATCCAGGATGGAGAAAGATCTGGGGGTCCTGGTAGAAGACAGACTGAGCAATAGCATGCAATGTCAAGCTGCAGCTACCAAAGCCTGCAGACTATTAGCTTGCATAAAAAAAAGAGAATTTATTCGAGGGATAACATTATAATCTGGCCAATTTATCCTGTAAAACTCTGGTTTGGCCACATAGTTCTACGACTACAAGCACAATTTTTTTTTCTCCCTGCAGAAGAGACACTTGAGAGGAGATATGATAGCAATATACAAATTCCTCAATGGTGATTCCAGCGTAGGAAAACAGAAAATTTATATCAAATACGTACCTATATTTTCCTTTCCTGATAGACTCCATGGCAGCCTACGGGTGGGTTAGTCCCGCCTCCTCCTACCTCATAGGACCCCACTCCCATAAATTTTGCTCTGCCCCAGAGACCATGTTCCATAAATAGCCTACTCCGGCAGATGGGTGGGGACTCCGGCTGCCATGGAGTCCATTAGGAAAGGAAAATTACGGTAATTATTTGATATAAATTTTCCGTTTTCCTGACAGACTCCATGGCAGCCTACGTGTGGGAAATAACTAGCCAAACACACCAGGATGGGCAATCTGCTGTTTAAAAGAAATTTAATTTGCACCATCAACTGATAGTATTCTCAAACCAAAATCAACAGATGATGAAGAAGCTGGCTCGACACAATAATGAGCCATGAAAGTATGAATTGAGGACCATAAGTTCATGAATGTTGGTAACACAATTTCCTGATTTTCATGGAAAACAGGATACCTTGGGATGCGAATCCAATATGGGGATTAGAACCACCCGATCCGGGAAAAACGTCAAGAAAGGTTCTTTGCACCCCAAAGCTGCCAGCTCAGAGACCCTCTTTGCTGAGGTGACTGCCACCAGGAACGCTACTATAAGAGATAACTCTTTGATAGAGAGCTGATCCAAGTGTTCTCTTCTGAAGTCTGCAAGAAAATCCAGAACAAGGCTTCCTTTGCGGTCTGAGCCTAGAGGCGCCTTTGAAAAATTGCCTCACTAGAGGATGCTTCACCCAGGATATTCCTGTGAAGGCCAAGATAGCTGATACTTGAACTCGAAGAGAGCTGACTGATAAAGGCAGATCCAGGCCAGACTGAAGAAAGCTGAAGATATGTTGAACTTTTGAAGCGCCATGCGCATCCATACTCCCAGTGATGTGAGTCATGAACTTCCTCCAGATCCTTTCATAGACTATTTGTACCTGCTCTTCTCGCGTTCAACAGTGTGGAGATGGCTCCACTTGGACATCCTAATGCCTCCAACCTTTCCCTTTCAAAAAACAGGCCATCAGGTGCAGATGGGCCGGGCAAGGGTGCAGCAATGTTCCCTGAGACAGGAGATCCTGCCTGGAGGGCAGTGGCACCGACTCCTGAAAGCTCAGCTGTAGTAACATCGGAAACCAGGGCCTGTTCGGCCAGTATAGAGCTACCACAAGAACCTCCACTTCTTCCGACCTGAGTCTCGTCAGTAATCGAAGGAGGACTGGAACTGGTGGGAAGGCGTAGGACTTGTGAAACCGCCACTGCTCCGTTAGGGCATCCACCCCGAAAGCTTGTGGGCATCTGAATCTCGTGTAATACTTCTCCAACTTGAAGTTGCACGGGAAAGCGAACAGATCCACTTCCGGAAGGAACCCTAGAGATTTGAGCCACTGGAACACATCGGCATGAAGACTCCACTCGTTGTTGTCCATGGAGACTCGTGAGAGAAAATCCGCCTGGACATTCTGTGTCCCTGGCAGATAAACCGCAGTGAGGTTGGACAAATATTTCTGAGCCCAGATCATTATTGGCTCGACTTCTTTCAATAGAGAGTGACTGCGAGATCCCCCTTGCCATTTTATATAAGACACTGCTGTCGTGTTGTCCAGCCTCAAGAGGACAGATGTTCCTACTGTAAGGTGATGAAATGCTTGGAGAGCCTGGAAGGCTGCCCGAAGCTCCAGGATATTCGAAACTTCCCTGTGTGACCGAGGATTCCATTTGCCCTGGGCTATCTCCGATAGGCAGTGAGCGCCCCAACCTGTATTGCTGGCGTCCATGGTTATCGTGACCCGATAGATGGGAAAGATGGAATGGCAATTGAGCAGATTCTTCTTCTGCAAACACCACAGGAGACTGTCCCGCATCACTGGAGATATCCAAATGAGATGATCTATGTCGCCTGGGCTCCATTGTCGATGAAAACCTGTCTGAAAAGGACGCATTCTCCATTGAGCCCATTTCACAATAGGTGTTGCAGCCACCATGGTACCTATTATCTTGAGGCACTGCGAGGCCCGGAGATGAGATGATGACATGGCCAGCTGTACTCTGTCCCTGATGACCGAAATTTTCTCTAGAGGCAAGGAGATGGTGCCCTTGGCTGTATTGAATTGAGCCCCGAGAAAGATAAGTGCCTGTGTGGGCTCCAGTAGGTTATTTTCCAAGTTTAGCAACCAGCCGAACTCGAGAAGAGTCGCAGTGACCAGACCTCTGTGTATCAGGAGCTGCTCTCGGTCTTGCGACAGAAGGAATAAGTCATCTAGATAGTGGTGAAGACTAACTCCCTTGGCTATGATCAGGGCTACCACAGCCAATAAGAGTTTTGAAAATACTCGAGGAGATGTTGTGAGCCAGAATGGGAGACATGTAAACTTAAAATGGTTTTGATCTACAACAAACCGCAGGTACAGTGCCTTGCGAAAGTATTCGGCCCCCTTGAACTTTGCGAGTAATTTTTCAGTTTTTTATTTGCTAAAAAAGTTTGAAATATCCAATAAATTTCGTTCCACTTCATGATTGTGTCCCACTTGTTGTTGATTCTTCACAAAAAATTACAGTTTTATATCTTTATGTTTGAAGCCTGAAATGTGGCAAAAGGTCGAAAAGTTCAAGGGGGCCGAATACTTTCGCAAGGCACTGTGTATTGTAACAGGAAGTCAGCTAAATCTGGGAATGTAGTCACAGGAAGGAGATACATTTCCACCTGATTTAGAAAGTCCATTAATTAATTAATGGACTTTCTAAATCAGGTGGAAATGTATCTCCTTCCTGTGACTACATTCCCAGATTTAGCTGACTTCCTGTTACATACCCCCCCCTCTTGTTTCAACCCTAGGGTTGGGACACAGATTTCCAGGCACGCATGTGTCAAGCACTGCTGACTCACTGATAAGCCTCCTATTATCCTCAAGCTTCCGGATGAAACTGTTTTGTCATCTTCATTGACGGATTTCTCATAAATGCCACACAGTTTGTCTCTCATCTCATATACACATTCTTCAACTGCATTTTTGGCATCATTTCGCTCCTTCTCGTTTCTGTCATCTTCATTGACAGCTTTCTCATAAATGTCAGACAGCTTGTCCCTCATAACCGTCTGTCCAATCCACCACGGAGGACCGTGATCCATAGGCAACTCAATTGGGCTAGTCTTAATGTCTTCAACATTCTTAAGACGCCTCTCTCTGCAATCCATAAATGTTTTCCACAAAACTTTGAGAACCTTTGCTTCACTAAGTTTTGTTCCAAGTAGGGACTCTTGACATCCCTCTGTGACTTGAGTTGCCTCTCCATACAGCTGTACACAATCATTGACTTTTTGTTGTAAAAGGGAATGATCTTCCTTCTTGAGCTTTGCTTGCTCTAAGATGCTGTGCAGAGGATTTTCCAATTGAGACAACAGGCTGTCACACATTTCTTCAAAGTGACCCCTGTTCCTTTTCCCAGAGATATCAATATCATTCAAACATTTCATATTCATAGGCAGATCTGAAGCATTTGCACTCATCAACTTCTTAAACTTTTCGCCCTCCTGAGCGAGTCGCAGTAAAGGCCTACTATTTGATTTGATATTCAGTTTATATTTCTTGCCAAACTCTTCACAGAAGTAGCCAACCAGAACATCATCAACTTTCCTTCCACCAACATAGGGGTCAAAGGCAACAACACAGTTGAACCCAGCGATCTGGGTGGTATCCATTATAGACCTCCTCTCTGCATCAGTGAAGAAGCATGGAACTGCAACACATTCTTTTACAGGTTTCTTCAATGCACTTTCTGCTGAACTATTTGACCGCTCAAGGTCACCTAGTTCTTTTTCTCTATCTGAATTCCACATGGAATGCATCTCAAGATCACGATCAAACTTCTGCCACCCGTCTTTCACCAGTTCCATTTTGGAAACACTCCCTGAAAGGCACTTATTCATTTGCTTCACGTTTTCACCAACAGCCTTAGTTTTCTCCACTAGGTTTTCAGCCTGAACTGAGAAATCACCACATTTCTTACTCAGCTCCTTTGTTTGCTGAAGTTCTAATGATACATTTTCCAATGCTTGAAGTTTTTGAAGGAACGGTTTATTCCAAAGGGGTGATTCAAGCCACATGTCGTCACATTTCTGAGGCTCACTCAGGACAGACCCCAAAACACTGATCCTTTTAAAAACTGCATCAGGCACACTATCCCCTCTTTGGGACAGATCCTCTGTTGCCTGGAATTCCTCTTCCAGTTCTTGCAACGGAATCTTCATCTCTTCTACTTGCTGTTCTAAGGCTCGCTTAGACTTTTCTAGCTCCTGAACGCTTTTCACAACATCATCCTTGGAGCTGACCAATTCTTCCATTTCTGTACGCAGCTGTTTAACACTTTCTAGTTCAGCCTTACACTCTAGAGCTTCCTCCAAAGAGCGAGCCAAGAACAGGGCTTTGCTCTCGTTATCACGCACCTCCGTTTCTGCACGTGCGCGTTCTTCTGCATATTTTGCAGACACATTCTTCTCTTCACCAAGCATCTGATCAAACTTCTTTTTCACATCTTCAACACACTGTAATGAACCAACGCTTTCTTCCATGCGTTTTTTCATAACCGCTATCTGAGCTTGCAATGTTGCGACTTGCTCTGATAGGTTTTTCTTTGCTTCCGCGTCCTCTTTTAATTGTTCCAGGAAGCCATTTTTCTCATCTTCCATTTGTTTGAGCTTTGTGCTAAAACTCAGCCTTTGACACCTCTCTTCCTGTAAGAGTTCCTGCGTGTCTTGCAGCTGCGATTCCAAGATAGAAAAATCTTCCGCAATTTCTCTAGATTTGCTGTCTGCTTGAGAAAGCTGATTTGTAACATTGTCCAACTCAACCTGCAGTCGGTTTGCCTTCTCTGACAGCTTAGCACACAATCGGTCACCTTCTGACACCTTGACTTGCGATTCCAGAAGCTGTGCCTCTACTTTTTCCCTCTTATGTTCACAATCTTCTTTTCCCTGCATAAGAGCCTTCACCTCATTGGCTAGCATCTGGGAATAAGAATGTAATTCTGCCACACAGGCTTCTTTCTCCTTTAACTGCTGCTGGACACGTTGGGCTTCCCCTTTCCAACTTTCACAGTCCGCACGCCATTCATCTACCACATTGCTTAAAGTAGTGAGCTCATACACAGTACTCAGTAATTTAGCCTCTCTTTCACTTTTCTCTTTGTCGCTGAGAGACAATGTCGCTTCCAGAGCAACATTCTGTTCCTGCGACTCCTGCAGGTCTATTTTTGTAGCTCCCAAAGACTGAAGACTTTTTTCCAGCTGATTACGCAACTCCAACATATCAGCCATACTTTGCTTCTGCAAAGTCTGAATTTCACTTTCCTTTTCCATGAGGATGGTATCTTTCTCCATTATAGTCTCTCTGCGTTTTTGCAACTCGACCAAAAGAAGAGCAGTGGATTCTTCCCACTGTGACACATGAGACTTGAGTAGTTCATTTGTTTCCTGCAAGTTTCTATGCTCCATTTTAAGCAATTCCAAGGCTTGTTCCTTTTCTTCCATTTTCCGTTGCAAGGCATCCAACTCAGCCCTGCACACATACTCGGTTTCCTCCAAACCGATGGCCTCCATTGGCTGCTGGCGTCTCTGTTTCCAGCCTGCCATGCTCTCTTGATGAGCCTTTTGTTGAGCTGCAAAGCTCTGCTGAAAATCCGCATTTGCCTGCTGTTGAGCTGCATTTGCTTGCTGTTGAGCTGCATTTGATATAATCAGATGTTTCAACATCTCCTCCATTTTGAGTTTACTTTTCATCTGAGCACACTGCGTCTCCATAGCAGTTTCATCAGTGTTGCTAGGGACAACAACCTTCCTCTTTAGTAGACTCTCTTTAGGCATGGATGGGGCTGGTTCAGACGGCAACATCCCCTCCATCCATAGAATCCGGTCTCTCATTTCATCTATCTTTGCATTTTTCAGGCGTTTGGACCGCCCCATCTTCAATAACTCCACAAACAAATTTTTCACAGTCCAGCAAACAATTTTCAGACCACTGTCTCTTCAACACATGTAGTTTTTCTCTCTCTTGCAGGATCTCTTTTCCTGCGCACACAGTTTGTGCAGTCACTTGCACCAGACACAACAAAGTTCATCAAATAATTTTGAGACTGCTGTCTCTTTAAAACACTTTTTTTTTTTTTTCTGTCAGGATCTTCTCTCCTGCACACATAGATTGTGCAATCTCATGCACCAGATAAAGTTCATCAAACATTTGCACTTCCTTGCAGGGATCTCTGCTTATGCCCACTGCATACCTCCACCATATGTGAGGGATTAGCTCGGTGGCGGGTGTGGATGACCCCTTGGGGGGTGCGTTTTCCCAGAGAGGTAGCCGACAAGTGCTTGCAAACAAACAGTGTGGTTTATTAAATGGTGTTTTCTTCATCAGGCTGTATGCAGCAAAACATCCAAAATAAAATAAAACAGAAAATAAATCCTTGCCTCTGTGGGCGGCTACCTTCTCACAACTGGAACCTGCCTAAGTGTCTGTCTCCAACCTACCGTCGGGCAGACTTCCTTGTCCTACAGCGGACACTCAATAGTCCTTTTATAATAGCTTCACAGGGCAACACAGTCCTTTTGTTTCTTTCACATCAACAGTTCGTCTTCTCACCTTTGAGACGTATTCACCCTTGGTTACCGTCCCGGGCACACATCACTCCGGGGGGTCTTCTCCCAGGCCCACACATCCTGTCGGGAGGCACACGCTGACTGTCCTCCTGCTCCCAGCCCACATGGCTTCAGGACACAGCAAACAATAGGAATTTCTCTGAACAAATTATAGAGCCTTAACTCCCTCATTCTGAACAGGTGAAGGCCTTTCAACTTCCTGCTGGCTAGCTCTGTAGCCAACACCCTAAATTAATTAATGGACTTTCTAAATCAGGTGGAAATGTATCTCCTTCCTGTGACTACATTCCCAGATTTAGCTGACTTCCTGTTACAGTATATATATATATATATATATATATATATATATATATATATATATATATATATATAAGGTTCCTCTATATCATTTGCTCAATGTCAGTCCCTGTACACAATTATTAGGCAAGTGATTGTTTTGACCAAATCCTCATTATTATGCATATTGTCCAACTCCAAGCTGTATAAACGTGAATGCTTTCTGGATTTAAGCATATCAGGTGATGTATATTTGTGTAAAGAGGGAAGGTGTGGCCTAAGGCCTAAGGAGATCAACACCCTATACCAAGGTGTGCATGATTATTAGGCAGCTTCTTTTTCTCTGGCAAAATGGGCCAAGAAAGAGATTTACTGACTCTGAAAATCAAAAATTGTAAAAAGTATTTTCAGAGGGATACGGCACTCTTGAAATTGCTAAGATATTGGGGCATGATCACAGAACCATCAGGCATTTTGTTGCAAATAGTCAAAGGGGTCGCAAGAAACGTGTTGAGAAAAAAAAGACAAAGATTTGAGAAGAATGAAACCTGAAGCTACCAGGAACCCATTATCCTCCAGTGATGTCATATTCTAGAACTGCAACTTACCTGTAGCACCCAGAAGGACCAGATGTTTAGTGCTCAGAGACAAGGCCAAGGTAAGAAAGGCCTGACCACCACTGAACACGACACATAAGTTGAAATGTCAAGACTGGGCCAAGAAATATCTGAAGACAGGTTTTTCAAAGGTTTTACAGACTGATGAGATTAGAGTGACTCTTGACGGACCAGATGGATGGGCCTGTGGCCAGAGGAGGCTTCAGACATATTTTTTGGGTGGTGCTGTACTGGTGCTGGGAGAGTATTTGGGGGGAGGGGGGGGCTAATGTGGTGCGCTGTCCACACACTTGCGGGCCTGGTAAAAAAAAAGGGTATAGTCAATATAACGGGTGCTTCACTGTATGGTTTGTAGTGTGCCACCTTTCACCCTTTCTTTAGGCAAAACAGGGCCTGCAGATACACTAAAATCATTTTTGGGAGTTAATTAAATTGGCTCATTTAGTAAACAGTGTATTCTATGAGGTGCAAAGTACACTGCTCCTAATTTTTATCAAGGGACATTTGCAAACCATCTGTTTAACGGTTAGGTTAAATCAGCTCAGGAGTGGAGTATTGTGTACCTTTATGGGGTTGGTGGTCATTTTGGATGACCTGGGTATAATACAGGGGTGTTGCTAGAACTATAAAAGACTTGGAATACCTTTGGACACATCAAGTGGAGAAGTAATGCAGCGTGCAGAGTACGCCGTGGCGAATACTGGTTGTGACTGAATTGCAGTGACTAGTGAATAGGAAGGGGTATGGTTAAATAATCAAAAACCTTTGTGAACTTATAACATCTGCTTTGATTTCTATGCCACAAGAGTCTCACATATACCCATACACATCAGCACTATCGTTTTAGAAAGAGGAAACGCTACCATTACATATGATTTTATGTGCACGGAACAATAAACAGACAACTCTTTGTCTGAGCCTACCTTAACCTCTTCCCACTCGGCCAGTGCATATAAATGGCTGGGTTGGAGCTTCCTCCTTCTGAGTGGACATTCAGGAATGTCCTTCAGAAGGAGAGAGATCATGCAACCGCGTGCAGGCGCAGCTGTGCAATCTCGTTGTGCCTGTATCCCCAGGACACAGAGCAACACCGCTCAGCAGGAGGGTCCTGTGATTGGCCCTCCTGATCACAGCTGTCATGTGATGTCAATAGAATCATTGTCACGGCAATCGGCTCTGCTTCTCCTCACACAGTGGATCAGTGGCGATTAGTGAGTATTGAGTTGTTTTATTGCACCCCGTTAGTGTCCCCAACACCCAGTGTCACCAACACAGTGTCTCTAACACATAGTGTCCCCAACACAGTGAAAACACCTGTCTCACATCTGTCTCAGTAAAATAAGCTGTTACAGTGAACATCTATCCGTGATCATTTGCCACATATGTCCGTGATCATTTGCCACATCAGTCCGCGCTAATCTGCCACATCTGTCTGCCACATCTGCCAGTGATCATCTGGCGCATCTGTCCGATATCATCTGGTGCACCTGTCCATGATCATCTGGCGCTCATCTGGTGCATATCATCTGCCACATCTGTCTGTGATCCTCTTGCGCACATTATCTGCCACATCTGCCAGTGCTCATCTGGCGCATCTGTCCTTGATCATCTGCCGCATCTGTCCGTGATCATCTGCCGCATCTGTCTGTGATCATCTGGTGCACATCTGGCGCACATCATCTGCCATATCTGCCACTGACCATCTGGCACATCTTTCCATGATCATCTGGCACATCTGTCCATGATAATCTGCCACATCTGTCCGTGATCATCTGACACACATCTGGCACACATCATCTGCCACATCTGCCAGTGATGATCTGGCGCATCTGTATATGATCATCTAGCGCATCTGTCTGTGATCATCTGGTGCATCTGTATGTGATCATCTGCCACATCTGTCCGTGATAATCTGCCACATCTGTCCGTGATAATCTGGCACACATCATCTGCCACACCTGTCTGTAATTATCTGCCACACCTGTCTGTAATCATCTGCCGCACATCTGCCACATCTGTCCGTGATCTGCCACATCTGTCCCAGTAAACATCTGCCACATGACAGTGATCAACATCTGTCACAGGACCTTTAAAAATGTGATAGGTACTCAGGAAATAAAATGTGTAATTTATGCTCCTAGAATGCCTGACGGTGCTACTTGGATGTTGGGCCTTTGTATGTGGCCAGGCTGTGGAAATGTGTCACTCATGTGGTATCGCCATACTCAGGAGGAGTACCAGAATGTATTTTGGGGTGTAATTTTTGCTATGTACATGCTATGTGTTAGAAATATCTTATAAATTGACAACTTTGTTTTAAAAAAAAAATGTTTTAATTGTTTTTTTTCACATTTTTCAAAAACTTGTAAAAAAAAATTACATGTTCGAAAGACTCATTATGCCTCATAGAATATAAATTAGGGTGTTTTCTTTCTGATTTTGTGGATAATTACATTATCCTGGTGCTCCAGCACCTTCAAAAATGTGATAGGTACTCAGGAAATGAAATGTGTAATTTATGCCTTTAGAAAGCCTGACGGTGCTACTTGGATGTTGGGCCTCTGTATGTGGCCAGGCTGTGGAACAGTCTCACACATGTGGTATTGCCAAACTCAGGAGGAGTAGCAGAATATATTTTTGGGGTGTAATTGCAAGTTTATCTTTGCCATGTGTAAGAAATAACTTGTTAATATGACAATTTTGTGGGAAAAAAAAATCTTCATTAACCAACTATTGTGGGCAAAAAATTGCAACTTCAAAAAACTTACCATGCCACTTACTAAATACTTTGGACTGTCCTCTTTACAAAATGGGTAATTTGGGGGGGGGGGGGGGTATTTGTATTGTCCTGACATTTTAGGACCTCAAGAAATTAGATAGGTAGTCAGTACATCAGGATTAATCAATTTTCAATGATATGTAGCCTAGCTTGTAGACTCTATAATATTCACACAAACCTATTATCATACACTTATCAGGATTTTTTTTTTACCAAAGACATATAGCAGAATACATCCTGGCCTAAATTTATGAAATTTGATTTTAATGGATTTCTTTTGAAACCAGTGTTACTTTCGTCGACTAAAACCGACTAAAACGTTTTCGTCGACTAACACAATTCAGATGACTAAAATACGACTAAAACTAAAATGCCATTTTAGTCTTAAGACTAAAATACGACTAAAACTAAAATGGCATTTTAGTCAAAAGACTATAACTAAAACTAAATCGAAATTTGCTGCCAAAAATTAACACTGGTGCATGCTCAAAGCATAAATAATAACATATTTGATTTTTCACTCCAGGACCAGCAGTAGTATATAATGAGTTTGGAAATTGTAGAGAAATGCTTAAATAATGCATTCCAAATTACAATTGAACTACACCCATTCAATTATAGATGACTAAAATGAGTTTTAGTCGACTAAAATGTAGGGCGTTTTAGTCGACTAAAATATACTTGAGTTTTAGTCGACTAAATACGACTAAAACTAAAACACTTGCAGAAGACTAAAATAGGACTAAAACTAAAATGCCATTTTAGTCCTAAGACTAAGACTAAAACTAAATTGAAATTTGCTGCCAAAATTAACACTGTTTGAAACAGAAAGTAAATAATATAGTTTTTTTTTCAAAATGTCCGCTATTTTTCCACTTATATCGCAAAAAATAAAAAACCCAGTGGTGAATAAATACCACCAACAGAAAGTTCTATTTGTGTGAACAAAATGATAAAAATTTCATTTGGGTACAGAGTAGCATGACTGAGTAATTGTCATTCAAATTGAGAGAGCACTGAAAGCTGAAAATTGGTCTGGAAAGGAAGGGGGTGAAAGTGCCCAATATTGAGGTGGTTAAAGAAGACCTTCACTAAAATAGTCAGGGACTGATTAGTAACTATATTATAAGAATGTCTAATCTGTAATTTGATGCCTTTTGGAGATTTTTCGATCTTTCTTGGCTTCTTTATGCACATTAATACAAATTTTTACCTGGGGTGCCCAAACTTTCGATCACCACTGTATTGTATAATATAGTGTGTATAGTGCAGGAGTCAATCAGGCTTGCCCCACAGAGTTATTTTTCGTTCAGGAGGTGGGCTGAAAGAAAAAAAAAAACTCAATCCAAGCAAATTAAATAGATGGAGGAATCTCCCTGTTAGTGCATTGGATTCTGACAGCAGCGCTAGACATGGTTAGATTATGCAAATCAGCAGCCGCAGCTCCCCTGCATTCTACCTCCTAGCACAATCCCCCCCACCCTCGCTCCATATTCCCCCTCCTAGCACAAAATGTCTTATTCCCTCTCCTCAAGTGCGGATTGTTTTCAGAGGGCATTTGATTAGTGGTGTTGAGGTGTTATGTTGCCTCCTCATCGCCTGCTATAAAGTATTTAAATCCGCTAGTACATCTGAAATTCCCTTCCCCCCAGACTGACAATGCTGCTGTCTAAAGGTGCCCCCTGTGCTTCTTTATCCAGAGTGGGGGCGATCTAATACATGAGGTGTGTTACTGGCGGGCCCTCCACTCTTGGTTCAGTGTTCGTTCCTGTCGGCTTCCGTGGAGGAACCGACAGACTTGTCCTTTTCCTTTCTGGTTCCGGGTCACTACCTCCCTGCTGCACGGCGGATCGCGGTGAGGCTGCCCAGCCAGGGAGCCCACGCCATCTGCGGCATCACCCGGTATTGCCGGTATCCAGGACTGCCTTTATACTTATACAGGACCCGCCACACAGGACCCTGATGTGACCATCTTTCATCTTCCATCTTCTATCGGATCCACTGTGGGGACTGTTCTTTCACACTATGCATGCTGTGCTATTGGAATACCTGTTTTTAACATGTAAGTTACTACATTAAATTATACAGCTGTTCATTTACCTTTATGACTTGGCGCCCTTGTTCTTTTTCTTTGTTATATCTAGCATGCAGTAACTTGGCACGAAACAAGAGCATGTTGTGTGGGTCTTTATGATGTTACCACGTACACCAGCAGACTTTGAGGGGTGGGAAGGATGGGGCGGCCTATTTTCTTTTATGTCAGGTAGCTACTGTATGTCCTTAGATGCTTTTTGGAGCTTTGATCAAGTGTGCGCACAATATTCTAAATTTTAATACAAATTCTTTATGGTATTTCACTATTGTGAGTTCTGTTTTTCCTTGATGTGCTCATGTGAATTTTTGATCTATGAGATTTGGTTGCACTGTCTGTGATCCTTAGAGTAGAGCAGTTGGCTGGCAGATAGATGCAGAAGTGCTGATCTGGGGGTCAAAATTATGGGTGAGCTGCTATCATTAGAGGTATAGAAGAAGTATTTATCAACTTTAATATTTTTTTCACATGAATGGACTTAAGTCATTGTACAGGGAATATTTACATACAGTATCTCACAAAAGTAAGTACACCCCCACATTTTTGTAAATATTTTATTATATCCTTTTGACAACACTGAAGAAATGACACTTTGCTACAACATAAAAAAAATGTACAGCTTGTATAACAGTGTAAATTTGCTGTCCCCTCAAAATAACTCAACACAGCCATTCATTTCTAAACCGCTGGAAACAAAAGTAAGTGCACCCCTAAGTGGAAATGCCAAATTGAGCCCAACTGGCCATTTTCCCTCCCCGGGGTCATGTGACTCATTAGTGTTACAAGGTCTCAGGTGCGAATGGGGAGCAGGTGCATTAAATCTGATGTTATCGCTCTTATTCTCTCAAACTGGTCACTACAAGTTCAACATGGCACCTCATGGCAAAGAATTCTCTAGGGATCTGAAGAAACAAATTGTTGCTCTACATAAAGATGGACTAGGCTGTAAGATGATTTCCAAGACCCTGAAACTGAGCTGCAGCATGGTGGCCAAGACCATACAGTGGTTTAACAGGACAGGTTTCACTCAGAACAGGCCTTGCCTTGGTCGACCAAAGAGGTTGAGTGCACGTGCTCAGCGTCATATCCAGAGGTTGTCTTTGGGAAATAGACGTATGAGTGCTGTCAGTATTGCTGCAGAGGTTGAAGGGGTGGAGGTCAGCCTGCCAGTGCTCAGACTATACGCCGCACACTGCATCAAATTGGTCTGTCCTCTTCTAAAGGTGATGCACAAGGAAGGCCGCGAACAGTTTGCTGAAGACAAGCAGACTAAGGACATGGATTACTGGAACCATGTCCTGTGGTCTGATGACACCATGTCGTCATGGAGGAGTGGAAGAGGACTCTAGTGGCAACCCGTGAAGCTCTGGTGAACTCTATTCCCAAGAGGGTTAAGGCAGTGCTGGAAAATAACTTTGGGCCCAATTTGGACATTTTCACTTAGGGGTTCACTTACTTTTGTTGCCAGCAGTTTAGACATTAATGGCTGTGTGTTTTTTTGAGGGGACAGCAAATTTACACTGTTATACAAGTTGTACACTCACTACTTTACATTGTAGCAAAGTGTAATTTCTTCAGTGTTGTCACATGAAAAGATATAATAAAATATTTACAAAAAAGTGAGGGGTGTACTTACTTTTGTGTGATACTGTCAATTAATTGAATGTACACATATCAAATATTGTTTTTATAAATTGCTAAAGGTGTTATATACATATATAAACGAGTATTATAGTAATTATTTTATGTGTACTGTATGTATATAGGGGAATGATTAGGAATTCATCTTATAAATTATCCACTTTCTAATTTTTTTTATTTTTTCACTTTATGTTCTTGTTATAAAAAAGATTTCTCCTCCTGAGTGGGATTTTGTAGGCAATAGGAATAAAGAATAATATGTAAAATTCATCAATTTTATTGAACAAATTACACAAAAAAAGACATATGTTAAAAAAAAAGGAGCAACAAGGCTCCTAGCATAGGCACTGATAAACACAGATCATAGTGCAAAACCCCTTAGTAGAGGGAAGATCCAACGCATTTCAAACATAATTTGAACTTGTAGTTCTATTCTTCGTCAGGGACTATTCCCAACTCTACAAATAGAGAGATGACAACGGTTACATAAATCATGTGTCTACATACAGACATGTGAGGTGACAGTATATACACATATGGGTGCTGTACTTCAACAGGGGAGAGAATCCAAAAATCCTTCCTCCAAGAAGACAATATATAAGTGTTTAACTGGAAAGAACATGTCCCAAAGAAAACTCAAGGTCACCATTCACCGGATTTATCCCATATCCTCCTGTAGGGCCGCGGGATGCAGAGAGACAAAAATCCCAAGAAGAAAGGGGATAACCACTATATGAAAATAAAAAATAATGTATGTATAAGCATGTATGTCCCAGATGTGTCAGAAAACACCTCCTAAAGGGGCGTACATACCAACATTCAAAAAACTTTTTGGCAAAAACAAAAATTTCTATCATAATAATGGCAATAATATTAATTCCCCCCATCCAAAGGATGGAGAGCATAATCAAGTAAACAAAGACCAAATATTAATAAAAAGGCTCTGGTATGTTGGAGGGTCATATCAAAGATATGATCCAAGGGAGGATTATACAGATATACATGTCCCATAATGGGGCTGATACTTACAGTCCTTCCTTTCAAAAAACATTCAGAGTGAAGGGTAGGGTCCAAGGTACCAAATAGGAGTATTGCAGCAAAAGCCGAAAAGGTTTGATAAAACAGCAAAAAACAAAAAGGACTCCAGTTAGCAGAGGGAGCGTCCTCTCTGCATGGAGGTTCCCAGGAAATGACGCCGATCACGAACCTCGCCAGACACGCCCCCTCCATCCGGATGTGATGTCATGGTAAGACGCCAAACCGGAAGGTGCGGCCGGAAGTACTTGATGGAGTGGGCGTCTCGGGACTGAGACTTCCGCCGATCAGTGCACAACGGCCGGAAGAGGGCCAATGGCCGCCAATATGTGTTTATCACTAAATATAATAAAATTGCTGCGCTTGTAATCACAATAAATATTTAAAAAACTATAATAATAGGGTATAAACCTCATACAAGAAAAGCGGCTGACACAAAGAGACAAGAAAACGGTGTCTTCAAATGGAAATGTAAAAGGTGGTGTCGCGCTAATCAGGATACAAAACTGCAGTAAACAACATATGTCCCATGTGCAAAAGTAAAGTTCACAAATATCCAAAAGAGAGGGATGCAAGTAGAAGAATCCACCACCGAAAAGAGTCACTAAATGACCTTACCAGCTCCTTAGACCCCACAGGGTCATAAAGCGTCCAAAAGCTCTGATAAATCTATGGCAGGCAAGATCCAATGACATCCAAGCACCTCCTCCAATTACGGACCAGAATGGGCTCCAAAAGACTCCTTAGTGCATGATAGGACGCAAAATGCCATATAGCATATGAGTCAAATCAGCTTGTTGTACAATGGATGGATAATCCGAAGGGATGGCCGAGGTCACTGATGTTGAGGTGAAGAGGTGATAGCAGATATGAACCGTCACACCAGAAAGGCTCTCACTCCGTCAAATGGCCAGAAATGAACCAAAAAACAAGGGAGCACAAAATAGTGTAACACTGCTAAAATTTTTATTCAATAAAAATACACCAAATTGCACTTACAAACATCTCGTGGTAAAGAGCGTATACAGATGCAAAGGTAGGCTGTCAGCAGCGTCTCCTTGATGCATTTCAGCATAAATGCTTTTTTTCAAAAGGTAGTGCACTAAAGACATATGTTGTTTACTGTTGTTTACTGCAGTTTTGTATCCTGATTAGCGTGACACTACCCTTTACATGTGTTTATCACTGCCTATGCTAGGAGCCTTGTTGCTCCATTATTTTTAACATACCGTATTTTCCGGCATATAAGACGACTGGGCGTATAAGACGACCCCCCTTCCGAAGCAAGGCAACACCATTGAAAAACATCAGATTTCTCATAGATCTCCAAGGTACCCCAAGTACTGTAATACATGTAATCTCTCATAATATCTCCAAGGTACCCTAAGTATAAGTATTACAGGTAGATGTATTCTCAAGACGCTGGCTGTGCGGGAATCCTGTACCGGTATACCGTATGTACCGTAGCTTCGGCTACATACAGTATACCACGCTGAGCCAATTACAGTGAGCAATGTATTCTATTATTGAATGTAAAGCCTGCTCGGATTGGCAGAGTCAAAGAGGCGGGCTGATGTTACTCCACCAATCCGAGCAGGCTTTGCATTCAATAATAGAATACAGTGTATGTAGCCGAAGCTACAGTACATACGGTATACCGGTACAAGATTCCCACACAACCAGCGTCTTGAGAGATTACATCTACTGGTAATACTTATACTTAGGTTACCTTGGAGATATTATACTCGGCGTATAAGACGACCCCCCATTTTTTGAGGTTCAAAAGTAGTCTTATATGCCAGAAAATACAGTATGTCTTTTTTTGTGTCATTTGTTCAATAAAATTGATGAATTTTACATATTATTATTCTTTATTCCTATTGCCTACAGAATCCCACTCAGAGGGGAAATCTTTTTTATAACTATTGCTTATCAAGCGATGGTGGCAATGCTTACCTGATATGGTCTGAGATACATTTTATGCACTTTATGTTCTTTACCAGTTTTCAGAGCGTCGATCACTCTGCTCACGTGACCTGTCAGCTCTCTGTAGTGGGCGGGGCTGAGGATTCCCCACTGATGTCCGTCGGAAGGGGAGGAGGTGGAGAGGCCGAGAGGAGGAGAGAGGTCATGTGAGCAGCGATTGGCGCTCTGATAACTGATAAAGTATGGCTTTCTTTTTATAAAACACATACACAGGGGCACACATGATTACTAAACAGACTGTAGACAGGATATGAAACTTTAAATGAAACTACAGCAGCAGGAGGGGAGGATGCAGGCACTGACACAGTAGCAGACGGGCAGGGAGGGAGTAGTGATAGATGAACATCGGCCGGGGCGGTTCACAAATGCCAGCCGCAAATTTTCTCAAAAGTCCGCGAACCGCGAGTTCGCGGCGGGCCCCATTGACATTAATGGGAGGCGAACTTTGAAAACCTTTAGGTCATATTTGCAGCCACAAAAGACGTACTAGCTGTGCACAAATAGTCCCAGCACATGGACAATGTCATAACAGAAGTATTGCAATTGAAAAAGTTGCCCCAAATGTTTTTGTTTTTTTTACAGCAAAAAATATATATATTTTTTTTCATACATCAGCCAGAACTGACAGCAGCCGGTATATACATTGTCTAATACATATAGGGTCCATTCACACATCTGTGACAACCACATGATACCTGCCCCTATAGTAAAGAGACTGTAATAGACCCTATAATGACATTGGAGCATTTTAAATGACTTTTGTGGACATTGACAAAGCGATTTGTGTGTGACTGCAGCCGATCTCTAACTGCCCCTACAGCAACCACAGGATACCTGCCCCTATAGTAAAGAGACTGTAATAGACCCTAAAATGACATTGGAGCATTTTGAATGACTTTTGTGGACATTGAAAAAGCGATTTGTGTGTGACTGCAGCCGATCTCTAACTTCCCCTACAGCAACCACAGGATACCTGCCCCCAGCCCGTACTGGGACAAAAAATAGGCCTGGGCATTTTGGACTGAGCAGCCTGCGAGGGAGGCGTGACTGGGGCGTGGCGGGACGTGGCGTTCGTTGGGATGGTTGATGACAGGATTTAATGTTCCAGGATGTTTGGATTAGATTACGGTACCTTTTTTAGTTTAACCACTTCCCGCCCGCCCTATAGGCAATTGACGGCGGGAATGTGGTTGTATTATCCTGCCGCCGTCATATGACGTCCGGTCAGGATAATACAACCACATTCCCGCCGTCAATTGCCTATAGGGCGGGCGGGAAGTGGTTAAACTAAAAAAGGTACCGTAATCGAATCCAAACATCCTGGAACATTAAATCCTGTCATCAACCTACTGGACTACTGACCTAGCTCTTTACCATGTGATCAGCCGTGCCCAATCACGGCTGGTCACATCGTAAACAGGAACAGCCGTTGATTGGCTTTCCTTAGTTCGTGCCTGACAGGCACGAGTAAAGGAGCGCTGATCGGCGTCTCCCTTGACAGGGGGGGGGGGTCGGCACTGGTAATCAGATCATTGATTACCAGTGCAGACCCTCGGGGGGGGGGGCTGCCACTAGAACCACCAGGGATACCCCCATTGCCCTCCCCATCAGTGCTGCCCGCCAGTGCCCTCCCTATCAGTGCTGCCCACAAGTGCCAATCATTGCCATCTGTTAGTTTCGCCCACCAGTGCCCATTATTGCCCACCAGTGCTGCCTATCAGTGTCCATTAGTGCCCATCAGTGCTGCCCGTCAGTGCCGATCAGTGCCGCCCATCAGTGCCCACCAGTGCCGCTTATCAGTGCCCATTAGTGCCCGTCAGTGCCACCTATCAGTGCCCGTCAGTGCCACCTATCAGTGCCCATCAATGCCACCTATCAGTGCCCAGCAGTGCCGCCTATCAGTGCCCACCAATGCTGCATATCTGTGCTACCTATCAGTGCCACATATCAGTGCCTATCAGTGCCGCCTATCAGTGCCACCCCATCAGTGCCACCCCATCAGTGCCACCCCATCAGTGCCTCCTCATCAGTGCCTGTCAGTGCAGTCTCATCAGTGCTCATCAGTGCAGGAAAAAACTTATTTATTTACAAAATTGTATAACATAAACAAAAAAATTTTTTTTTTTTTAAACTTTTCAGTCTTTTTTTATTTGTTTAGCAAAAAGTAAAAATACCACAGGTGATCAAATGCCACCAAAAGAAAGCTCTATTTGTGGGGGGCAAATGACATAAATTTGGTGTAGGTACAGTGTTGCATGACCGCGCAATTGTCATTCAAAATGCAACAGCACTAAAAGGGGAAAATTGGCCTGGGCAGGAAGGGAGGAAAGTGCCCTGTATTAAAGTGGTTAATCTTCAATTTAGATCAGAGCTGCCATATGATGCTTTTTTTTTTGTATTACTTTAAATCCTGTTTTAGCAGAAGACAAGAAAAAAGGGGTGGGGGGCAAGGGGACTTTTAAAGGGATACCGTCATCAAGACCAATGGTTGAGTCCTAAAAATAGTATGAAGCAGATCAGTCCCAATTCCTGCACCTTCACACATCAGATCACACCAATTCCTGCACTATCACACCTCAGATCAGCCCCAATTCCTGCACCTTCACACCTCAGATCAGCCCAATTCCTGCACCTTCACACCTCAGGTCACCACAATTCCTGCACCTTCACACCTCAGATCAGCCCCTGGTAGGCTGGCACTGGCAGCAACAATTTTATTCAAATCAGGATTTCTTCTGCAAATAGGCTGACCTGGCACTGGCAGGCATAGTACTAGACTACTACTATGCCTGGCTGCCAGTGCCAGGCCAGCCTATTTGCAGAAGAAATCCTGATTTGAATTAAATTGTTGCTGCCAGTTCCAGCCTATTTGCAGAGGAAATCCTGATTTCTTTGAATAAAATTGTTGCTGCCAGTGCCAGCCCAGCCTATCTGCAAAAGAAATCCCTAAGTAGAAGTCTCTCCTCTCTCCAGTCCTCCACTTACCTTGGGTGTGCTGTGCGGTGTGGCAGCAGAGTGTTCCCGCTGGATATAGTACAGGAGATGGTCAGAGACTGCAAACATGATACAAGACATGGTCAGAGACTGAGGACATGATACAGGAGATGGTCAGAGACTGAGGCCACGATACAGAAGATGGTCAGAGACTGAGGACATGATACAGGAGAGGGTCAGAGACTGAGGACATGATACAGGAGAGGGTCAGAGACTGAGGACATGATACAGGAGATGGTCAGAGACTGAGGACATGATAGAGGAGATGGTCAGAGTCTGAGGACATGATACAGGAGATGGTCAGAGACTGAGGACATGATACAGGAGAGGGTCAGAGACTGAGGATATGATACAGGAGAGGGTCAGAGACTGAGGACATGATACAGGAGATGGTCATAGACTGAGGACATGATACAGGAGATGGTCAGAGACTGAGGACATGATACAGGAGATGGTCAGAGAGTGAGGACATGATACAGGAGATGGTCAGAGACTGAGGACATGATACAGGAGATGGTCAGAGACTGAGGACATGATACAGGAGATGGTCAGAGACTGAGGACATGATACAGGAGATGGTCAGAGACTGAGG
The DNA here is from genome assembly GCF_965119305.1 of Pelophylax lessonae. NCBI lineage: Eukaryota > Metazoa > Chordata > Amphibia > Anura > Ranidae > Pelophylax > Pelophylax lessonae. The sequence continues at coordinate 219,551,287 of NC_138776.1, read as the reverse complement.
ATATGACACAGGAGATGGTCAGAGACTGAGGACATGATATAAGAGATGGTCAGAGACTGAGGACATGATATAAGAGATGGTCAGAGACTGCAGACATGATACAAGAGATGGTAAGAGACTGCAGACATGATACAAGAGATGGTCAGAGACTGCAGACATGATACAAGAGATGGTCAGAGACTGCAGACATGATACAAGAGATGGGCAGAGACTGCAGACATGATACAAGAGATGGTCAGAGACTGCAGACATGATAGAAGATAGAAGGACACTAGGGGGGCCGGAGAGCACAGGGAAAGCAGATAGCACTGGAGGAGCTGAAGGGCAGGGGGGGCTGGAGAGAATTAAGGGGGGGTTTGGAAAGCATTGCAGGGGGAGTTGGAAGGCGCAGGGTGTGGATAGAACTGGGGGGGGGCACTGGAAATCACTTAGGGGGGAGCCAGGGAGCACAGGGGGGTGGAGAGCACTGGGGGAGCCAGAGAGCATAGGGGGAGATGAAAAGCACTGTGGGGACTTGAAGAGCACAGGGTGGGGCTAAGGAGCACAGGGGGGGCTAAAGAACACAGGGGGGTTAAGAACACTGGGGGGTTAAGAGCACTGAAGGGGGGGTTAAGAGCACTGGGGGAGAGGGTTTAAGATCACTGGGGGGGTTAAGAGCACTGGGGGGGTAGTAAAAGAAGTTGTATAGGAGGGGGGTGGGACAGCTGCATATAGAGAAATTGATATTTCCATATATCTCCTGCAGCCGCAGAATGCCTGCAGAAGGGAGGAGGAGAATCAGGCATCCATCCAGCGGCAGCAGGACCCGGAATAGTGAAATATCAAATCCTCCATATGGAGCCGCCCCATCCCCCTCCTATTAAGTACACATTGCCGGTGACACCGCGGCTGCACAGCACTGCAGGCGCTGGAGTGAGGAGTCGCACTTACCTTCTCTCCCTGGCCCGCCGCCGCCACTGCCCCCCGCGGGCAGCCCGGAGTCGAAGTGAAGGAGCTGCCATCTGCAGCTGCTTGCTTGGATGGCCGATGCTGCGAGTGCGGGCTGTGCTGCTGGCCGCGCCGGGCAGGACACCGGCGCGGCGGTAAGGAACACACACTGACATACTTCAGGAACATACTTCTCTTGACTTCCGGCTCCGCGGCCAATCAGCCTTCTGCTCAGGGGGGTGTGACTCACATCCCCCCCTGAGCAGAAGACTGATTGGCTGCGGAGCCAGTGTAGCTGGCAAGTACACCGGCCGCCGCAGTGAGGGAACCAGGGAAATTAACGTCTGACTTCTACCTTCTACTGTGAGAAGTCGGACTGAGTGAGAGCCGGCGCCGCGGCCCACCGGGAATATGCCCGGTCTGCCATATCTGGGCCTGCCTGCCCCTATAGTAAAGAGACTATAATAGACCCTAAAACTACATTGGAGCATTTTAAATTACCTTTGTGGACATTGACAATGACAAAGTGATTTCTGTGTGACTGCCCCTACAGCAACCACTGGATACCTCTCCCTAAGCTCAAAAGATACTAGACCTATACCGAAAAATACCAGCCCTGAAAAGGACTTTTGTGGATCTTCACAGCGCTACATGTGTCTAGCAAACTCTCCCTGATGAGCACAGCAGACCTCTCCCTACACTGGCAGAAAGCGGAATGTGAAATGGCCGCCAGATCGGGTCTATTTATAGGGTAGGGGGACTGTCCATGTGCTGGAATGTTTCAATTCACTGTCCCATTCCACCTAACGGCTGTGTCATGGGTCAAAGTTCTTGTGAATAAAAAAGAAAATGGCGGCGCGGACATATTCGCGAACATTGGCGAAAGTTCGACTTTTTGCGGATTTGCGAAAAAGCAAAATTCGCAGCGAACCGACCGCGGAGCGAATCGCAAGGCCATATCTAGACTGGAGAGCTGCAGATGACGGAGGCATGTAGACTAACCACAGTATCAGCCGAACAGCCGGCTTCTGTCAATGATCAGCATCCAATCAGGGCTGGCAGGTGTGTTCTGGTGGGAGCAGTCCCCCTGTCAGAACAATTGAAAATTGAAAAAGTTGCCCCAAATGTTTTCGTTTTTTTTACAGCAAAAAATATATATATATTTTTTCATACATCAGCCAGAACTGACAGCAGCCGGTATATACATTGTCTAATACATATAGGGTCCATTCACACATCTGTGACAACCACATGATACCTGCCCCTATAGTAAAGAGACTGTAATAGACCCTATAATGACATTGGAGCATTTTAAATGACTTTTGTGGACATTGACAAAGCGATTTGTGTGTGACTGCAGCCGATCTCTAACTGCCCCTACAGCAACCACAGGATACCTGCCCCTATAGTAAAGAGACTGTAATAGACCCTAAAATGACATTGGAGCATTTTGAATGACTTTTGTGGACATTGAAAAAGCGATTTGTGTGTGACTGCAGCCGATCTCTAACTTCCCCTACAGCAACCACAGGATACCTGCCCCCAGCCCGTACTGGGACAAAAAATAGGCCTGGGCATTTTGGACTGAGCAGCCTGCGAGGGGGGCGTGACTGGGGCGTGGCGGGACGTGGCGTTCGTTGGGATGGTTGATGACAGGATTTAATGTTCCAGGATGTTTGGATTAGATTACGGTACCTTTTTTAGTTTAACCACTTCCCGCCCGCCCTATAGGCAATTGACGGCGGGAATGTGGTTGTATTATCCTGCCGCCGTCATATGACGTCCGGTCAGGATAATACAACCACATTCCCGCCGTCAATTGCCTATAGGGCGGGCGGGAAGTGGTTAAACTAAAAAAGGTACCGTAATCTAATCCAAACATCCTGGAACATTAAATCCTGTCATCAACCTACTGGACTACTGACCTAGCTCTTTACCATGTGATCAGCCGTGTCCAATCACGGCTGGTCACATCGTAAACAGGAACAGCCGTTGATCGGCTTTCCTTAGTTCGTGCCTGACAGGCACGAGTAAAGGAGCGCTGATCGGCGTCTCCCCTGACAGGGGGGGGGGGTCGGCACTGGTAATCAGATCATTGATTACCAGTGCAGACCCTCGGGGGGGGGGCTGCCACTAGAACCACCAGGGATGCCCCCATTGCCCTCCCCATCAGTGCTGCCCGCCAGTGCCCTCCCTATCAGTGCTGCCCACAAGTGCCCATCATTGCCATCTTTTAGTTTCGCCCACCAGTGCCCATTATTGCCCACCAGTGCTGCCTATCAGTGTCCATTAGTGCCCATCAGTGCTGCCCGTCAGTGCCGATCAGTGCCGCCCATCAGTGCCCACCAGTGCCGCCTATCAGTGCCCATTAGTGCCCGTCAGTGCCACCTATCAGTGCCCGTCAGTGCCACCTATCAGTGCCCATCAATGCCACCTATCAGTGCCCAGCAGTGCCGCCTATCAGTGCCCACCAATGCTGCATATCTGTGCTACCTATCAGTGCCACATATCAGTGCCTATCAGTGCCGCCTATCAGTGCCGCCTATCAGTGCCACCCCATCAGTGCCACCCCATCAGTGCCACCCCATCAGTGCCTCCTCATCAGTGCCTGTCAGTGCAGTCTCATCAGTGCTCATCAGTGCAGAAAAAAAACTTATTTATTTACAAAATTGTATAACATAAACAAAAAAACTTTTTTTTTTTTTCAAACTTTTCAGTCTTTTTTTATTTGTTTAGCAAAAAGTAAAAATACCACAGGTGATCAAATGCCACCAAAAGAAAGCTCTATTTCTGGGGGGGAAATGACATAAATTTGGTGTAGGTACAGTGTTGCATGACCGCGCAATTGTCATTCAAAATGCAACAGCACTAAAAGGGGAAAATTGGCCTGGGCAGGAAGGGAGGAAAGTGCCCTGTATTAAAGTGGTTAATCTTCAATTTAGATCAGAGCTGCCATATGATGCTTTTTTTTTTGTCTTACTTTAAATCCTGTTTTAGCAGAAGACAAGAAAAAAGGGGTGGGGGGCAAGGGGACTTTTAAAGGGATACCGTCATCAAGACCAATGGTTGAGTCCTAAAAATAGTATGAAGCAGATCAGTCCCAATTCCTGCACCTTCACACATCAGATCACACCAATTCCTGCGCTATCACACCTCAGATCAGCCCCAATTCCTGCACCTTCACACCTCAGATCAGCCCAATTCCTGCACCTTCACACCTCAGATCACCCCAATTCCTGCACCTTCACACCTCAGGTCACCACAATTCCTGCACCTTCACACCTCAGATCAGCCCCTGGTAGGCTGGCACTGGCAGCAACAATTTTATTCAAATCAGGATTTCTTCTGCAAATAGGCTGACCTGGCACTGGCAGGCATAGTACTAGACTACTACTATGCCTGGCTGCCAGTGCCAGGCCAGCCTATTTGCAGAAGAAATCCTGATTTGAATTAAATTGTTGCTGCCAGTTCCAGCCTATTTGCAGAGGAAATCCTGATTTCTTTGAATAAAATTGTTGCTGCCAGTGCCAGCCCAGCCTATCTGCAAAAGAAATCCCTAAGTAGAAGTCTCTCCTCTCTCCAGTCCTCCACTTACCTTGAGTGTGCTGTGCGGTGTGGCTGCAGAGTGTTCCCGCTGGATATAGTACAGGAGATGGTCAGAGACTGCAAACATGATACAAGACATGGTCAGAGACTGAGGACATGATACAGGAGATGGTCAGAGACTGAGGACACGATACAGAAGATGGTCAGAGACTGAGGACATGATACAGGAGAGGGTCAGAGACTGAGGACATGATACAGGAGAGGGTCAGAGACTGAGGACATGATACAGGAGATGGTCAGAGACTGAGGACATGATAGAGGAGATGGTCAGAGTCTGAGGACATGATACAGGAGATGGTCAGAGACTGAGGACATGATACAGGAGATGGTCAGAGACTGAGGATATGATACAGGAGAGGGTCAGAGACTGAGGACATGATACAGGAGATGGTCATAGACTGAGGACATGATACAGGAGATGGTCAGAGACTGAGGACATGATACAGGAGATGGTCAGAGAGTGAGGACATGATACAGGAGATGGTCAGAGACTGAGGACATGATACAGGAGATGGTCAGAGACTGAGGACATGATACAGGAGATGGTCAGAGACTGAGGACATGATACAGGAGATGGTCAGAGACTGAGGATATGACACAGGAGATGGTCAGAGACTGAGGACATGATATAAGAGATGGTCAGAGACTGAGGACATGATATAAGAGATGGTCAGAGACTGCAGACATGATACAAGAGATGGTAAGAGACTGCAGACATGATACAAGAGATGGTCAGAGACTGCAGACATGATACAAGAGATGGTCAGAGACTGCAGACATGATACAAGAGATGGGCAGAGACTGCAGACATGATACAAGAGATGGTCAGAGACTGCAGACATGATAGAAGATAGAAGGACACTAGGGGGGCCGGAGAGCACAGGGAAAGCAGATAGCACTGGAGGAGCTGAAGGGCAGGGGGGGCTGGAGAGAATTAAGGGGAGGTTTGGAAAGCATTGCAGGGGGAGTTGGAAGGCGCAGGGTGTGGATAGAACTGGGGGGGGGGGGCACTGGAAATCACTTAGGGGGGAGCCAGGGAGCACAGGGGGGTGGAGAGCACTGGGGGAGCCAGAGAGCATAGGGGGAGATGAAAAGCACTGTGGGGACTTGAAGAGCACAGGGTGGGGCTAAGGAGCACAGGGGGGGCTAAAGAACACAGGGGGGTTAAGAACACTGGGGGGTTAAGAGCACTGAAGGGGGGGTTAAGAGCACTGGGGGAGAGGGTTTAAGATCACTGGGGGGGTTAAGAGCACTGGGGGGGTAGTAAAAGAAGTTGTATAGGAGGGGGGTGGGACAGCTGCATATAGAGAAATTGATATTTCCATATATCTCCTGCAGCCGCAGAATGCCTGCAGAAGGGAGGAGGAGAATCAGGCATCCGTCCAGCGGCAGCAGGACCCGGAATAGTGAAACATCAAATCCTCCATATGGAGCCGCCCCATCCCCCTCCTATTCAGTACACATTGCCGGTGACACCGCGGCTGCACAGCACTGCAGGTGCTGGAGTGAGGAGTCGCACTTACCTTCTCTCCCTGGCCCGCCGCCGCCACTGCCCCCCGCGGGCAGCCCGGAGTCGGAGTGAAGGAGCTGCCATCTGCAGCTGCTTGCTTGGATGGCCGATGCTGCGAGTGCGGGCTGTGCTGCTGGCCGCGCCGGGCAGGACACCGGCGCGGCGGTAAGGAACACACACTGACATACTTCAGGAACATACTTCTCTTGACTTCCGGCTCCGCGGCCAATCAGCCTTCTGCTCAGGGGGGTGTGACTCACATCCCCCCCTGAGCAGAAGACTGATTGGCTGCGGAGCCAGTGTAGCTGGCAAGTACACCGGCCGCCGCAGTGAGGGAACCAGGGAAATTAACGTCTGACTTCTACCTTCTACTGTGAGAAGTCGGACTGAGTGAGAGCCGGCGCCGCGGCCCACCGGGAATATGCCCGGTCTGCCATATCTGGGCCTGCCTGCCCCTATAGTAAAGAGACTATAATAGACCCTAAAACTACATTGGAGCATTTTAAATTACCTTTGTGGACATTGACAATGACAAAGTGATTTCTGTGTGACTGCCCCTACAGCAACCACTGGATACCTCTCCCTAAGCTCAAAAGATACTAGACCTATACCGAAAAATACCAGCCCTGAAAAGGACTTTTGTGGATCTTCACAGCGCTACATGTGTCTAGCAAACTCTCCCTGATGAGCACAGCAGACCTCTCCCTACACTGGCAGAAAGCGGAATGTGAAATGGCCGCCAGATCGGGTCTATTTATAGGGTAGGGGGACTGTCCATGTGCTGGAATGTTTCAATTCACTGTCCCATTCCACCTAACGGCTGTGTCATGGGTCAAAGTTCTTGTGAATAAAAAAGAAAATGGCGGCGCGGACATATTCGCGAACATTGGCGAAAGTTCGACTTTTTGCGGATTTGCGAAAAAGCAAAATTCGCAGTGAACCGACCGCGGAGCGAATCGCAAGGCCATATCTAGACTGGAGAGCTGCGGATGACGGAGGCATGTAGACTAACCACAGTATCAGCCGAACAGCCGGCTTCTGTCAATGATCAGCATCCAATCAGGGCTGGCAGGTGTGTTCTGGTGGGAGCAGTCCCCCTGTCAGAACACAATAGCTCAGCGGGGAGATTGCTGTAGTAGCATCCGATGGTTAGTAAAGCGAGCTCCTCAGTTTTTTTTCATTCTACCCCCTGGGTTAAACAAAATAAAAACGGATAGTGTGTACCAGGCATTATTCTGTTAACATTTGTCAGGTTCTCCCCTTCCCAGGGAGAGTAAACCATGGTTGCATCTCATATAAAAATTATAAAAAAAACTTTTAGCCACATATCAAACAATCATTATCAGTGCATAGGGATGAGCTTCGAGTTTGAGTCGAATGTAAGTTCAAACATTGGCTGTTTGCTCGTTCGTCGAATGACAAACAAATGTGCTTCTTTGTGGGAAATTTGAGCACCCGCATCCATAATGCACTGCGCGTGTGCATGCAGTGCATTATGTGATTGGCCAAAGCATGCACCCTGACCTCCATGCTTTAGCCAATCAAATCATCTCTGCCATGATTGGACAAAGGCAGGCTGCCTTTAGCCAATCATGGCTCAGGGGCAAAGTACACGCCCCACACTATATAAAGGCTGCTCACACAGCAGCCGCTGTAGTGTGTGACTGTGCGGGCGAGATAGGAAGTGGTTGAGGCAGGCAGGGGAAAAGTGATTTGCAGTTTATCAGACAGTGCAGTGTAGTCTAATTAAGAAGACATAGCTAGTAGCAGTCAGTTAGGCAGGGAGAGAGATTTGTGCTTTTTACAATTTAAGAGATCAGATAGTGAAGTATATTCAGCAGTGCAGTATATACTATAGACCATATACCATAGTATAGACCGTACATTGATATCTATATATAGATATAGGGCAATTGAGTATATATTAGACCATTCAGTATCGGTCAGTTCAGTATAGACCATACTTTGATATCCACATATATCTATATATGCCTATCCTATTCCTCTACCTTGATTCTGCTAGCTTCCAACAATGTTTTTGGTTTAGGTCACCACCAACACCCAAGGCCTAATTTTTCTGCACTTGTATGACAGGTATATACAATTTAAATTTCGTATGTAATTTTTAACAGCAGGCCTTGTCCCTGTGCCCTGCTAACTGTGAGGGGTTACAGTGTTCAGGCATCACCAACACCAAAGGCCCAATTTTTTGCACCTGTATGACAAGTATATGCAATTTCAAATTTGTATGGAATTCTTACCAGCAGGGCCCATTCCTGCGCCCAGCAAGAGTAACTGTGAGGGGTTACGGTGTTTAGGCACCCCCAACAAAAGGCCTAATTTCAGTTTCAGTTCCTGCCGATACTAACCTTCCGGGTCCCCATCACTCCAGCAGGTTTGCATTGCCGACACCCAACCTTGGCCAGATCAGATGACAGCACAGCGCCCCCACTAGATCACTGATAAGAAAACATACAACACTTGGTCTTTGACAATTTCAAATTTGTATAGAATTTTTACCAGCAGGGCCCGTTCCTGCACCCAGCAAGAGTAACTGCGTGGGATTGCAGTGTTCATGCACCACCAACACTCAAGGTCCAATTTTTTTGCACCTGTATGACAAGTACATGCAATTTCAAATTTGTATGGAATTTTTACCAGCAGAGCACGTTCCTGCGCCCAGCAAGAGTAACTGCGAGGGGTTACGGTGTTCAGACTCCACCAACAACCAAGACCCAATTTTTCTGCACCCGAATGACAAGTACATGCGATTTCAAATTTGTATGTATATTTTTACATGACATTTTTTCCTTTAGAAATGTTAGTATTGCTGCAGCAGGCTACATACATTGTACAGATGCGCTACTTTACAGGCACATCAAGGGGACCCCCCAGGCAAAATATTTAAAGGAATTTTAAATTTTTATAGTTTCACTTTAAGCCTCATTACAATCAGTATATCACTGCTCCTTTAAAAACTATCGTTTTTTAAAAACTGTGCATTGGTACATGTTCCCCAGCTCAGTACCCGGACCCCCATACACTTTTTTTGGGCAATAACTCTCATTTAAGCCTTCAAAATGAGGACATTTGATTTTTGATGTTCAAGTCCCATAGACTTCAATGGAGTTTGTTTGTTCGAACAAACTTTTCCCCTATTCGCAGTGTTCTGGTGCGAACCCAACCGGGGGGTTGTTCGGCTCATCACTATCAGTGCACTGACAGGACTGCACTGACTTTCCTTCTTAACTAACATCAAGACAGAGCCTGGAAAACAGATACCCTTTTAAGTTTGTTCTTCATAAACCATCATGTTTTAATAACTATTATAAAACATTCCAGTTTCCAGGCTTTAAAAGAATAGAAGAAGAAGTAGAATTTCCCTTTGGGATTATTAAACTATTAAAAAAAAATTTAATAAATCTTTAGCAGACATCCATCCAAGCTAAGAGCATCAGATTGGCTTTTTTTGGTAGTTTTAAAGATGAGGGTTTACATATACTTTAAATGTGTTTTATAATTTCTGAGCTGATAACATTCACATGTATCAATTAATTGCCACTATTTTGGGCCCAAAAACAACTGACTGTTTATTAGAAGGTACAGAGATGGGTTAGGCACATTGCATCTCCTAGGCATCTGATGCATATCAAATCTGCTTCTGGATGATATAATATACCAGAATGTAGGCTGTAGGTATTTGAAGATATTACTGTAGAAAACTGTATCTGAGGGAGTGGCAGCTGCATGATCATAAATATTGTGAAATTCCATCAGCCATTCATCAAAACCCTTGGTTAGGTTATTTCTGTCCACACCTTCCTCAGGGACCAGAAAAGAGAGACTGCATAATGAATGAACTTAGCCAGAGCCAGGTAACTATGACTTTTTTTTTTTTTTTTTAAAGAAATTTTATTAAAACACCTGCTAGGATACAGAAGACAGCAGAGATAAACTTTTTTTTTTTAAAGGGTAACTACAATTTCACAGGAAAAAATATAGCAAATGAAAAAAATAAAAATAAAAAAATAGCATATACTGTATAATTGTGACACAGGCCATATTGTAATGTAATGGTATTAAAAATTACCTTGAGGTTAAGCTTTAGTCTGGTTTCCATAATTTCTTTTTTTTCATAAAAAATGACCTTTCCTTTTCAATCTGCAGCTCTGTAATTTACTGTAAAGTTAAATACAATATGCGTCTGGGAGTGTTGTGCGTCTGAGAGTGTTGTGCGTCTGGGAGTGTTGTGCGTCTGAGAGTGTGGTGCGACTAAGTGTCAAGTGAGTGTAGCAGAGTACCAGAGGGTGAGAAGGTAGAGTTAGGAATTCAGGAAACAGCCTAATTACTAAATCCCCATTAGATTAGATTAGTAGGTACAATGCCCAGCGGGTGTGGAGATGCGACTTGGTGTACATCTTGTGATATGTATGCGTTCCTCGATTATGCGATCAAATACAAATGCGCAAAATGTAAGCACGTTGCTTCCCGGTCCTGAATCTAGGGAAGCAGCTGGCAACACTGAGCCAAATGTCTATACCGAAGGAGAGCCAGGATCTACCATAAACATAATTCTTGTTGTGGGGCCTGCACAGAGGTGGGTGGAGTATTGGAGGTGCAGGCATCAGAGCAGAGTAGAGGGGTGACAGTTAGGAGGGGTAGAAGGGGACAAGGCAAGGAGGCTGATCCTGGGCTGGAACACCCCAATAGATACACCCCATTGCGTGATGTTGGGGAAACCAGTCAGGGACCAGCATTGCTGGAGCAGAGCGACGCCCCTAGCTGCCAGGGGAAGAACTCCTCCAGTGAGGCCGGGAGAAAGGGAAATGAAAGATAGGTGCTGGTGGTAGGGAACTCAATCATTAGAAGGACAGACAGTGCAATCTGTCACAAAGACCGTGTGCGCCAGACTGTTGTTTACTGGGCGCTCGGGTTCGGCACATCATGGATCGGGTGGACAGATTACTGGGTGGGGCTGGGGAAGACCCAGCTGTCATGATACACGTGGGTACCAATGACATAGGCAGAGGAAGATGGAGAGTCCTAAACGATTTCAGGGACTTAGGCGCTAAGTTGAGGAGTAGGACCTCCAAGGTAGTATTTTCAGGAATACTACCTGTACCTCGAGCCACACCAGAGAGGCAGTGGGAGATTAGGGAAGTTAACAAGTGGCTGAGGAGCTGGTGTAGTAAGGAGGGTTTCGGGTTCCTGGAGAACTGGGCCGACTTCTCAGTCGGCCACCAGCTCTATGGTAGGGACGGATTGCACCTAAATGGGGAGGGTGCAGCTGTACTGGGTGAGAAGATGGCTGAAAAGTTAGAGGGGCTTTTAAACTAGGTGATGGGGGGGAGGGTACAGATGTAGAATTAGCCAGTGAGGGGATGTTGCAGATCACAGGTTACCTTCCTTAGACTCCAATTTGGCATAACCGCAACTTATCTGAACTGTTTCGTCTAGAGGGCGCGGAGATGTGGGAGGCCCATGGTGTATATTTAATAGCACAATTGTTCAGAGCTGGGGTACTGAAATCCTTTCAAGACATACAGAGGGAGTTCGATGTTCCTAGGCACTGTTTCTTTCGCTACCTACAATTGAGACACGCGATGATGGCCCAGGCAGGCTCGACTTCTCTGACACCCGACACTCACCGCCTGTTGGGTGAGGTGTTTTGGGTCTCGGACAAGAAGGGTATGATCTCTCAGGTTTATGCCCTTCTGTTGGGATCTGTGCAGGGCCCCTCTTCCCTCCCTGCTCGTGCGGGGTGGGAGGGGGATCTGGACCCATAGATGGGGAGACGTGGGATCTTTGCCTCTCATCGATCCCTTTGGTGTCGGTGTCGGCCTCCCATAAGATATCTCACTTGTTTCTGTTTCACAGAGCATACAGAACACCGGTACAGCTGTTCCGTCGGGGACGCAGATCTACTCCCTTGTGCCCCAAATGTGAGAGAGATCAGGGTACACTTATACACATGCTGTGGAGATGTCCCAAGTTGTTTCGCTACTGGGGGGAGGTAATTGATACGATCTCTAAAGTGTATAATTTTCAGCTGCTGAGGGATCCTGTGGCCTGTCTGCTTGGTGCCCTGGAGGTGGACACTCTGACTCCAAATGCTCACGTTGCTGTGTTGCGATTGTTGTACATTGCTCGCAAATTAATTTCTAGATTTTGGATCGCCTCCAGGGTGCCGAGCAGGGGCCAGTGGATAACACAGGTCAATGCTTCTTTAATCAGAGAAAAGCTGACATATCAGCATCGCAAAGCCCACAAGAAATTTGCATCATTATGGCAGCCTTGGTTGGATGACCCAGCCTTGGCTCCCTCCCAGTTGGTTATGGATCTGCTGCTCATGGGGTAGGGTAGCATTTCTTGAGAAGGTCTAGCGTGCAGAGTCCTTCCATCCTTTTCCTTCCTTCCTTCCCCCCCCCCCCTCCCTTTTAAGTTTTCTGCCACTGTTTTTCTTGTTTTCCCTTCCCTTCTCCTTTGCACTTAGTACTTCAGGTGGGTTTTTGCTACTTTACGAAGGTGTGTGCTATATTGCTAAATGTGCATGGTCCTATTACTATTGGGAGGGAATAACTGTATGTTTTTATTTCTCCTTCTCTTATGCACATGGGCACATGCTCAGGTTTGTTTCCTTGGCTGTAATTTTCACCTGAATGCGATGGTTTATGGATAACGTTTTCATGCACTGTTACTGTTATATCCTTTCTATATTTGTATTTTTCCGAATACTGGTTCTGTATACCGGTCATGTTATTTATTCAGTGTACTGTTTATACTCAATAAATATTATATTTTTTTCTTGAAAAAAAAAAAAGAATTAGCCAGTGGAAAGCAAGATCCAGAGGGCAGAAATGGGGACATTAGCGGTAGGGTGTTTGGAGCTCCTAAACCCAGGAGGGGTATGGGGAGAAATCACAAGAGCAGCCTAAAAACATCAAATGAGGATATTTGTAACCGATTACGAGGCTTGTATACCAATGCCAGAAGCCTGGCTAGCAAGATGGGAGAGCAGGAGCTGCTGATGTTTGAGGAGGACTTAGATTTTGTGGGGATAACAGAGACTTGGTTTGACAGCTCTCATGACTGGATGGCGACCATTCAGGGGTATTCCCTTTATCGCAGAGATAGAGAAGGTAAAAAAGGGGGAGGGGTATGTCTGTATATTAAGAACAGTATACAGGTAAATATGAGGGATGATATTAAAAATGGAGCTATGGACGAGGCAGAATCCCTATGGGTAGAACTTCAAAGGGAAGGCACTGTGGGGAAAGTAATATTGGGCGTATGCTATAGGCCCCCCAAACAGAGGGAGGAGGGGAGGCGGACCTCCTTTTACAAATAGGATTGGCAGCAAGGATGGGAAATGTCATTATAATGGGGGACTTTAATTATCCAGATATAGACTGGGCAGAAGGAACCGCGCATTCAGCCAAGGCTCGGCAGTTCCTAAATGTTTTGCAGGACAATTTCATGGGTCAGATGGTGAATGCACCGACAAGAAACAATGCGGTACTTGACCTACTGATTACCAACAATACAGACCTACTCACGGATATAGAAATATGGGACAACTTAGGAAACATTGACCATAGGTCAACTCGTTTCAGTATTAATTACAGTAATAGGAAACACAAGGGCAATATAAGGACACTGAATTTCAAAAGAGCCAATTTCCCAAAACTGCGCTCTCTGCTAGAAAATATCAAATGGGATAGAACCCTGGGAACAAAGAACATGGAGGAAAAATAGGAGTGCTTCAAAAGCATACTTAACAAAGGGATTGACCAGTGCATTCCAAAGGGAAATAGATTTAAAAGAGCAAAACTAAACCCTGGGTGGCTAAACTCCAACATAAAAATGCATATTAATGCTAAGGAAAGGCCTTCAAAAAATACAAGACTGAGGGGTCATTGGCAGCATTCAAGCATTACAAAGAGTGTAATAAGAAATGTAAAGACGAAATCAGGGCGGCTAAAATAGAACACGAGAGACATATAGCGGAAGAGAGTAAAAAAGAACCCCAAGAAATTCTTTAAGTATATAAACAGTAAGAAAGCGAGGCCAGAACACATTGGCCCCATAAAAGACGATAAGGGAGTTTTGGCCACAGAGGACAGGGAAAAGGCGGTAGTGTTAAATAAATTCTTCTCTTCAGTCTTCACAAAAGAAACGGGGGGCTACACTAACCCAGCTTGTAAGGCCAAACTAAACAACACACCTCAGGAAATACCGCCATGGCTAACAGAAGATAGACTTAGAACTAAACTAGAGAAACTTAACAAAAATAAATCACCAGGACCGGATGGCTTGCACCCCAGGGTTCTTAAAGAGTGATTGCCAGACCATTATTCTTGATCTTTAAGGATAGTTTACAGACGGGTATGGTGCCAGCTGATTGGAAAAAACGTGGTACCAATATTTAAAAAGGGGCCGAGATATATCCTGGGTAACTATAGGCCGGTCAGCCGAACATCAGTAGTCGGCAAGATTTTGGAGGGGATGTTAAGGGACCACATACAAGACTTTAGTAATGAAAACGGTATTATTAGTAGTAATCAGCATGGATTCATGAAAAATCGTTCTTGCCAAACCAATCTATTAACCTTCTATGATGAAGTGAGCTGCCACCTAGATAAAGGTAAGCCTGTGGATGTGGTTTACCTGGACTTCGCAAAGGCCTTTGACACTGTTCCCCACAAACGCTTACTGTTCAAACTAAGGAAGGTAGGTATGGACCATAAGGTGAGTACCTGGATAGAGAACTGGCTCCAGGGGAGGTTGCAAAGGGTGGTGATTAATGGGGAGTACTCAGATTGGGCGTGTGTGGAAAGCGGGGTCCCCCAGGGTTCTGTCCTGGGGCCAATCCTGTTTAATTTATTCATAAATGATCTAGAGGAGGGGATATCGAGCAAAATCTCAGTATTTGCGGATGATACTAAACTAAGCATGCCAATTTCTTCTGGGCAGGATGTGGAAACCTTACAAGCGGACCTGAACAAAATTATGGGGTGGGCAACTACATGGCAGATGAGGTTCAATGTTGAAAAATGTAAAGTAATGCACCTGGGTGCCAGAAACCAGAAAGCAAGCTAGTCACTGGGGGGGGGGGGGGGGAACCTCTGGGTGAGTCTAGGATGGAAAAGGACCTGGGGGTACTGGTAGACAACAGGCTTGGCAGTGGCATGCAATGCCAAGCCGCTGCAAGCAAAGCCAACAGAATACTGGGATGTATAAAAAAGGGGATTCAATCCAGAAATAAAGAGATTATTCTCCCACTATACAAGACTCTGGTCCGGCCACAGCTGGAGTATGCTGTCCAGTTCTGGGCACCGGTCCTCAGGAGGGATGTGCTGGAACTGGAGAAAGTCCAGAGAAGGGCAACAAAAATAATTAGGGGAATGGAGGACATCAGCTATGAGGAATGACTACAAGCACTGAATTTATTCTCTCTGGAGAAGAGACGATTGAGGGGGGATATGATATCAATGTACAAATACTGTACTGGTGACTAGTGATGTCGCAAACCTAAAATTTGCCGTTCGCGAACGGCGAACGCGAACATCGGCAAATGTTCGCGAACCGGCGAACCGGGCGAACCGCCATAGAGTTCAATAGGCAGGCGAATTTTAAAACACACAGGGACTCTTTCTGGCCACAATAGTGATGGAAAAGTTGTTTCAAGGGGACTAACACCTGGACTGTGGCATACCGGAGGGGGATCCATGGCAAAACTCCCATGGAAAATTACGTAGTTGACGCAGAGTCGGGTTTTGATCCATAAAGGGCATAAATCACCTAACATTCCTAAATTGTTTGGAATAACATGCTTTAAAACATCCAGTGTGTGAATACGATCAGGTATGATGTTTTATCGGTCAAGTAGTGTAAGGGTTACGCCCGCTTCACAGTGACAGACCAAACTCTGACAGACCAAACTCCCCATTTAACAGTCAGTCAGTCCATTTGCACAACCGCAAACTCCCCATTTGCACAAGGTTGGATACCAAGCTAGCCATGCCCCGTTCCTTGTCCTCACTGACTCAGAGTCCTGTCTACAAATGCTCGCAGTTTAGGTAAAAAAATCAATGAACTTGGGTCAATAATGGCATCTGAGAATGTAGATTTAGTGGCTGTTACGGAGACATGGTTTAATGAAAGAAATGACTGGGACATAACCATACCAGGATACTCTTTATACAGAAGAGACAGAGAAGGCAAGAAAGGAGGAGGAGTGGCCCTGTATGTGAAAGATAGCATTAAATCTAACCTAATACAAGTTGGTGAGGCCAACATAGAGTCAGTTTGGGTTACGTTGCAGTTTGCTAATCATGCAGTAACTCGTGTAAGTGTGATATATAGACCACCTGGTCAAGTTAAAGAACTAGATGATCTACTAGTTGAAGAAATAGCTAAAATGACAATGAAAGGAGAAGTTATCATTATGGGAGATTTCAATCTTCCAGATATAAACTGGAAAACCAAAATAGCAAGTTCTACCAGGAGTACAGATATTCTAAATTCCCTATTGGGGTTGTCTCTGCAACAAGTGGTTGAGGAGCCAACCCGGAGGGAGGCCATTTTGGATTTGGTATTCACAAATGGGGATTCGGTATATGATGTCATTGTAGGCGAAACCTTGGGATCTAGTGATCACCAGTCAGTGTGGTTTAATATAAGAACTGTGAAAGAATCACACCACACAAAAACAAAAGTTTTTGATTTTAGAAAAACAGACTTTTCAAAAATGAAATTAGTCATAAATGAGTCCTTATCAGACTGGAACGGATTACATGGAGTCCAGGAGAAATGGGACTACTTAAAAGGTGCACTATTGAAGGCAACAGAAAATTGCATTAGACTTGTCAGTAAAAGCAAAAAAAGGAAGAGACCACTGTGGTACTCAGCAGAAGTGGCCTACATCATTAAAAATAAAAAGCTAGCATTTTGTAATTATAAAAAAACCCAGAGCAATGAAGATAAGGAAATCTACAAGATTAGGCAGAAAAAGGCCAAGCAAGTTATAAGAACTTCTAAAGCGCAGGCAGAAGAAAAACTAGCTCAGTCTATGAAAAAGGGGGATAAGACATTCTTCAGATATATAAATGAAAAAAGGAAATTAAAACAAGGAATAACTAAATTAAAAACAAAGGACGGAAGGTATGTAGAAGAGAATAAAGGGCTAGCCGACTGCCTTAATGAATACTTCTGTTCAGTTTTTACAGAAGAAAAAGAAGAAGGACCTCCACTTGAAAGGATGACTAATGAATCGTTTGATGCATGTGTCTTTACAGAGGAAGACGTTCTAAGATTGCTGTCTAAAGTGAAGACAAATAAGTCACAGGGTCCTGATGAGATACACCCAAAATTATTAAAAGAGCTTAGTGGTGAGCTGGCAAAACCATTAACAGATTTATTTAACCAATCATTAGTAACAGGAGTCGTCCTGGAAGATTGGAAATTGGCAAATGTCGTGCCCATTCACAAAAAAGGTAGTAGGGAGGAATCGAGCAACTATAGACCAGTGAGTCTGACATCAATAGTAGGCAAATTAATGGAAACCCTATTAAAGGATAGAATTGTGGAACATCTTAAATTCCATGGATTGCAAGATGAAAAACAACATGGGTTTACTTCAGGGAGATTATGTCAAACAAATCTTATAGATTTTTTTGACTGGGTGACTAAAATAATAGACGGTGGAGGTGCAGTAGACATTGCATATCTAGATTTTAGTAAGGCTTTTGACACTGTCCCACATAGAAGACTTATCAATAAACTACAGTCATTGAGCATGGACTCCCATATTGTTGAGTGGATTAGGCAGTGGCTGAGTGACAGACAACAGAGGGTTGTAGTCAATGGAGAACATTCAGAACAAGGTCATGTTACCAGTGGGGTACCTCAGGGATCTGTACTGGGACCAATTTTGTTTAATATCTTCATAAGTGATATTGCAAAAGGCCTCGATGGTAAGGTTTGTCTTTTTGCTGATGACACAAAGATATGTAACAGGGTTGATGTTCCTGGAGGGAAATGCCAAATGGAAAAGGATTTAGGAAAACTAGAAGAATGGTCAGAACTCTGGCAACTGAAATTTAATGTGGATAAGTGCAAGATAATGCACCTGGGGCGTAAAAACCCAAGGGCAGAATATAGAATATTTGACACAGTCCTGACCTCAGTATCTGAGGAAAGGGATTTAGGAGTAATTATTTCAGAAGACTTAAAGGTGGGAGGACAATGTAATAGAGCAGCACGAAATGCCAGCAGAATGCTTGGATGTATAGGGAGAGGTATAAGCAGTAGAAAGAGAGAAGTGCTTATGCCTCTATACAGAACACTGGTGAGACCTCACTTGGAGTATTGTGCTCAGTACTGGAGGCCATATCTCCAGAAGGATATAGATACTCTAGAGAGAGTTCAGAGAAGAGCTACTAAACTAGTACATGGATTGCAGGAAAAAACTTACCAGGAAAGGTTAAAGGACCTTAACATGTATAGCTTGGAAGAAAGAAGAGACAGAGGGGATATGATAGAAACTTTTAAATACATAAAGGGAATCAACTCGGTAAAGGAGGAGAGCATATTTAAAAGAAGAAAAACTACCACAAGAGGACACCGTTTTAAACTAGAGGGGCAAAGGTTTAAAAGTAATATGAGGAAGTATTACTTTACTGAGAGAGTAGTGGATGCATGGAATAACCTTCCTGCAGAAGTGGTAGCTGCAAATACAGTGAAGAAGTTTAAGCATGCATGGGATAGGCATAAGGCTATCCTTCATATAAGATAGGGCCAGGGACTATTCATAGGATTCAGATATATTGGGCAGACTAGATGGGCCAAATGGTTCTTATCTGCCGACACATTCTATGTTTCTATGTTTCTATGAAGGTCTCTTCCTCCACCCAGCCACGTACAACACCAAGGGTCCCCGAAAGGTGACAACAAGCCCCCTGGGACGCCTGCTGTGGCTGGTATTCCACCTCCTCAAAGCCACCTTCCTCCTCTGACTTCTCTTCTTCAGACTCCTCTCTCTGCGTTGCCACAGGTCCAGCAATTGACAACGACAAGGCTGCTTCTGGTGGTGATGGGGACCACAACTCTTCCTCTTCATGCTCATCTACAGCCTGATCCAGTACTCTTCGCAGGGCACGCTCCAGAAAAAACGCATATGGGATGAGGTCGATGATGTTGCCTTGGGTTCGACTGACCACCAGGGTTGTCATCTCCGCAAAAGGACGCATGTCATGAGCCTACAGCCATTGTTCATGAGCATTCAGTAACGCGGCCAAAAAATACCCAGCCCTGCAGAAAGAATGAAAGAAAATGAATGTTTTTTCTATGAAAAATTATCCTGCGGATCGCTTTTGGTCTGTTCACAATGAAGCAACGACCTTATCATCTGGGGTGTGCCAACACACTCCTAGAGGTGATCGCTTCATTGTGATACGCAAGCCCCTTCACCACGACAAGGTAACGATCACGAAGGGGAATTGACACATGTATGTGCCTTTTTTTTGTTCTTTGTTTTTTTGCAGCCACAGTGTAGCACCAGAGGCCAGAAAAATTAGGCATGTACACATGCATGAAAAAGTAGGTATTGTTGCAGCCGCTGCTGTAGCAGCGGCCTGAAAATGAGGTTTTCAAGGCAGAAAGTGCACTAAAACATTGCGGCTTGAACCGTAGTTGGTGGCGGAGACGTCACGTAAGTCATCCGGCATGCAGAGAATGATTAAATACAGCAGCGTGTGGACCATTTTTAGCCCAAGGCATCTCAGTCATCACCAGGCCTTTTTTAGTCAAATGCATCCCCCACTGTCAGTCCCTTCGGGATCCATGCCTCATTCATCTTAATAAACGTGAGGTAATCAAGACTTTTTTGACCTAGGCGACTTCTCTTCTCAGTGACAATACCTCCTGCTGCGCTGAAGGTCCTTTCTGACAGCACACTTGAAGCGGGGCAGGCCAGAAGTTCAATGGCAAATTGGGATAGCTCAGGCCACAGGTCAAGCCTGCACACCCAGTAGTCAAGGGGTTCATCGCTCCTCAGAGTGTCGATATCTGCAGTTAAGGCAAGGTAGTCTGCTACCTGTCGGTCGAGTCGTTCTCTGAGGGTGGACCCCGAAGGGCTGTGGCGATGCGTAGGACTAAAAAAGCTCCGCATGTCCTCCATCAACAAGACGTCTGTAAAGCGTCCTGTCCTTGCCGGCGTGGTTGTGGTGGTAGGAGGATTACTTTCACCTCTTCCCCTGTTGGATTCCCGTTGTGTTTTGACATCACCATTATATGCTGTGTAAAGCATACTTTTCAATTTATTTTGTAGCTGCTGCATCCTTTGCGACTGCCGGTAATTGGGTAACATATCAGAGACTTTCTGCTTATACCGGGGGTCTAGTAGCGTGGCCACCCAGTACAGGTCATTCTCCTTCAGCCTTTTTATACGAGGGTCCCTCAACAGGCATGACCGCATGAAAGACCCCATTTGCACAAGGTTGGATGCCGAGCTACTCATGTCCAATTCCTCGTCCTCACTGATGTCATTGAAGGTGTGTTCTTCCCCCCAGCCACGTACAACACCACGGGTTCCAGATAGGTGACAATGAGCACCCTGGGATGCCTGCTGTGGTTGGTGTTCCTCCTCCTCAAAGCCACATTCCTCCTCTGACTCCTCTTCCTCACACTCCTCTTCCAGTGTTGCCGCAGGTCCAGCAAGCAAGTGTTTCTGGTGGTGGTGATGGTGACCACAACTCTTCCTCTTCCTCTTCACGCTCATCTACGGCCTGATCCAGCACTCTTCGCAGGGCACGCTCCAGGAAAAAAACATATGGGATGATGTCGCTGATGGTGCCTTCGGTGCAAATCACTAGGTTTGTCACCTCCTCAAAAGGACGCATGAGCCTACAGGCATTGCGCATGAGCGTCCAGTAACGTGGCAAAAAAATACCCAGCTCCGCAGAGGCTGTCCTAGCACCCCGGTCATACAAATACTCGTTGACCGCTTTTTCTTGTTGGAGCAGGCGGTCGAACATTAGCAGTGTTGAATTCCAACGTGTCGGGCTGTCGCAAATCAAGCGCCTCACTGGCATGTTGTTTCGCCACTGAATATCTGCAAAGTGCGCCATGGCCGTGTAGGAACGCCTGAAATGGCCACACACCTTCCTGGCCTGCTTGAGGACGTCCTGTAAGCCTGGGTACTTCTGCACAAAGCGTTGCACAATCAGATTCAACACATGTGCCATGCACGGCACATGTGTCAACTTGCCCAAATTCAATGCCCCCAACAAATTGCTTCCGTTGTCACACACCACTTTGCCGATCTCCAGTTAGTGCGGGGTCAGCCACTGATCCACCTGTGCGTTCAGGGCGGACAGTAGTGCTGGTCCGGTGTGACTCTCTGCTTTCAGGCAAGTCAACCCCAAGACAGCGTGACACTGTCGTATCCGGCATGTGGAATAGCCTCTGGGGAGCTGGGGGGGTGCAGTTGGTGTGGAGCAAGACGCAACAGCAGAAGAGGACTCAGCCGAGGAGGTTAGCAAAGAGGATGGAGTAGGAGGAGTAGAGGAGGTGGCAGCAGGCCTGCCTGCAAGTCGTGGCGGTGTCACCAACTCCTCTGCAGCAGAGCCACGCATTCCATGCTTGGCAGCCGCCAGCAGGTTTACCCAATGCGCAGTGTAAGTTATATACCTGCCCTGACCGTGCTTTGAAGACCAGCTATCAGTGGTCAGATGGACCCTTGCCCCAACACTGTGTGCCAGACGTGACATGATTTCCTTTTCCACAATAGAGTACAGGTTGGGGATTGCCTTTTGTGAAAAATAATTTTGGCCGGGTACCTTCCACTGCGGTGTCCCAATAGCGACAAATTTTTTGAAGGCCTCAGACTCCACCAGCTTGTATGGTAAAAGCTGGCAGGCTAAGAGTTCCGACAAGCCAGCTGTCAGACGCCGGGCAAGGGGGTGACTCTGTGAGATTGGCTTCTTACGCTCAAACATTTCCTTGACAGACACCTGACTGTGGGCAGGTGAGCAGGAACTGCTGAAGGTGAGAGGCGGAGGGGCGGGTTGTTGATAGGGGGCATGGAGGACAGCAGTGGTTGACGTGGCTGAAGATGCTGGACCAGGAGGAGGATGGTGGCTTTCAGTTTGTGTGCTGCTTTTACTCATGTGTTGATCCCATAGGCGTTTGTGATGTGAGATCATGTGCCTTCGCAAAGCAGTTGTACCTAGGTGGGTGTTGGACTTCCCACGACTCAGTTTCTTTTGGCACAGGTTACAAATGGCATCGCTGATATCAGAGGCAGACACACAAAAAAAATGCCACACTGCTGAGCTTTGCAAGGACGGCATTCTGGTGGTGGCAACAGCTTGCGTTGATTGGCGTGCTGTCAGGCTGACCCCGGGTGCCGAATCTACATGCTGTCTGACTGCACCACTAGCTCCTTTCGATGACCTCCTCCCCCTGCTTCCAACTCGTCTCCTCCTCCTCTCTGTCTCCCCATCTGAACTTTCCCCCTCTTCTTCTGCTCTTCGAGCAGGCACCCAGGTGACATCCACAGACACATCGTCATCATCAGCCGCTTCACTTGACAACTCAGCAAAGGCAGCAGCAGCAGGTACAACATCATCATCATCATCACAATGTACGTCCATGTGTATAATGCTGCCTGACTGAGACATATCCCCGTTATCTACATCCTCTGGCACTAATAGTTGCGCATCACTTATTTCTTCCAACTGATGTGAAAATAACTCCTCTGACGGATCAAGTGAAGCGGCTGTGGTGCTAGTGTTGGTGGTGGCGCCGGCGGGCTGGCGAGTGGTAAATTGAGAGGTGCCCGAAGCTGAGCTGGAGGAGGATGGTGCATTAAGGTTCCGAGCGGAAGCTGTAGACGATTGGGTGTCCTGTGTAAGCCAGTCAACTATGTCCTCAGAATTTTTTGAGTTCAGGGTCTGTGGTGGCCTCTGAACACTGGGCATTATTCTAGGGCCTAAGGAAATCACAGCACCACGACCACGACGGCCCTTGCGGGGTGGCCTGCCTCTGCCTGTCATTTTTTTTAATGTGTTGTACTATGAGTGCAAGGTGCTGTGCCACCCTATAGGAGTGTTGGGCAGTGGGTACAGTACACTCTGTGGACCTGACAGTCACTGGCACCCAGGCAACTGCAATTATAAAAAAAAAATATATTTTTTTTTTTACTTTGCAAGCTGCTGTGCCACCTTATATATCAGTGGTGGGTGGGCAGTGGCACAGTACACTCTCTGTGGACCTGACAGCAGTCACTGGCACCCAGGCAACTGCAATTAAAATATATATATATATTTTTTTACTTTGCAAGCTGCTGTGCCACCTTATATATCAGTGGTGGGTGGGCAGTGGCACAGTACACTCTCTGTGGACCTGACAGCAGTCACTGGCACCCAGGCAACTGCAATTATAAAAAAAATATATATATTTTTTTACTTTGTAAGCTGCTGTGCCACCTTATATATCAGTGGTGGGTGGGCAGTGGCACAGTACACTCTCTGTGGACCTGACAGCAGTCACTGGCACCCAGGCAACTGCAATTAAAAAATATATATATATATATTTTTACTTTGCAAGCTGCTGTGCCACCTTATATATCAGTGGTGGGTGGGCAGTGGCACAGTACACTCTCTGTGGACCTGACAGCAGTCACTGGCACCCAGGCAACTGCAATTAAAAAATATATATATATTTTTTTACTTTGCAAGCTGCTGTGCCACCTTATATATCAGTGGTGGGTGGGCAGTGGCAAAGTACACTCTCATATATAGTTACATAGTTACATAGTTAGTGAGGTTGAAAAAAGACATAAGTCCATCCAGTTCAACCTATGATGTGTGTGTGTGTGTTTGCTTTTAACCGTACATTGTATACCCCTGTATGTTGTGGTCTTTAAGGTGTCCATCCAATAGTTTTTTTAAATTATCAATGCTCCCCGCTGATACGACTGCTTGTGGAAGAGAATTCCACATCCTTACCGCTCTTACAGTGAAGTAACCCCTTACGCACTTTAAGGTTAAACCGCCTTTCCTCAAGTTTTAGTGAGTGGCCACGTGTCTTATTGTATCTCCTTTCTCTGAATAGTTTGTTCCTTATGCTAGGGTCGCCAGTACAGTATTTGTACATTGATATCATATCCCCCCTCAATCGTTTCTTCTCCAGAGAGAATAGGTTCAGTGCTTGTAGTCTTTCCTCATAGCTGATGTCCTCCATTCCCCTAATTATTTTTGTTGCCCTTCTCTGGACTTTCTCCAGTTCCAGCACATCCTTCCTGAGGACCGGTGCCCAGAACTGGACAGCATACTCCAGATGTGGCCGGACCAGAGTCTCGTAGAGTGGAAGAATAATCTCTTTATTTCTGGAGTGAATCCCCTTTTTTATACAACCCAGTATTCTGTTGGCTTTGCTTGCGGCGGCTTGGCATTGCATGCCACTGCCAAGCCTGTTGTCTACCAGTACCCCCAGGTCCCTTTCCATCCTAGACTCACCCAGAGGTTCCCCCCCCCCTAGTGAGTAGCTTGCTTTCTGGTTTCTGGCCCCCATGTGCATTACTTTACATTTTTCTACATTAAATCTCATCTGCCATGTAGTTGCCCACCCCGTTATTTTGTTCAGGTCTGCTTGCAAGATTTCCACATCCTGCATAGAAGATATTGGCATGCCTAATTTAGTATCATCTGCAAATACTGAGATTGTACTAGATATCCCCTCCTCTAGATCATTTATGAATAAATTAAACAGGATTGGTCCCAGGACAGAACCCTGGGGGACCCCACTTTCCACTCCCGCCCAATCTGAGTACTCCCCATTAATCACCACCCTCTGTACTCTCCCCTGGAGCCAGTTCTTTATCCAGGTACTCACCTTATGGTCCATACCTACCTTCCTTAGTTTGTACAGTAAGCGTTTGTGGGGAACGGTGTCAAAGGCCTTTGCAAAGTCCAGATACACCACATCCACAGGCTTACCTTTATCTAAGTGGCAGCTCACTTCATCGTAGAAGGTTAATAGATTGGTTTGGCACAAACGATTTTTCATGAATCCATGCTGATTACTACTTATAATACCGTTTTCATTACTAAAGTCTTGTATGTGGTCCCTTATCATCCCCTCCAAAATTTTGCAGACTACTGATGTTAGGCTGACGGGCCTATAGTTACCCGGGATATATCTCGGCCCCTTTTTAAATATCGGTACCACGTTGGCTTTTTTCCAATCAGCTGGCACCATACCCGTCTGTAAACTATCCTTAAAGATCAAGAATAATGGTCTGGCAATCACCTGGCTGAGCTCATTAAGAACCCTTGGGTGCAAGCCATCCGGTCCCGGGGATTTATTTATGTTAAGTTTCTCTAGTTTAGCTCTAAGTCTATCCTCTGTTAGCCATGGCGGCACTTCCTGAGGTGTATTATTTAGTTCGGCCTTACAAGCGGGGTTTGTGTAGCCCCCCGATTCCTTTGTGAAGACTGAAGAAAAGAAATTATTCAACACTTCCGCCTTTTCTCTGTCCTCTGTGGCCATTTTTCCTTTATCATCTTTTATGGGGCCAATGTGTTCTGGCCTCGCTTTCTTACTGTTTATATACTTAAAGAACTTCTTGGGGTTCTTTTTACTCTCCTCCGCTATATGTCTCTCGTGTTCTATTTTAGCCGCCCTGATTTTGTCTTTACATTTCTTATTACACTCTTTGTAGTGCTTAAATGCTGCCAATGACCCCTCAGTCTTGTATTTTTTGAAGGCCTTTTCTTTAGCTCTAATATACATTTTTATGTTGGAGTTTAGCCATCCAGGGTTTAGTTTTGCTCTTTTAAATTTATTTCCCTGTGGAATGCACTGGCCCACCCCCTTGTTAAGTATGCTCTTGAAGCACTCCCATTTTTCCTCCGTGTTCTTTGTTCCCAGGGTTCTATCCCATTTGATATTTTCTAGCAGCGAGCGCAGTTTAGGGAAATTGGCTCTTTTGAAATTCAGTGTCCTTATATTACCCTTGTGTTTCCTATTACTGTAATTAATACTGAAACCAATTGACCTATGGTCACTGTTCCCTAAGTTGTCCCGTATTTCTATATCCGTGAGCAGGTCTGTATTGTTGGTAATCAGTAGGTCAAGTACCGCATTGTTTCTTGTCGGTGCCTTCACCATCTGACCCATGAAATTGTCCTGCAAAACATTTAGGAACTGCCGAGCCTTGGCTGAATGCGCGGTTCCTTCTGCCCAGTCTATATCAGGATAATTAAAGTCCCCCATTATAATGACATTTCCCATCCTTGCTGCCAATCCTATCTGTAACATGAGGTCTGCCTCACCCTCCTCCCTCAGGTTGGGGGGCCTATAGCATACGCCCAATATTACCTTCCCCACCGTGCCTTTCCTTTGAAGCTCTACCCATAGGGATTCTGCCTCGTCCATAGCTCCATTATTAATATCATCCCTCATATTTACCTGTACATTGGCACCCAGGCAAAAAAAAAAATATATATTTTTTTACTTTGCAAGCTGCTGTGCCACCTTATACTGTATATATATATATATATATATATATATATATATATATATATATATATATATATATATATATATAAAAAATACACAAATACCAGCCCTTAGAAGGGCTTTTTGGGGTGCTGTCCTTACAGCAGTAGTTGACCAAGAACACTGCAAGACCAGGAACACTGACTAACTGTCCCTAGCTTAACAGCAGCAGCAGCAGCAGCTCTCCCTGCTCTCACTACCCACACTGCTTCAGAATGATCTAAGATGGATGCTGCCCTTGCTTATTTATAGGAGGTGGGAGGGTGTGGGAGGGAGGTATGCTGATTGGCTGGAAATGTGCCTGCTGACTGTAAAGTTCAGGGTCAAAGTTTGCCTCAATGATGTATTATGGGGGGCGGACCGAACATCGCATATGTTCGCCCGCAGCGGCGAACGCGAACATGCTAAGTTCGCCGGGAACTGTCCGCCGGCGAACAGTTCGGTACACCTCTACTGGTGACCCAAGCATATGGAAAAACCTATTCAGAGAAAGGAAATACAATAAGACGCGTGGCCACTCACTAAAACTAGAGGAAAGGCGGTTTAACCTTAAAATACGCAGGGGGTTCTTCACTATAAAAGCAGTAAGGATGTGGAATTCTCTTCCGCAAACAGTTGTATCAGCAGGGAGCATTGATAGTTTCAAAAAACTATTAGATGGGCACCTTAAAGACCACAACATACAGGGGTATACAATCTGTGGTTAACAGTAGACACACACACATCATAGGTTGAACTGGATGGACTGATGTCTTTTTTCAACCTCACTAACTATGTAACTATGTAACTATTTAACTATATGGCAGCCTGGAGTGGTGGCATCGCTATGAGAGTGCGGAACCCACCCGGGTGACACCCGCCAGAGGGTGACACCTGGTCCGGACTGACAGGGGTGCCGAGGCTCCCTCCTTCCCTTTTGGGATCTCTGCTATCCCCTCAGCTCCACACAATGTGCGGGGAGGGTGGGGGAGTGAGACAAAAACAGACAGGGTGCACGGGTCCTCCCACACACCCCCACAATCGCATCTCTCTTCGGCTGCAGGGATTTCTCTCCATGTAGGCTGCACTCACTGCAGGGTGCAGAACGGACTATAACTGCCTCCTCCTTGGCTCTAGCGTTCAAGTACATAAGCCATGAGGATTAGCCAGGGAGAAGAAGGAGGTCTTTAAACCGCTTCTGCAGGGACTCCGATGCACGGGGCAGGTGGCTCCAAGTGCCGCCTGCCACCCGCGATCGCTCCCCGCTGAGAGAGAAGGACGGTCAGCTGTTGTAAACACAGCTGACCGTTCTTCTCTTTGGAATGACCACAGAGCGCCTGTGATCCTTCTATATAGGATCACAGGTCTCTATGATCATTTCACAAGCCCCGCCCCCATAAAGTTAGAAACATGCCCCTAGGTACACATCTAACCCCTTTATCACCCACTGTGTTAACCCATTCCCTGCCAGTGTCATTATTACAGTAACAGTGCATATTTTTAGCACTGATTACTGTAGTAATGTCACTGGTCCCCCCAAAAGTGTCAAAAATGTTAATTAGGGGTGCGATCTGTCCACCACAATGTCACAGTCCCACAAAAAATAGCAGATTACCGCCATTACTAGTAAAAAAAAAATGAAAAATAATAAAAATGACGACCATAGTAAGTAGACGCGATAACTTTTGCTCAAACCAATCAAAATACGCTTATTGCGATTTTTTTTACCAAAAATATGTAGCAGAATACAAATTGGCCTAAAATGTAAAACATTTTTGATTTTTACAGTTTTCTTTTTTTTTGGGGAATGTTATATAGCAGAAAGTGAAAATGATTTATTTATTTTTTTCAGAATTGTCGCTTTTTTTGTTTATAGCGCAAAAAAAAAAAAAAAAAAAATCGCAGAGGTGATCAAATACCACCAAAAGAAAGCTCTGTTTGTGGGGAAAAAACATACCGTATTTTCCGGCGTATAAGACGACTTTTTAACCCAGGAAAATCTTCTCAAAAGTCGGGGGTCGTCTTATACGCCGGGTATCGTCTTATAGGGCGGATGCTGAAACTTCGGAGCCGACTGAACTATGCGGTAGGGGGGGGGGGACTCAAAAAGGGCCACGGTATGCCTGCTTGGATTGGCTCTCCCTGCTTCCAAGCCCTCCCTGTCTCAGAGACTATGGTATGCCTCTTTCACCCGTCTGGCCCGCCCTTGTATCCTATTACCGTACCTCCTTCTCTTTGTCTCGGTCCTGTGGACTGCAGTAAAGCGGTGCAGGCGCGCATGTGCGAGATCTGAGAGGCAGAGAAGAAGGTACGGTAACAGGATACAATGGCGGGCCAGACGGGTGAAAGAGGCATGTTTTTCTGGTCACATGGCTGCTCTCTCTCTCTCTCTATCTCTTTTTTGCATACCCCGGGTATATGGTATTTTTAATCATAGATAGCATCTAGGTGCTGGATCACACTATATAAATGTGGAAGGGCTGGTTGTGTACAGAAAGCAAAAATATCTTTGCATTACAGACAGGATGCTGAATTCAAACATGCATTCAAAAATTAAAAAACACTGTCACTGAGATCAGGGGCCATTTTTTATTTTGTTTCCTGAGTTAAAACTTGCCAAATATATTATCCTCTAACTATTGGGTCATAGTTTGAAATAAAATATTGAAATATTGACCATATTGAAATCAAATGTGATGCTTTTTTAATTTGTATTTGGTGTGCCAAAATCTATATTTTACCTGGAAAAGTTGGGGGTCGTCTTATACGCCCAGTCGTCTTATACGCCGGCAAATACGGTAAATTTTATTTGGGTACAGTGTGGCACGAATGCACAATCGTCCATTAAATTAATACAGTGCCGAATCACAAAAAATTAAGGAGGCAAATCCTTCCGGTCCAGAAGTGGTTAATAACAGGAGTCTTAGAGTCTTAGAGACCAAGAACAAAGGATGTGTTGGGCGCTTGTGCCGTAGGATGGGTCCCCAATTAGATGGAAGAAAAAGAGGGGGGAACAGTCAGGACTTCTAAGTTGTGTGGTGTTCCGGTGCTATCTCGGAGGGCAGCGCTGTTTACAGGCAGAAGCAGAGATCCCGCTGACACACAAGGAAAAGAAGGTCAGGCGCCGCTGAGTGTAGCAGTGAAAATTTTATTGCATGACATTAATAAAAACTTACATTTAGGTAGGTGCTTGTCCTCATAGCTCCTAAATCTCTTCATGTACGTGGCACTTCCGCCCTCAGGCCGACCAGCAGCCGGGAGATGACGATACCAGGGGAAGCCAATGGGGCGAGCCGGGTAAAGCTTAGACAGCGGTGAATCGCAAGTCTACCAATGATGATGTAACGCGTTTCGGAGCATGCGTACAAAGCTCCTTGCTCAGACAATAGAGAAGACCTGCATAACACGGTCATATAAAGGCTAATTGAGGAAATCACAGTAGAGGGGCGGAACACTCTGCACTAGAAGGAGTTCCGGTGCTATGGTCACTACAGAAACTGATATATAGATATATTTATGAATATATTACAAGAAGGTCATTAATAATAAAAAACTATTACTATTATATAGAAAAGTGTCAGATATATAAAAAAATAATAATAACAAATAAAAAATCAAAAAATAATAAAAAAAATGAAAATTCATTAGAGTGATAGATGCGCCAAAATAGCACAATTTAATAATTAATAAATATAAATAGATTAGTTAATAAAATGGAATCACAGAAATGCACTCACAAAACTACCTACACCCTACAGGATAGTGTTGACATCAAGCTCCTCATTAAGTCCCCCAGGTGAGAGGACATCCAGGGCATATATCCAGTAGGTTTCCCTCTGGCAGAGCCGCTTAAACCTCTCCGCCGCAGGGAAACCTTTCTGGATAGATTAGATCACCCACACACGCAGGCCATCGGTAGATTTGGCATGATGTTGCAGAAAGTGTCTCGGGACACTATGTATATCCTTGCCCTCCTGTATATACCGCCTGTGCTGACCGAAGCATGCTCGCAACGCACGTATCGTTTTGCCTACATAGTGTAGACCACATGGACACATTAGACAGTAGACTGCAAAGTCAGAGGAACAGGTATGGAACTCGTTAATTCCATAGGTGGTCCCCTTAACCGTGAAGTCCTTTTGGCTATGTGTGACGAATTGACATGTCAGGCATAGTGGTTTCAGGCATTAGTACATGCTGGCCATTTTGAAGAATAACAAAGAAGGTGACTGACGTTTATTTGTTTTTAGTTTGCTAGGGGCAATTTTTGCCTTAATATTTGAGGCTTTTCGATATGAGAATTTTGGTTTTTTAGGTAGCTGTAATTTAAGATGTGGATCCTGGAGTAGTAGAGGCCAGTGTTTCCCCACTACTTGTTCCATCTGGCGGTGACGATTATGGAACTGTGTAGTAAATCTCATTTGCATATTATTATCATCCTCCCTAGACTTCCTACCCATAGTAAGTGATGGCGTAATACAGAGGTGGGGGACTTGAGTCACAAGACTTGACTTGAGTCAGACTTAAGTCACCAGTTTGAGGTCTTGAGACTTTCTTGACTAAAATTAATAGAAGGCTCGACTTGACTTTGACTTGGTATTCATGACTTGAGACTTGACATTGACTTGAGACATATGACTCGAAATTACTTTACTTTTTTAAGTTATTAAATATTTGTATTTTCTCAAGATGTGTTAAAGCAAAATGAATGTGCCTGTTATGTTTCTGACACCACAGTCACTTAAAACACCTCAGTGTTAGAGATGGACAAACATCGGCCGGGGAGGTTCGCGAACGTCAGCCGCAAAGTTTCTCAAAAGTCCGCGAACCGCAAGTTCGCGGCGGGCCCCATTGACTTTAATGGGAGGCGAACTTTAAAAACCTTTAAGTCATATTTGCAGCCACAAAAGATGTACTAACTGTGCACAAATAGTCCCAGCACATGGACAATGTCATAACAGAAGTATTGCAATTGGAAAAGTTGCCCTAATTTTTTTTTTTTTTTTTACAGCAAAAAATAATTTTTTTTTTTTCATAAATCAGTCAGAACTGACAGCAGCCGGTAAATACATGTCTAATACATATAGGGTCCATTCAGACATCTGTAAAATGGGTCCGCATCCATTCCACAATTTGGCGGAACCTTTACAGACCCGTTGATTTTCAATTCCAGTCTGAAAAATTAGGTATTCACAGGATAAAGTGTCGGCCATTCCAGGCCCCAAAAATTAGCCCACATGGGTTTACCTGACAGCTAAGAACGTAGTATTCTGTGGCTGAAGGTACATTAGGCATTCACAGGATACAGAAGTGAGTGTCAGGTAGTATTGGCCCCAAAAATCAGCCCACATGGGTTTACCTGACAGCTAAGAATGTTGTATTCTGTGGCTGAAGGTACATTAGGCATTCACAGGATACAGAAGTAAGTGTCGGCCATTCCAGGCCCCAAAAATTAGCCCACATGCGTTTACCTGACAGCTAAGAACATAGTATTCTCTGGCTGAAGGTACATTAGGCATTCACAGGGTACAGAAGTAAGTGTTGGCCAGTATTGGCCCCAAAAATTAGCCCACATTGGTTTACCTGACAGCTAAGAACGTTGTATTCTGTGGCTGAAGGTACATTAGGCATTCACAGGATACAGAAGTAAGTGTCGGTCAGTATAGGCCCCAAAAATTAGCCCACATGGGTTTACCTGACAGCTAGAGATGTACCGAACTGTTCGCCGGCGGACAGTTCCCGGCGAACTTCGCATGTTTGCGTTCGCCTCGGCGGGCGAACATATGCAATGTTCGGTCCGCCTCCTATACATCATCATTGAGGCAAACTTTGACCCTGAACCTCACAGTCAGCAGACACATTCCAGGCCAATCAGTATACCTCCCTCCCACACCCTCCCACCTCCTTTAAATAAGCAAGGGCAGCATCCATCTTAGATCATTTCTGAAGCAGTGTGTTAGTGAGAGCAGGGAGAGTGCTGCTGCTGCTGCTGCTGTTAATAGCTAGGGACAGTTGTTAGTCAGTGTTCCCGGTCTTGTTAGTCAGTGTTCTTGGTACACTCCTGCTGTAAGGACAGCACCCCAAAAAGCCCTTCCTAGGGCTGGTATTTGAGTTTTTTTTTTGGATATATATATATATCTATTGTCCCCAAAAAGCCCTGTTTAGGGCTGGTATTTGTGTAATTTTTTTTGTTCTGTGATATATATTGTCCCCAAAAGCCCTTTTTAGGGCTGATATTTGAGTATTTATATATATATATATATATACAGTATATATATATATACATATATATATATATATATATATATATTGTGCACTGCAGTTGCCTGCCCGCTGTGTGTGAGAGGCCACAGACCCACCACAGACTGTATTGTGTGCACACCACACTCATGTCTGGTGGCACAGGCACAGTACCTTGCATTTTAAATTTTTTTTTTTTCCTCTGTCATAATTGCAGTGAGTGCTGTGTACCCACTGCAGTGCCCACCACTGATATATATATACGTTGGCACAGCATCTTGTTGAAAATTGAAAAAAAAAATATTTTTTATTATTGCAGTTGCCTGGGCTGCCAGTGACTGTCAGGTCCACAGAGTGTACTGTGCCCACTGCAGTGCCACTGCCCACCCACCACTGATATATACAGTGGCACAGCAGCTTGCAAATTAAAAATATATATATATATTTTTTTATAATTGCAGTTGCCTGGGTGCCAGTGACTGTCAGGTCCACAGAGTGTACTGTGCCCACTGCAGTGCCACTGTCCCCCCACCACTGATATATACGGTGGCAGGCATGACTTTTTTTGGATTAGTGTCTGGGGGGGGGGGGGGGGTCTAAAAAGCGTACCTGTAAAGTTTCAGCTCTGTAGCATGTCCAGAACCAGAAAAAAAAGATCATATAGGTGTAAAAGGGGTTCCCACCATCCCTGCTCTACTGAAAAATTATCTTTTTTTCTGGTTCTGGACATGCTACAGAGCTGAAAATTCACAGGTACACTTTTTAGACCCCCTAGACACTAAATCACACAAAAAAAGTTCTTAAAAATTGTCATTTTTGATAGAGAGCCAATTATTGGAAAAATTAAAAAAAAAATTCTTTGGATTTAGTGTCTGGGGGGTCTAAAAAGTGTACCTGTGAAGTTTCAGCTCTGTAGCATGCCCAGAACCAGAAAAAAAAGATCATATAGTTATAAAAAGGAGGGTTCCCACCATCCCTGCTCTACTGAAAAATGATCTTTTTTTTCTGGTTCTGGACA
Organism: Pelophylax lessonae; assembly: GCF_965119305.1. Classification (NCBI taxonomy): domain Eukaryota; kingdom Metazoa; phylum Chordata; class Amphibia; order Anura; family Ranidae; genus Pelophylax; species Pelophylax lessonae. The sequence continues at coordinate 219,517,442 of NC_138776.1, read as the reverse complement.
TGCTACAGAGCTGAAACTTCACAGGTACACCTTTTAGACCCCCCAGACACTAAATCACACACACAAAAAAAAGTTCTTAAAAATTGTCATTTTTGATAGAGAGCCAATTATTGAAAAAATAAAAAAAAAAAAACAAAAAACAAAAAAAAAAAAATGTCTTTGGATTTATTGTCTGATGGGGGTCTAAAAAGTGTACCTGTGAAGTTTCAGCTCTGTAACATGTCCAGAACCAGAAATAAAATTAGAATTAGGGTTAGGTTAGGGCTAGGGTTAGGGTTAGGGTTAGGGTCAGGGCTAAGATTAGGGCTATTTTTAGTGCTTAGGGTTAGAGGGTTAGGGTTAGAGGGGTAGGGTTACTAACTCTAACCCTAAGTATCTCACCATAACCCTAACCCTATCCCCTAACACTAAACCTAACCCTAACCCTCTAACCATAACCCTAACCCTCTAACCTTAACCCTAACCCTCTAAGCCTAGCCATAAAAATAACCCTAACCCTAGCCCTAAGCCTAACCCTAGCCCTAACCCTAATTCATATTTTTTTCTGGTTCCGGACATGCTACAGAGCTGAAACTTCACAGGTACACTTTTTAGACCCCCCAGATGCTAAATCCAAAGAAATTTTTTATTTTTATTTTTTTTTAATTTTTCCAATAATTGTCTCTCTATCAAAAAGGACATTTTTTAAGAACTTTTTTTTGTGCGATTTAGTGTCTGGGGGGTCTAAAAAGTGTACCTGTGAAGTTTCAGCTCTGTAGCATGTCCAGAACCAGAAAAAAAAATTAGAATTAGGGTTAGGGCTAGGGTTAGGGCTAGGGTTAGGGTTAGGGCTAGGGTTAGGGTTATTTTTAGTGCTTAGGGTTAGACTGTTAGGGTTAGAGGAGTAGGGGTAGGGTTACTAACTCTAACCCTAAGTATCTCACCGTAACCCTAACCCTAGCCCCTAACACTAAACCTAACCCTTAAAGCCCAGTTCCTGTCCCATTTTGGTCGGTTCTGGTCTGTTTGCGGTTGTTTGCGGTGCGTTAAACGGGGAGTTTGGTCTGTCACTGTGAAGCGGGCGTAACCCTTACACTACCTGATCGATACAACATCATACCTGATCGTATACACACACTGGATTTTTTAAAGCACGTTATTCCAAACAATTTAGGAATGTTAGGTGATTTATACCCTTTATGGATTAGAACCCGACTCTACGTAATTTTCCATGGGAGTTTTGCCATGGATCCCCCTCCGGCATGCCACAGTCCAGGTGTTAGTCCCCTTGAAACAACTTTTCCATCACTATTGTGGCCAGAAAGAGTCCCTGTGGGTTTTAAAATTCGCCTGCCTATTGAAGTCTATGGCGGTTCGCCGGTTCGCGAACATTTGCGATGTTCGCGTTCGCCGTTCGCGACATCACTACTGACAGCTAAGAACGTAGTATTCTGTGGCTGAAGGTACATTAGGCATTCACAGGATACAGAAGTGTCGGCCAGTATAGGCCCCAAAAATTAGCCCACATGGGTTTACCTGACAGCTAAGAACGTAGTATTTGGTGGCTGGAGGTACATTAGGCATTCACAGAAAAAATAATTTTCGGCCTTGAAAGGCCCCAAAAATTTGCCATTCAATGGGCACGAAATGCCTTTTATGCCGCTGTATGTAGCGAAGCCAAGGACCAGGAATTGCTGTGGGTGGATGGCGGTCTGGCAGGTATTTGTGGCGTGGCATGAGGAATTTGAATGAAACATGGTCTATCGGTCACATGTGTTGAATTCCTCAGGGATCCATGCCTCATTCATTTTTATAAATGTGAGGTAGTCTACACTGTCATGAGATAGGCGAGTGCGCTTATCAGTCACGATCCCCCCCTGCTACGCTGAACGTCCTTTCGGACAGGACACTGGACGGGGGGCAAGCCAACAGTTCGATTGCAAATTGTGCAAGCTCTGGCCAGAGGTCAGGCCTGCCCACCCAGTAGTCCAGGGGTTCATCACTCCTTAGAGGGTCCTCATCGGCCGTTATCCCGATGTAGTCGGACACCTGTCGGTCTAGGCGTTCCCTGATGCTGGATCCGGAGTACAGCTGTTGATGGTTCGGCTGAAAGAAGGATCTCATATCTGAAGTGACCAAGACATCTTCAAACCGCCCTCTTCTTGCAGGCGCTGTTGGATTGCTACCCGCAACTGTCTCTCTGTGACTGGCAATTCCTCTGCCAGCGCACGCAAAGCAGAATGCAGCATTTCACGCAGCAAGGCCTGGAAGTGCTGCATTCTGAGATTGTGGTAACATTTCCGCCATTTTTTGTTTGTACTGGGGGTCTAAGTACGTTGCCACACAGTACTGGTCCTTAGCCTTTATGCTTTTCATACGGAGGTCCCCCTTAACCACTTAAGCCCCGGAGGATTTGGCTGCTAAAGGTCCAGACCCCTTTTTTCAACTTGGCACTTCGTGACTTTAACTGATAATTGCGCGGTCATGCAATGCAGTACCTAAACGAAATTTACGTCCTTTTTTTCCCACAAACAGAGCTTTCTTTTGGTGGTATTTGTTCACCTCTGCGCTTTTTATTTTTTGCGATATTAATAAAAAAAGAGCGAAAATTTTGCAAAAAAATGACATTTTCAACTTTGTCTTTTAAAAAATATCCAATATACTCAATTTATGTCATTTCTTTTGGCCAAAATATATTTAGCTACATGTCTTTGACAAAAAAAAAATCAATGAGCGTATTTTTATTGGTTTGCGCAAAAGTTATAGCGTCTACAAACTATGGTGTAAATACTGAAATTTACGAAGCTTTAATTTCTGACTGCCTATCTCATTTCATGAAGTGCTAAAATGGCGGGGCAGTACAAAACCCCCCCAAACTACCACTTTTTGGAAAGTAGACATCCTAAGGAATGTTCTGAGGGGCATGTTGAGCTCATTGAATATTTTATTTTTTTGTCACAGGTGTTTGAAAAATGACAAAAATAATTTTTTTTTTTTTTTTTTTACACAAAGTTGTCATTGAAATGATATATTGCTCACACATGCCATGGGTATATGTGTAATTACACCCCAAAATGTATTCTGCTGCTTCTCCTGAGTACAGGGATACCACATATGTGAGACTTTTTGGGAGCGTAGCTGTGTACGGGAGCCGGAAAACAAATCACCACCATCAGAATTTCAAAGGGCGTACATTTTTTATTGCATTTTCTCACTACCTATAACGGTTTTGGAGGCCCTGAAATGTCAAGATACCACAAAACCCCCCCAAATGACCCCATTTTGGAAAGTAGACACCCCAAGCTGTTTGCTGAGAGGCATGGTGAGTCCATGGAATATTTTATATTTTGCCACAAGTTTCGGGAAAATTACTATTTTTTTTTAAATTTTTTTTTTTTACACAACGTTGTCACTAAAAGATAAATTTCTCACACATGACATGGGTATATGTGGAATGACACCCCAAAATACATTCTGCCACTTCTCCTGAGTATGGGGATGCCCCATGTGTGAGACTTTTTGGGAGGCTAGCTGTGTACAGGACCGCGAAAACCAATCAACACTCTCAGGTTTTCTAATGGCGTAAATTGTTCATGTCACCTCTGCACTACCTGTCGCAGTTTCGGAGGCCCTAAAATTCCAAAATAGCACAAAACCCCCCCAAATGACCCCATTTTGCAAAGTAGACACCCCAAGCTATTTGCTGAGAGGCATGGTGAGTCCATGGAATATTTTATATTTTGCCACAAGTTCCGGGAAATATATATATATATATATATATATTTTTTTTTTTTACACAAAGTTGTCAGTAAATGATATATTGCTCACACATGCCATGGGTATATGTGAAATGACACCCCAAAATACATTCTGCTGCTTCTCCTGAGTACAAGGATACCCCATGTGTGAGACTTTTTTGCAGTCTAGCCGCGTACAGGACCCGGAAAACCAATCTGCACCTTCTGGCTTTCTAAGGGCGTAAATTGTTGATCTCACTCCTTACTACCTATCACACTTTTGAAGTCCATAAAAGGCCAAGATGGCACAAAACCCCCCCAAATGACCCCATTTTGCAAAGTAGACACTCCAATCTATTTGCTGAGAGGCATGGTGAGTATTTTGCAGCTCTCATTTTTTTTGGAAAATGAAGAAAAAACAGGAAAATGCATTTTTTTTCCTCTTTTTTCAATTTCCAAAACTTTGTGACAAAAAGTGAGATCTGCAAAACACTCAACATGCCTCTCTGCAAATAGCTCAGGGTGTCTACTTTCCAAAATGGGGTCATTTGGGGGGGTTTTGTGCTATCTTGGAATTTTAGGGCCTCCGAAACTGTGATAGGTAGTCAGGAGTGAAATCAACAATTTACGCCCTTGGAAAGCCTGAAAGTGGAGGTTGGTTTTCGGGGTCCTGTACTCGGCTAGACTGCAAAAAAGTCTCACACATGGGGTATCCCTGTACTCAGGAGAAGCAGCAGAATGTATTTTGGGGTGTCATTTCACATATACCCGTGGCATGTGTGAGCAATATATCATTTACTGACAGCTTTGTGTAAAAAAAAAAAAATATATATATATATATATATACACCCCAAAAAATATATATATCCGAAACTGTGATAGGTAGTCAGGAGTGAAATCAACAATTTACGCCCTTGGAAAGCCTGAAAGTGGAGGTTGGATTTCGGGGTCCTGTACTCGGCTAGACTGCAAAAAAGTCTCACACATGGGGTATCCCTGTACTCAGGAGAAGCAGCAGAATGTATTTTGGGGTGTCATTTCACATATACCCGTGGCATGTGTGAGCAATATATAATTTACTGACAGCTTTGTGTAAAAAAAAAAAAAATATATATATATATATATATATATATAGTTACATAGTTACATAGTTACATAGTAGGTGAGGTTGAATAAAGACAATAGTCCATCCAGTTCAACCTGTGTAGGCATGTGTGGCTGTAATCATCCCGGAACTTGTGGTAAAATATAAAATATTCCATGGACTCACCATGCCTCTCAGCAAACAGCTTGGGGTATCTACTTTCCAAAATGGGGTCATTTGGGGGGGTTTTGTGCTATCTTAGAATTTTAGGGCCTCCGAAACTGTGATAGGTAGTCAGGAGTGAAATCAACAATTTACGCCTTTGGAAAGCCTGAAAGTGGGGACTGGTTTTCGGGGACCTGTACTCGACTAGACTGCAAAAAAGTTTCACACATGGGGTATCCCTGTACTCAGGATAAGCAGCAGAATGTATTTTGGGGTGTCATTTCACATATACACATGGCATGTGTGAGCAATATATCATTTAGTGACAACTTTCTGTAAAAAAACAACAAAAAAAAAAAGAAATAATAATTTTCCCGACACTTGTAGCAAAATATAAAATATTCCATGGACTCACCATGCCTCTCAGCAAATAGCTTTGGGTGTCTACTTTTCAAAAAGGGGTCATTTGGGGGGTGTTTGAACAGTCCCGGCATTTTACGCTCAATCTTAGCCACACATCACCCACTCTTCTAACCACTTGAAAACCAAGCCTTTTCTGTGCCTTTTTGTTTACATGAAAAAATATTTTTTTTTTACTAAAAAAATTACTTTGAACCCCCAAACATTATATATTTCTTTAAAGCAGAGGCCCTATAGAATAAAATGGTGGATGTTGCAATTTTTTTTGTCACACGGTATTTGCGCACAGATTTTCCAAACGCAATTTTTGCGAAAAAAATACATTTTTTTTAAATTTATTGCACAAATACACTATATAATTCCAATTTGTTTGGTAAAATTTAAAAGATGATCTTATGCCGAGTTCATAGACACCTGACATGACATGCTTTAAAAATTGCGCACACCTGCGCAGCGGCAAAAACGTACGTACATTTTTAAAAACCTTTAAAAGTCTCTACAGGTTACCACTTTAGACTTACAGAGGAGGTCTACTGCAAGAATTACTGCACTCGATCTGGCGATCGCGGCGATACCTCACATGCATGCTGAAATTGCGGTTTACATATGACACTAGACCAACGCTTGCGTGTGCCATTGCGCGCAAGCACGGGGGAAAGGGGGCGGAGCTCGATTTTTTTTTTTTTTTGCTCTTTTATGTTATTTTGACACCTTTCCTTTAATTTTTTTTTTTTTTTTAAATCATTTTTATTGCTATCACAGTGAATTTAGATATCCCCTATGATAGCAATCGGTAGTGACAGGTACTCTTTTTTTTAAAAATTGGGGTCTTTTATACTCTAGATCTCTCCTCTGACCTTAATGCTTCTGACCACGCCAAAATTGGTGTGATAAAATACTTTCCCAATTTCCCAATGGCCCTGTTTATTTCTGGTGAAAAAGAAGTCATGAAATGCTCGTAGCCTCCGGCATCTTAGGCCATAGAGATGATTGGAGCCATTCTAATCTTCAATTAGCTCTATGGTTAGATAACTGAACCACCGGCTGCACTCTCGGGTTAACCGGTGGGACAGGAGAGCCCGAGAAAAACCACGGAAGGCTGCGGAAGGCGGCGGTGGGGGGGGGAGGCCCCTCCCACTGCATGTAAAAGCAGTCTAGCGGCCAATTACCTGCTAGGATTGCTTTTACATGTAAGCTGACCGCTGGCTGTAAAAAACGATACCAAGATGATGCCTAAATCTGCAGGCATCATCCTGGTATAACCACTCAAAGTCCAGCAACGTACCAGTACATTGCTAGTCCTTGTTTGGCATATAGGTTTTTTTTTTTTTCATGCAGCCTGTGGGCTGAACGGAAAAAAAGAGAACCTATCAGAAATCAGCACAGGAATAATGCGTAGTATTACTCATCATTAACCGCCCAAACAACCACCCACTGAATTTAATGATGGGTATACACGGCACTATCCACGTATACCAAAATAGGATTTTAACTGCAGTGCTGAAATCAGAAAATCACCACAGCTGCTATCAGCAAAGGTATCCATATATGCTGAGCGCAAACACTGTTTGTGTCAGAATATATAAAATCAATGCGTGGTAGCCGACAAGTACCTGCAAGAGAAACAGGTCACAAAAGAATGAAAAAACAAAGTACATTAAAAAAAAGTACATTAGGAAGAGTAGGACATATAAAATGACTGACAACAACAAAAGTTTTTGGATTCTCATCATTAACCGCCCAAACAACCACCCACTGAATTTAATGATGGGTATACACGGCACTATCCACGTATACCAAAATAGGATTTTAACTGCAGTGCTGAAATCAGAAAATCACCACAGCTGCTATCAGCAAAGGTATCCATATATGCTGAGCGCAAACACTGTTTGTGTCAGAATATATAAAATCAATGCGTGGTAGCCGACAAGTACCTGCAAGAGAAACAGGTCACAAAAGAATGAAAAAACAAAGTACATTAAAAAAAAGTACATTAGGAAGAGTAGGACATATAAAATGACTGACAACAACAAAAGTTTTTGGATTCTCATCATTAACCGCCCAAACAACCACCCACTGAATTTAATGATGGGTATACACGGCACTATCCACGTATACCAAAATAGGATTTTAACTGCAGTGCTGAAATCAGAAAATCACCACAGCTGCTATCAGCAAAGGTATCCATATATGCTGAGCGCAAACACTGTTTGTGTCAGAATATATAAAATCAATGGGTGGTAGCCGACGAGTACCTGCAGGAGAAACAGGTCACAAAAGAATGAAAAAACAAACAAAGGACATTTAAATGTACAGTAAGAAGAGTAGAAGGACATATAAAATGACTGACACAACAACAGTTTTTGGATCCTTTTATTTTTCTTTCTAACTGTTTCTTCATGTCTTGATTTGGGACTGCGATCTTCTGCGATCTTCTCTTCCAGCTTGGGTCTCTCAAAATGTCGATGGACATCCAACATCCTTCGAGACCCTGTTTTTGTGTGCCCTACACTGTGTCGTGCTGTACCCTACACTAATACTCCACTAGTGTATGGTAGCGCTCAAAACATTCCCCGATGCAGAGACCAGGTTGGTCAGGACATTTGGGACAATAATAACGGGTGTCACGCCTAAATCCGCGCCTGCGACAGACACGACATCTTCTTTGGGGCCATCTTTGGGTAGGGGTACTAGGGAGGGCATAAGGAAAATGCCTCTCATGCAGCCGGCTCACTGCATCTGGAAGGGGAAGTTGGGCAGGCATGCCTCCTGGGTACAGGTAGGCAAGGATGATCTCTTCCTGGAATTCCCGGAAAGATCCAGTTCGTCCTGACGCCTTGTATAGGACAAAGGCGTTCAGCATCGCCAATTGGAATAAATAAACAGACACTTTTTTGTACCAGCGTCTGGCTTTACGGGCAACTAAATACGGCGCCAAAATCTGGTCGTTAAGGTCCACCCCTCCCATGTTAAGGTTATATTCGTGGACACAGAGGGGTTTCTCCACAACGCCAGTTGCCGTAGTGATTTGGATTGTCGTGTCTGCGTGAAGGGAGGACAGAACATAAACATCCCGTGTATCCTTCCACTTCACCGCAAGCAATTTGTCCGTTTTCAAGCAGGCTCTCGCCCCCCGACTAAGACGGGAATCTACAAGCCGTTGGGGGAAGCCCCGGCGATTAGGTCGCACGGTGCCACATGCGCCAATTTGTAATTCGAGCAGGTGACTAAATAGTGGCACGCTTGTATAAAAGTTGTCCACGTACAAATGGTACCCCTTTCCGGATAAGGGTGACACCAAGTCCCAAACGATCTTACCGCTGCTCCCTATGTAGTCTGGGCAGTTGGGGGGCTCCACAGTGCTATCTTTTCCCTCATAGACCCGGAAACTAACTGTATAGCCTGTGGCCCTGTCACACAATTTATACAGTATGACCCCGTATCTGGCACGCTTGCTGGGGAGGTACTGTTTCATAGCAAGGCGGCCAGTAAATTTATTCAGGGACTCGTCAACGCAGACAACTTGTTCGGGGGTAAACAAGGCTGCAAACCGCTGATTGAAGTGGTCTATGAGGGGCCGAATTTTGTGGAGCCGATCGTATGCAGGGTCTCCCCGAGGACGACAGATTTCATTGTCGCTGAAATGCATAAATCGCAGAATTTGCTCATATCTCGCCCTGGACATGGAGGCAGAGTACATGCGCATATGGTGAAGTGGGCTAGTGGACCAATATAGCCGCAATTCACTCTGTTTAGTTATGCCCATGTGAAGGGAAAGGCCCAGAAAGATCTTAAATTCAGAAACCGTTAAAGGTTTCCAGCCGAATTGTCTGGCAAGGGGCGAATTTGGGTTGGCGGCGATGAATTGTTGTGCATATAAATTTGATTGATCCACAATAGATCTGAAAAGATCTTCCGTGAAGAACAGCTCAAAAAAGTTCAGGGGCGTAAAACCAGCTGTCTCCACGTGGATTCCAGGTTGGGCGGTGAATGGGGGAAGTACTGGCGCTGTAGTATCAGTGGGTTGCCAATTAGGAAATGCCAGCGCATCAGGGAGGGCACTATGGGCTCTACGGGCCTGTCTTCGAATACGCGGTGGCTGCGGGCCACTACTTGTGCTAGCCACCGCACCAGCTTCAACTGCACTTAGGGGACTCGCCACGTCACCAGGTCTTACTGCAGTGCTGGTTGTACTAGGTCCAGGGTGTACTAGGCCGCTGGCGCTTGCCAGGTCGCCAGAAGGATGAGCGGCACTAGTACCCACACTCTGCTCCATACGAGCACCCTGCGATTCCTGCATCTCAACAACTCCAGAATGGGGTCGGGTACGCCTGGGTCTAACAGGGACCCATCTGTCGTCGGAGCTATCTGTCAGGGAGCCGCTGCTGTCATTTGGTTCGTATACTGACCCTGATTCTGCCGGTGAGGCTTCCCCATCGCTCTCACCTGACATGGTCATTATACTGTAAATAGCTTCATCACTGTACGAACGTTTAGACATTTTGGTAACTAAATTTACCCGTACAGTGATGCGACTCACAGGTAATAAAAGCACCTGGTTGTCGAAGATTATTTCAAGCGCTACCAAAAAAACTGCTAATGCTAGCAGGGATCAGGCCTGACTCTGCTAACACAGCGGTTTTGTGTCTTGTGTTTTTTTGTAAGTGACAGTAATCTGTTGATTACTACACTTACCTGGGTGAAAGGGTTAAACGCAGGTGCTGGCAGGAAACCCTAACCCTAAACTATGGGGGCGCTAGTATAGTTCTGATCAGATCAGATATTGATCTGTTCAAACACTATACTAGAAATGGAAGTGTATGTGCGTGCGTGCGTGTGTGTGTGGCAATCAAGGGGTTATTTCTAAACTATGCGCTGGGGATCTGGGGGGGGTGGCGGGGACCCTAAACCTCCTTTGGGAAAGAAACTAGCTAGCTAGCACAACCTCAAGTGACAATGACACCAATACAAAATACAGTAAAAACAGTATATTATGTGTGTATTAGTGCTAATGTGACAGAGGGTGTAGGGGTTAACGGGATGTGATCAGGGGGGGATCAGGGGTTTAAATCTTTATTGGAAGGGGCTGGCGGGTATCCTAAGGATAAAAGGAACGGTGGCAAGCGCTAAACCTGGTCACAAGTCACACTTATACGGGTATATAGAAAATGCTATATACTGTATACAGTGTGCGTTGTGGCAGGGGGTGTAGGGGTGATCAGGGGGGGATCAGGGGATTAAATCTTTATTGGGCGGGTGGGGGGGACCCTAAACCTGCTTGGGACACAAACTTAGTCGCCTGCGCTAATTCTGATCACAATCACACTAATACAAAAATACAAAAAAACAGTATATTACGTTTGTATTAGTGCTGATGTGACAGAGGGTGTAGGGGTTAACTAGCGGTGATCAGGAGGGGATCAGGGGGGATCAGGGGCTCAAATCTTTATTGGGGGGGGTGGCGGGTAATTCAAGTGGAAAAGGGGGGGTCGCAAGCGCTAGACCTGACCACAAATCACACTTATACGGGTATATAGCAAAATGCTATATACTGTATACGGTGTGTGTTATGGCAGGGGGTGTAGGGGTGATCAGGGGGGGGGTCAGGGGCTTAAATCTTTATTGGGCGGGTGGCGGGGACCCTAAACCTTCTTGGGACAGAAACTTAGTCGCCTGCGCTAATTCTGATCACAATGACACTAATACAAAAATACAATAACACCGTATATTGCGTTTGTATTAGTGCTGATGTGACAGAGGGTGTAGGGGTTAACGGCGGTGATCAGGGGGGGTTCAGGGGGGATCAGTGGGTTAAATCTTTATTAGGGGGGGGTGGGGGGTAATTTGAGTGGAAAAGGGGGGGTCGCAAGGGCTACACCTGTTCACAAATCACACTTATACAGGTATATAGGTATATGCTATATGCTGTATATAGTGTGTGTTGTGTCAGGTGCTGTAGGGGTTAATTGGGGGGGCGATCGGGGGTGAAATGTGCCTATCTAACTGTGTGTGGGTGTGCTTGGTGCAATACTCACAGTAAGATGTGCTCTCCTCTCACGCTGGATCCAAAAAGACCGTTGTGGGGGGAGGGCACATCTCCTCTAAGCCTGTGTTTACATTTCACAGGCTTAGAGGATGATCTGATTGGGCAGGACCGATCAACAGGTCCAGACCAAAAATGATTGGCCTGGACCTGATGACTGATCAGTTCTGAACCCAATCGAGTCATCGGCGGCGGCGGCGGCGGGGCGCGGGAGCACGCACAGGGCCGGCAAAAAGTGCTGACGTAGGCCTACGTCAGTTTGCCTGGCCGGGGCTGAGTGCCGACGTAGATCGTCGTGCGCCGGTCGTTAAGTGGTTAAATCACTGGAGCATGAAGGCCCCCATTCGCACTAAACTGGAAGTGGTGTAGTGGCCTGCTTCCAGCTCCTCATCAAGGATAATGTCGTCCTTGTTCTCCTCCCCCCAACCACGGATAACACCAGGGATCCCAGAAAGGTTTAAAGCATGCTCTTCTAGCTCCTCCTCATACCCCCAGCACCATCCTCCTCTGACTCCTCTTCAGACTCCTGCTGTTGACTTGTCTCAGATGGAGTAGCACCCACTGGGAATTCATCCAACATTGCGACTTGCTCATCTTCCCGCTCCAGCTCCTCGACGGCTTGATCAATGACACGACGCAATGCACGCTCCAGAAAGAAGGTGTAAGGTACAATGTCACTGATGGCGCCCTGGCCGTGACTGACCAGTTTGGTGATCTCATCGAATGGCTGCAGAAGTCTGCATGCGTCCCGCATGAGCAGCCACTGGCGAGGTGAAAAAAACCCAAGCTCCCCAGAACCTGTCCTGCCACAGAATTTGTACAGGATGTCGTTAACTGCACGTTTCTGCTGGAGCAGCCTATCAAGCATATACAACGTTGAGTTCCAACGCGTCGGGCAGTCACAAATAAGACGCCTGACGGGCAGGTTGTGTCGCCGCTGAATGTCAGCAAGGCGAGCCATGGCTGTGTAAGATCTTCTGAAATGGGAGTTTCCTGGCCTGCCGCAAGATGTCCTGGACCCCAGGGTATTTGGCAACGAATCGCTGCACCACCAAGTTCAGGACGTGTGCCATGCATGGCACGTGTGTTATTTTGCCCTGTTTCAGCGCACTCAGCAGATTGGCACTGTTGTCGCACACCTTTTTACCAACTGTCAAATTCAGCGGTGTCAGCCACTGATCTGCCTTTGAACGCAAAGCGGAAAGGAGTGCAGGACCAGTGTGGCTCTTGGCTTCCAGGCACAACAGACGCAGCACAGCATGGCCACGTCTCACCTGGCATGTGGAATAGGTTCTGGGGATCTTGGGCGGCACAGCGGAAGAGACGGTAACAGCGGAAAAGGAGTAGTCAGCTGAGGAGGAGAGGGAGGATGGAGGAGGAGGAGAAGAAGAGGCAGGCCTGCATGCAATCTGTGGCGGTACAACTAAATCTACATGGGTGCCACGGGTTACATTCTTGACGGCCACCAGAAGGTTCACCCAGTGGGCAGTAAAAGTGATATACCTTCCCTGCCCGTGTTTACTGGACCATGTGTCTGTGGTCAAATGTATCTTGGCATCAACACTGTGTGCCAGAGATATATTCACTTGCCGCTGAACATGGCCATACAGCTCTGGAATGCCCTTCTGCAAGAAATATTTCCTGCCTGGGACCTTCCATTGTGGTGTTCCAATGGCCACAAATTTATGAAAGGCCTCCGAGTCCACCGGTTGATATGGCAGTAGTTGGCGGGCTATCAGTTCCGACAAGCCAGCAGTCAAATGTTGGGCAAGAGGGTTATCCGGCGTCATCATTTTTTTACGCTCCAACATTTGGGCCACAGAAGCCTGGCTTTTTCCAGAACAACATGACGACGGCATCATGGAAGGTGGAGTGGAGGACAAATGTGAGGAGAGAGGTGAAGGAGAAGAGGCTGGACGGTGAGAGCCTGGAGTGTGGCTTTGTGGGTTCTGACGGTGTTGCTCCCACTGGGCTCAGTGATGGGAGTTCAGGTGCCTTCTTAATGCGGTTGTCCCTAGGTGAGTGTTGGGCTTACCCTGACTTATGCGTTGACTGCAAAGGCTGCAGATGGCAACACTGTTGTCAGCAACGGACACATTAAAAAAAGCCCACACTGCAAAGCCATGTGACGGCGTCCTGGGAGCACCAGATGTGACTGTACATGGTTGATGGCTCGCTCCTGATACATTTGCAGTCTGCTTGGAACCTCTTGTGCAATACAAGTTCTGCCTGGCTCTCCTCCCTATCTGCCGGTCCTTCTCTCCCTCTGAACTCCCCTCCTCTTCCTCTCTTGTGGCCACCCACGTGACGTCCATAGACACGTCATTATCCACGTCACCTTCCCCCCTACTAACATTCGAGATCTCGGAGTAGGCAGCAACAGCGGGGACCAACCTCCTTGGGCTGATCTGGGTACTGTCGTTAGACTGCTGAGTGGCGGCTGTTGCTACCTCCTCTTCCTGATCCGATGTCAACAATGGCTGCGCATCGCAAATGTCTTGTGATGGATCGGAAAATAATTACAGTGACTCAAGCGGAGGGTATGTGGTGGTGTTTGTGGTGGTGGTGTTTGTGGTGGTGTCTTTGGGGGTGCACACAGCAGAGAGTGAAGAGGGTGCAAATAGAGAGGATGAGGAGGGTGCAGAAGAGGAAGGCTGAGTGAGCCACTCAACCAAGTCTGGTGCGTCCTTTGACGTAATTGTACGCAGCTTTTGAAACGTCACACTTTGGCTCCGGCCTACTGCTCCTGCCCTACCCCTACCACCCCTGCGTAAGTGTCTGCCTCTTCCTCTGCCTGTCATGTTTTTTAATTACCTTGTGACAAAAGTCTCTAGATAATCGCAGTATATCTGGAAAAAGGTATATAACATCCCGCTTCAATCTGTGGTATTTTTTACAAATTTTTGCAGGACTAAAATACAATCTTAGAAAAGTATACTGTTAAATAACACCTTACTTCAATATGTGGTATTGGGGGGGCACAGGTTTATTACACCAGTTCTACAAATAATTGGCCAGTAACTGTTGTCTCTGTGTGTAGCACAGTTAACACAGCAAAAGAGGCCAAATTTTTGCAGGACTAAAATACACTCTTATAAAAGTATACTGTTAAATAACACCCCACTTCAATATGTGGTATTGGGGGGCCACTGGTTTATCACACCAGTTGTTCAAAAAATTAGCCAGTGAGTTTGGCACTGTGTGTATCAGACTTAACACAGCAAAAGAGGCAATATTGTTCCAGGACACAAATACATTTATGAAAGTATACTCAGATAACACTCCACTTCATTATGTGGTATTTGGGGGCCACTGGTTTATCACACCAGTTGTTCAAAAAATTGGCCAGTGAGTTTGGCACTGTATGTATCAGACTTAACACAGCAAAAGAGGCAATATTGTTGCAGGACACAAAATACACTTGTAAAAGTATACTCAGATAACACCCCACTTCAATATGTGGTATTGGGGGGGGGGGGGCACTGGTCTATCACACCAGTTGTTCAAAAAACTGGCCAGGGAGTTTGGCACTGTGTGTATCAGAGCTAATGCAGCAAAAGAGGCAATATTGTTGCAGGACACAAATACACTTATGAAAGTATACTCAGATAACACCCCGCTTCAATATGTGGTATTGGGGGGCCACTGGTCTATAACACCAGTTGTTCAAAAAATTGGCCAGTGAGCTTGGCAATGTGTGTATCAGAGTTAACACAGCAAAAGAGGCAATATTGTTGCAGGACACAAATACACTTGTAAAAGTATACTCAGACAGCACACCACTTCAATATGTGGTGTTGGGGGGCCACTGGTCTATCACACCAGTTCTACAAATAATTGGCCAGTAACTGTTGTCACTGTGTGTAGCAGAGTTAACACAGCAAAAGGCCACATTTTTGCAGGACTAAAATACACTCTTAGAAAAGTATACTGTTAAATAACACCCCACTTCAATATGTGGTATTGGGGGGGCCACTGGTCTATCACACCAGTTCTACAAATAATTGGCCAGTAACTGTTGTCACTGTGTGTAGCAGAGTTAACACAGCAAAAGGCCACATTTTTGCAGGACTAAAATACACTCTTAGAAAAGTATACTGTTAAATAACACCCCACTTCAATATGTGGTATTGGGGGGGCCACTGGTCTATCACACCAGTTGTTCAAAAAATTGGCCAGTGAGATTGGCAGTGTGTGTATCAGACTTAACACAGCAAAAGAGGCAATATTGTTGCAGGACACAAATACACTTGTAAAAGTATACTCAGATAGCACCTCACTTCAATATGTGGTGTTGGGGGGCTACTGGTCTATCACACCAGTTCTACAAATAATTGGCCAGTAACTGTTGTCACTGTGTGTAGCAGAGTTAACACAGCAAAAGGCCACATTTTTGCAGGACTAAAATACACTCTTAGAAAAGTATACTGTTAAATAATACCCCACTTCAATATGTGGTATTGGGGGGGGGGGGGCACTGGTCTATCACACCAGTTGTTCAAAAAATTGGCCAGTGAGTTTGGCAGTGTGTGTATCAGACTTAACACAGCAAAAGAGGCAATATTGTTGAAGGACACAAAGACACTTGTAAAAGTATACTCAGATAACACCCCACTTCAATATGTGGTATTGGGGGGGCACTGGTCTATCACACCAGTTATAATACATTAAAAGTGCTTTTGTCACTGTTTGTAGTATTGCTGCAGCAACGCTCAGTCACCACACCTGTCACAATGCTGCACAGTGCACAATACTAATCCATTATAATATGCTTTCTACAAAGTATATTATACCGTGGATTACCCCCCCCCCCCCCCTATATAGTGCACTGCACAGCAATACCAAAACAAATGCAGCCCTTTAAATGACTTTTGTGGACATTAACAGAGCGATTTGTGTCACTGCTGCCGATCTCTAACTGCCCCTAAAGCACAGACTGGATACCTGTCCCTAAACTCAAAAGCGACTGTAGTAGACCTATATCGAAATACCAGCCCTTTAAATGACTTTTGTGGACATTAACAGAGCGATTTGTGTCACTGCTGCCGATCTATAACTGCCCCTAAAGCACAGACTGGATACCTCTCCCTAACCTGAAAAGAGATTGTAGTAGACCTATACCGAAATACCAGCCCTGAAAAGGACTTTTGTGGATCTTAACAGAGCTATTTGTGTCTGGCAATCTCTCCCTCATGAACACAGCAGACCTCTCCCTACGCTGACAAAGAGCAGAATGTGAATTGGCCGACAGCTCAGGTCTATTTATAGGGTAGGAGGCATGTCCATGTGCTGAAATGTTTCATTTGGCTGTCCCGTTCCACCTGACGGCTGTGTCATGGGTCAAAGTTCTCCCCAATATAAATTAATATGGCCACCGCGAATAGCGCCATGTGTTTGCAAAATTGGCGGGTAGCGAAAAAGCAAAATTTGCTGCAAACCGATCGCCGGGCGAACTGCAAGGCCATCTCTACTCAGTGTGTTCTGATTTTTAGGACACTGGCTGTTTAACATTGGACATACTTAACATGTTTTTAGTGACTGTGGTGTTGAAACATGACCGGACGAAGGATTTTGAGCTGTTTGGGCATTCAAAGTGTTTCTTTAATATGCCAAGAAAAAAGCACTAAGCAGTTAAAAATAAAACAAAACCTTTCCTGACCACTGACTTTTAACTAATTTAAAGGTGAAAATTGGGGTAGATCAGTATTTCGACTTGATTTGTGACTTGACCAAAATAAATGACTTGACTTGACTTGCTTGACTTCTAGCAGGGACTCGGCTTGACTTGCTTGCTTTTCGTCACAGTAACTTGGGACTTGCTTGAGACTTGAAGGTTAAGACTTGAGACTTGCTTGTGACTTGCACATGTGTGACTTACTCCCATGTCTGGCGTAATATAATGGGAATATGATTGTTCAATGAGGTCCAAAGGGTAGCCCTTGTCTGCAAACTTTCTCTTCAAAACTTCACCTTGTTCCTCATAGTCAGAGAGTTTTGTACAATTATGTCTCAATCTACAAAATTGGCTTTTAGGAATGTTGTTTAACCACTGCGGATGATGGAAACTTTTGTAAACACTGGCCTCTACTACTCCAGGATCCACATCTTAAATTACAGCTACCTAAAAAAAAACAAATTCTCATATTGAAAAGCCTCAGATATTAAGGCAAAAATTGCCCCTAGCAAACTAAAAACAAATAAACGTCAGTCACCTTCTTTGTTATTCTTCAAAATGGCCGGCATGTACCAATGCCGGAATCCACTATGCCTGACATGTCAATTTGACACACATGGCCAAAAGGACTTCACGGTTAAGGGGACCACCTATGGAGTTAACGAGTTCCATACCTGTTCCTCTGACTTTGTAGTCTACTGTCTAATGTGTCCATGTGGTCTACACTATGTAGGCAGAACGATACGTGCGTTGCGAGCACGCTTCGGTCAGCACAGGTGGTATATACAGGAGGGCAAGGATATACATAGTGTCCCGAGACCCTTTCTGCAACATCATGCCAAATCTACCGATGGCCTGCGTGCGTGGGTGATCGAATCTATCCAGAAGGGTTTCCCTGCGGTGGAGAGGTTTAAGCGGCTCTGCCAGAGGGAAACCTACTGGATATATGCCCTGGATGTCCTCTCACCTGGGGAACTTAATGAGGAGCTTGATGTCAACACTATCCTGTAGGGTGTAGGTAGTGTTGTGTGTGCGTTTCTGTGATTCCATTTTATTATCTATTTATGTGTATTAATTATTAAATTGTGCTATTTTGGCGCATCTATCATTCTAATACATTTTAAATGTTTTTTATTTTTTATTTTATTATTTTTCGATTTTTTACAGTGCCTTGCGAAAGTATTTGGCCCCCTTGAACTTTGCGACCTTTTGCCACATTTCAGGCTTCAAACATAAAGATATAAAACTGTAATTTTTTTTGAAGAATCAACAACAAGTGGGACACAATCATGAAGTGGAAGAAAATTTATTGGATATTTCAAACTTTTTTAACAAATAAAAAACTGAAAAATTGGGTGTGCAAAATTATTCAGCCCCTTTACTTTCAGTGCAGCAAACTCTCTCCAGAAGTTCAGTGAGGATCTCTGAATGATCCAATGTTGACCTAAATGACTAATGATGATGAATAGAATCCACCTGTGTGTAATCAAGTCTCAGTATAAATGCACCTGCACTGTGATAGTCTCAGAGGTCCGTTTAAAGCACAGAGAGCATCATGAAGAACAAGGAACACACCAGGCAGGTCCGAGATACTGTTGTGGAGAAGTTTAAAGCTGGATTTGGATACAAAAAGATTTCCCAAGCTTTAAACATCCCAAGGAGCACTGTGCAAGCGATAATATTGAAATGGAAGGAGTATCAGACCACTGCAAATCTACGAAGACCTGGCCGTCCCTCTAAACTTTCAGCTCATACAAGGAGAAGACTGATCAGAGATGCAGCCAAGAGGCCCATGATCACTCTGGATGAACTGCAGAGATTTACAGCTGAGGTGGGAGACTCTGTCCATAGGACAACAATAAGTCGTATACTGCACAAATCTGGCCTTTATGGAAGAGTGGCAAGAAGAAAGCCATTTCTTAAAGATATCCATAAAAAGTGTCATTTAAAGTTTGCCACAAGCCACCTGGGAGACACACCAAACATGTGGAAGAAGGTGCTCTGGTCAGATGAAACCAAAATTGAACTTTTTGGCAACAATGCAAAACGTTACAGTATGTTTGGCATAAAAGCAACACAGCTCATCACCCTGAACACACCATCCCCCTGTCAAACATGGTGGGGGCAGCATCATGGTTTGGGCCTGCTTTTCTTCAGCAGGTACAGGGAAGATGGTTAAAATTGATGGGAAGATGGATGGACCATTCTGGAAGAAAACCTGATGGAGTCTGCAAAAGACCTGAGACTGGGACGGAGATTTGTCTTCCAACAAGACAATGATCCAAAACATAAAGCAAAATCTACAATAGAATGGTTCACAAATGAACATATCCAGGTGTTAGAATGGCCAAGTCAAAGTCCAGACCTTAATCCAATCGAGAATCTGTGGAAAGAACTGAAAACTGCTGTTCACAAACGCTCTCCATCCAACCTCACTGAGCTCGAGCTGTTTTGCAAGGAGGAATGGGCAAAAATTTCAGTCTCTCAATGTGCAAAACTGATAGAGACATACCCCAAGCGACTTACAGCTGTAATCGCAGCAAAAGTTGGCGCTACAAAGTATTAACGTAAGGGGGCTGAATAATTTTGCACACCCAATTTTTCAGTTTTCTATTTGTTAAAAAAGTTTGAAATAAATAAATTTCGTTCCACTTCATGATTGTGTGCCACTTGTTGATTCTTCAAAAAAATTTACAGTTTTATATCTTTATGTTTGAAGCCTGAAATGTGGCAAAAGGTTGCAAAGTTCAAGGGGGAAAATACTTTCGCAAGGCACTGTATTTGTTATTATTATTTTTTATTGATTATTTTTTGATTTTTCCATTTCTTGATCAGCTATCCATGTATTGCACTGTGCGTTTTTTTTATCTGTGACACTTTCATATATCAGTACTGTCTTGTAACTTGTCTCCCATATATGAGCAGTGTATTTTTTTATATACAGTCAGGTCCATAAATATTGGGACATCGACACAATTCTAATATTTTTGGCTCTATACACCACCACAATGGATTTGAAATGAAACAAACAAGAGGTGCTTTAACTGCAGACTTTCAGATTTAATTTGAGGGTATTTGCATCCAAATCAGGTGAACGGTGTAGGAATTACAACAGTTTGTATATGTGCCTCCCACTTTTTAAGGGACCAAAAGTAATGGGACAGATTAACAATCATAAATCAAACTTTCACTTTTTAATACTTGGTTGCAAATCCTTTGCAGTCAATTACGGCCTGAAGTCTGGAATGCATAGACATCACCAGACGCTGGGTTTCATCCCTGGCGATGCTCTGCCAGGCCTCTACTGCAACTGTCTTTAGTTCCTGCTTGTTCTTGGGGCATTTTCCCTTCAGTTTTGTCTTCAGCAAGTGAAATGCATGCTCAATCGGATTCAGGTCAGGTGATTGACTTGGCCATTGCATAACATTCCACTTCTTTCCCTTAAAAAACTATTTGGTTGCTTTTGCAGTATGCTTCGGGTCATTGTTCATCTGCACTGTGAAGCGCCGTCCAATGAGTTCTGAAGCATTTGGCTGAATATGAGCAGATAATATTGCCCGAAACACTTCAGAATTCATCCTGCTGCTTTTGTCAGCAGTCACATCATCAATAAATACAAGAGAACCAGTTCCATTGGCAGCCATACATGCTCACGCCATGACACTACCACCACCATGCTTCACTGATGAACAGTTCCTTTCCTTCTCCATACTCTTCTCTTCCCATCACTCTGGTACAAGTTGATCTTGGTCTCATCTGTCCAGGGGAGGGCTGGCAGCCTTAGGCCTGGGGGGCAAATCCAGTCAAGTGGCCCATTGAACGCATGGAATCAGCTCACCATCCGTGCCCACCTGGTTTTGGACTGACATCTGTATACAGTGTCTGGCCCCTACATTAATCCAGCCCTGAGTTTACTACCTTTTTACTAGTTTTTACCACTTTTCAGCGTGGCCCGGGGGGCAATTGCCACCCTACCCCCCTTGCCAGTCCTCCCCTGCATCTGTCTATAGGATGTTGTTCCAGAACTGTGAAGGCTTTTTTAGATGCTGTTTGGCAAACTCTAATCTGGCCTTACTGTTTTTGAGGCTCACCAATGGTTTACATCTTGTGGTGAACCCTCTGTATTCATTCTGGTGAAGTCTTCTCTTGATTGTTGACTTTGACACACATACACCTACCTCCTGGAGAGTGTTCTTGATCTGGCCAAATGTTGTGAAGGGTGTTTTCTTCACCACGGAAATAATTCTTCGGTCATCCACCACAGTTGTTTTCCGTGGTCTTCTGGGTCTTTTGGTGTTGCTGAGCTCACCAGTGCGTTCTTTCTTTTTAAGGATGTTCCAAACAGTTGATTTGGCCACACCTAATGTTTTTGCTATCTCTCTGGGTTTGTTTTGTTTTTTCAGCCTAATGATGGCTTGCTTCACTGATAGTGACAGCTCTTTGGATCTCATATTGAGAGTTGACAGCAACAGATTCCAAATGCAAATAGCACACTTGAAATTAACTCTGGACCTTTTATCTGCTCCTTGTAAATGGGATAATGAGGGAATAACACACACCTGGCCATGAAACAGCTGAGCAGCCAATTGTCCCATTACTTTTTGCCCCTTAAAAAGTGGGAGGCACATATACAAACTGTTGTAATTGCTACACCTTTCACCTGATTTGGATGTAAATACCCTCAAATTAAATCTGAAGGTCTGCAGTTAAAGCACATCTTGTTTGTTTCATTTCAAATCCATTGTGGTGGTGTATAGAGCCAAAAAGATTAGAATTGTGTCCACGTCCCAATATTTATGGACCTGACTGTATCTGACACTTTTCTTTTATATAATAGTAATGACTTGTATTAGCTATAGTTTTTTATTAGTAATGACGTTCTTGTAATATATTAGTAAATATGTCTATATATCAGTTTCTGTAGTGACCATAGAACCATAACTCCTTCTAATGCAGAGTGTTCCGCCCTTCTACTGTGATTTCCGTAATTAGACTTTATATGACCGCGTTATGCGGGTCTTCTCTAGCGTCTGAGGAAGGAGCTTTGTACGCATGCTCCGAAACACGTTACGTCATCATTGGTAGACTTGCAGTTCACCGCTGTCTAAGCTTGACCCGGCTCCCCCCATTGGCTTCCCCTTGTATCGTCATCTCCCGGCTGCTGGTCGGCCTGAGGGCGGAAGTACCACGTACATGAAGAGATTTAGGAGCTATGAGGACAAGCACCTACCTAAATGTAAGTTTTTATTAATGTCATGCAAGTAAATTTTCACTGCTACACTCAGCAGTGCCTGTCCTTCTTTTTCTTAGAGTCTTAGAGAGGAGGGGGGGCATGGTGATTGGAAAGGGGGGGCATGGGCAGGTAACAATTGTGCTGCCAGGAGTGATTTTATAGGCATTATGTTTAACCACATCAGGTGTTACCAACTCTAGTGATGTCACTGGCTTGGCGGCTTTTTTTTTTAAAATCATATACAGTATCCCTAATGCACTAAGGCAGAACTTAAAGTGGTTGTAAACCCTTACATATAACCAGTGAAGTGATTTACCTCATTTTGCCTGAAGAATACAGAGAAGAAACAAATCCTCCTACATAAATTGTACCTGTTTATCTGCAGTCTTCTCTTCTCTACATCCAATCCGAAGTCCAGAATTTATAAAACATGTCGGAGCTTTCAGAAAAAGGGTCACAGAGCTGATGTTACACTCCACAGGGTTCAGTCAGGAGAGCTCTAAGAGCTGATTGGAGGAAAGAGACACTTCATACAGCACACAGAAACAGAGCTGAGGCTGTTAAATAACTGGAGCTCCCTCCCCTGTTACCATTTTTTTCCTGGTGTCAGGAAAACTTGTCGGAAGGTGTTAGCTCTTTCACGTCAAGAGGCAGGTACAAGATGATTTACGACCCTTCAGTCCTAACTCCCTCTGTGTAGTGAATGTTCCCTCTCTGGCCAGGAGATGCAAAGACACATAGCACTCAAGCTTAATGCAGATACATCTAATTTATTCCAGTTCGGCTCCCATATTTATGGGACATTTGAGCGGCAAAAAACAGTTTAAACTAGTGTACAATTCATGGGTCAGTTTAACAATAGAATATATCTCTACTAAAACAATACATGAAAAGGCTTTTGTTTTCCCTATACATTTCTGTAAATGTGGGGTGTAGTGTGTCTGCTCAACTGTCCTATGTGTTAATATGTAAGTGTCAATGTGTTCAGGTTGTGTCTGTAATCCATATGCAAAAGTTAAGTGTCCAGGATGAATGAATGAAAGGTGTTTAATATGTAAACACTTATCAATGTGTCTGTAATCTGTATGCGGAGCCTAACTGTTAAGTGTCTAGGATGAATGAGACTTGTTTAATATGTAATTGCAAGGGACCACATTCCATTGGAAAGTGGGCACTAGCTAAAATGAATTTTCTCTGGTATCATGAAATTTAATATTTGATTAAGGCACATTGATACACTCTTTCAGAAGGGATTCTTGTTGCTAGCAGAAAAATGAGGAATCAGACAGAAATAACAGAGCATTTAATTGAGACAAGTACACACTGTAGAAGGACACGCTTTGTTCATATTTCATTTCTGAGAGAGAAGAACGGTCAGCTGTTGTAAACACAGCCGACCGTCCTTCTCCCTGGAATGATAACTGAGCTCCTGTAATCCTTCTTTATAGGATCACAGGTCTCTGTGATCATTTCACAAGCCCAACCCCCATACAGTTAGAAACACGCTCCTAGGTACACATTTAACCCCTTGATCACCCACAGCGTTAACCCCTTCCCTGCCAGTGTCATTATTACAGTAACAGTGCATATTATTAGCACTGATTACTGTAGTAATGTCAATGGTTATCCCCAAAAGTGTAAAAAATGTCAGTTAGGGGTCCGATCTGTCCGCCGCAATGTCGCAGTCCCACTAAAAATCTCAGATCGCCGCCATTACTAGTAAAAAAAAAAAATAAATAAAAATGACATAAATCTTTCCCGTAGTTAGTAGATGCGATAACTTTTGCGCAAACCAATCAAAATACGCTTATTGCGATTTGTTTTTCAAACCAAAAATATGTAGCAGAAAACAAATTGGCCTATAATTTTTAAAAAAATGTGGATTTTCACTTTATTTTTGGGAATGTTATACAGCAGAAAGAGAAAAATGTTGTTTTTTTTTTTTTCAGAATTGTCGCTCTTTTTTTTGTTTATAGCGCAAAAAATAAAAATCACAAAGGTGATCAAATATCACCAAAATAAAGCTCTATTTGTGGGAAAAAAAGGACATCAATATTATTTGGGTACAGCGTACCGTGCAATTGTCCATTAAAGTAACGCAGTGCTGAATCACAAAACATGGCCTGGTCATTCAGGGGGGGGGGGGGGGATCTTCCCGTCCAGAAGTGGTTAATAGTGCTAATAAAATATTTACCACAATCCTCCAATGATCATTGTTCCAAAATATAGAATACTACAAGGTCAGATACATAATTTTAGATTTATAAATCCACATAAAATGCAGAATTTGCCATTGGATCCCCATAGAGCTGAAGGAAGAGTTGGGCAGTAAATTATAATAACACCGATATTCCTGCACTTAGATATTAGTATTTTCATACTGTGTGCTTTTGGTGGTTGTTTGCTCAGTACTGTTTGTGGAAGCAGGTTTCAGGCTCGGCACAGAAGTCCCAACAGAAGTATCATGAAGAAAAGCTTGTGCTTCTCTCAGCTGCACTGTCAGAGTGTGTCTTCACTATAGCAGCACATTGGCCCCTAGGTGGAATTTTACTGGGGATTGAAGGGTTGGAGCACAAGCATCAGCAGGAATCAGTACTCTTGGGGAGGATCAGAAGCTTGCAGAAATCAAGGGCTGCCAGCAGATCCACAGAGAGCTCCTGGCCAGCAAGCACAAGGAAGATTAATCACCAGTTCACCTCCATCAGGCTAATGACTCCACTTCTGCTCATGGAAGGAAATTAACTCTTTAGTTATATCAAACTTTTTGAAGCAGTATTAAATGCCAAAGGCTATGTTTGCTAATGATACTGTTTTTCTAAACATTTAAACAAATATATCTGTTACATAGATTGCTTTATTCTAGTGTTTCTTCTTTTTGGCAGATTCAGTTTTAGAATTTTTGGTTTAGGTCACTAATCATTATTTTCTCTCCTACGTCATCTACTTTGTGCCCTGGAGCCATCCCTAACACACACACAGCATAAATCCCCGTACCTACGCGTCAAAATTCGGCAGGGAATTTTCATCCGACGACCGATCTGCCGATTTTCGGCTTGTTAGTATGATGCTTCCGACAACCGACTCCGACTTTTCGGCCGAAAAAATTCTGGTGTGCAGGCTATAAAATTTTTGTCCTCCGTCAAAACACGTCTGATTTTCGTGCAGTCAGTACAGATATCGACAGGGAAAAATCTTATGAGCAAGACTGGGCATGCTCGGAGAAGAACGAACACAAAGAAAGCAATCCAACACATGACATCACTTCTGAAGTAGAATTTTGTCGGTCGACAAGTCCAGTGCAGTCTAGGCACATTCCAACCAACAAAACACCACTCTGGACAAAAGACGGACGACCGGTCGGCGGACAATCGTTGCGTGTGTACGAGGCTTTAGGCACCAAAACTAATTAACCAAGACTTTTAATTATTTAATTACAACAATTACAAGATTATGTTCATGCTTACACTTACAGAACTTTTAATTAAAACAGACTGCATTCAAATTTAATTAACGGAATTACAACCAATAACATGTCTGCAGCAACAACTTGAAGTTATACTAAATAAAAATATTTTTTTTGTCTCCTCAGCAAGCCAGGTGCTAAGAAGGCACTTAAGCTCACGTGCTCCTAAGGCCCCTTTCACACGATCCGCCTTGCGATGAGGTCCATTCTCTGCTCAGCGGGGATCGATCCGCCGATCCCCGCTGAACCGGCGGATGACGGCTCCGTGTGCGGAAAGGGAGGTGTCAGAGCCCCGCTGCTCTCTATGAGGAATCGGATGAGAGCGGTCCGCCTTTCCACTCTCATCCGATCCCATCCGATCCGATCCCCAGGGCGGATGGAAAATAGGGTTTCCATCAATCCAGATTTCATGGACAGCATCAGATGCGGATGCCAGTGGGTGTCAGCGGACATGTCACCGTTGACTTCCGCTGCTCCATAGGGCCTAAAAAACTGACAGGCGGATCTGATCAGAACGCCCGTGTGAAAGAGCCCTAAGTCAGGCTCAGGGCCGTAGATAATATTTTTTCCTGGGGCGGGGGTTCAGCCTGGAGTACCCAGAGAACAATAATTCGCATGCCTGCCACGCTGTGACAAATTTTGGTGTGTATATATACAGTAAATATACAGCACCCCCAGCAGGCACATCTGTTAGTGAAGCAAATAGTAAACATGGCTTCAATGTCACCCGGGCCCTGCCTGTCAGCCTTGTTGATGAGACAGGTGGTCTTCCCAGTGGCAGTGCAGCTCCTGCAGCTGATAGGCTACACTAGACTAGCTGCTGTGAAATTGACCAATGCTCTGGGGGGGGGGGTTTGGACCCCCCTGACCCCCCCCCCCCTATCTATGCCCCTGGTCAGGCTGTGTGTGTCCATATTGCCACTTACCTGCTCCCTCCTCACTGGAGCTTGAATGACAGCAAAGGAAGCATATGATTCTCTCAGAAATAAGGGGAGTAGTGCTGCAGCTGAGTTAAATAATAATAAAACTGTTTTGCTCCGGGGTCTCAGCTTGCAGTCTACAATCCTCATAGTACAGGCAACCACACTAGGTCTACATTTCCACTGGTGCAACTAATCAATGGCACCCGTTCCCATCTATGCGACTTTTAAAATCAGGTACCTTCGGAAGCCAACAGGCAGCCCGGACGGAGGTCGGACACGGGTCGGTAACGGCAAGGCAGGTGTACTCGCTCCACGGACCATTGATAAGGTACATGGCACTCGCATAACAGGGGTGAAGAAACGGCTCCAGGCCGTCAGAGCTAACAGGAATAACACTTACCAATATACTAAACCGCCATACTTCACTTACAGTCAGTGGGAAACAGGGACATTGAGCCGATCATTACTGACTCTGCTTAAACTCCACACCACTAATACTAACTAATCAGCCTGAGCAATACCTAGCCAGGAATAGGGGTGAAGAAACGGTTATATACCGTCAGGGATCAGAACAATCAAGTTAGATCTCTGCCTAGTCCCCATTAAGCACGGCATTCGCTCAGCTAAAGTGAAGTAACAGCTCATAGCTGTTAGAAGACAATCAAAGGTATCTAACCTGATCATCACTGGCTCTGTCATAGCCCCCTGCACTTATGCATACCGCCACATCACAAATACTAGCTAATGAGCTGTAACCAAGAGCGACACCAAGCCACTAACAGGGGTGAAGAAACGGATATATACTGTCAGCGATCTAGGCATTTGTCAGATCCCTGCCCAGTCCCCACCAAGCCGTATCAGCAGATGATTAGTGTACCACTATACAGAAACCGCTCAAAATAATTATATTATCTTACCGTACCGCCTGTCAGACCAAAAAGGTACCTCCCAATCCTCTCCCCAAAAAACTGAAGCATACCAATAATTTCATTCCGAGTGATTTCACCAGATGAATACTTAACAATAACGGTATACTCCACTTCATTGGCGCCCTAATGTCCCACAAGGAGTCTCCTCAAGAACATTATTAATGCAAATTTGCAATTGATTTATCACACATGTGTTAAGAGTCTTGAAGTACATTAAAGTACCGGCCGGTTTTTGTCACTATATGTTTAATGTTATGTACGTCTTGTTTCTTGTCTTTTGCACTGATTGTAACCACATATACTGTAATCTTGCAGGGTTATCACACCCCAGAATTTTTTATTAATAAATGTCTATGATCACTTTACTTAGAGCCCGTCATCTTTTGCTAAACCAATAACCTGCTTTCCTTCTGTGGTCTATACAGAAAATATTTTGTTTATATGGTATCTCATAGGTGTCTGGAATTTCAATCCGCCACTATGTTGGACACCCCCGGAATGTACTCCACCTGTACCGAAATATTGCAATCATACATAGTTACATAGTTTGTTAGGTTGAAAAAAGACATCAGTCCATCCAGTTCAACCTATGATGTGTGTGTGTTTGCCGTTAACCGTACATTGTATACCCCTGTATGTTGTGGTCTTTAAGGTGCCCATCTAATAGTTTTTTGAAACTATCGATGCTCCCTGCTGATACGAAAGTGTATATACTCCAAAAAAAATTGGTGTGCATATCCCTCGTGCCTACGATGTTCCAACAGATAGGTAGGGGTGAAGTGGGTAAAGGGATATAGGAGGAGAAATGCAGCTGCTATAGGGGATAAAGTAAGATAAAGTAGAGATAAGACCCCAGGGGGAGTTAGGGCCAACTATAGCGCTTGCTGATATTAAACCAGGGGTGGACAATGGCTTGGCAGTGTCCCAGGTTGGGGACGAGTAGGCGTAAAAATAAAGTGCTGGGTGCTGATAAATAATCAATCAATAAATTAATTGTATGGTGTGGATAAATATCATAATAATAACAATAATACTGTAAGTGGATGGATAGCAATCAAAGTTGTCATGAAAATAAATCAAATAAATATTGTCACAACAAAAGACATTGATGGTGCTTCAAGTGCAAATGTGCAAATATTAGTTCAAATAAAAGTTAATTTGTGACTTGGGTGAAAATACAAATAGATCTTGAGTGTCAAATAAGGAAAGTGCAGGTGCTCTGTGCTGAATCCTCCAATGATCCAAGCTGGTACTTGTGGTGTCACCGTGAGGAAATAATAGGGGAATGCAATCACCAGACGTAGTGGGTCTTATATTCCGTACGGTATTAAGACCTGTATCCCTGCTGATACGACTGCTCGTGGAAGCGTATTCCACATCCTTACTGCTCTGACAGTGAAGAAAGAACCCCTTACGTATTTTAAGGTTAAACCATTTTTCCTCTAGTTTTAGTGAGTGGCCACGTGTCTTATTGTATTCTCTTTCTCTAAAAAGTTTGTTCCTTATGCTAGGGTCCTCACCAGTACAGTATTTGTACATTGATATCATATCCCCCCTCAAGCGTCTCTTCTCCAGAGAGAATAAGTTCAATGCTTGCAGTCTTCCCTCCATTCCCCTAATTATTTTTGTTGCCCTTCTCTGGACTCTCTCCAGTTCTAGCACATCCTTCCTTAGGACCGGTGCCCAGAACTGGACAGCATACTCCAAATGTGGCCGGACCAGAGTCTTGTAGAGTGGGAGAAAAATCTCTTTATTTCTGGAGTGAATCCCCTTTTTTATACATGCCAGTATTCTGTTGCCTTTGCTTGCAGCGGCTTGGCATTGCATGCCACTGCCAAGCCTGTTGTCCACTAGGACCCCCAGGTCCTTTTCCATCTTAGATTCACCCAGAGGTTTCCCCCCTAGTGAGTAGCTTGCTTTCGTGTTTCTGACGCCCAAGTGCATTACTTTACATTTTTCAACATTAAACCTCATCTGCCATGTAGTTGCCCACCCCATTATTTTGTTCAGGTCCACTTGTAAAATTTCCACATCCTGCACAGAAGATATTGGCATGCTTAATTTAGTATCATCCACAAATACCGAGATTTTGCTAGATATCCCCTCCTCTAGATCATTTATGAATAAATTAAACAAGATTGGTCCCAGAACAGAACCTTGGGGGACCCCACTTTCCACACCCGCCCAATCCGAGTACTCCCCATTAATCACCACCCTCTGGACTCTCCCCTGGAGCCAGTTCTCTATCCAGGTACTCACCCTATGGTCCATACCTACATTCCTTAGTTTGTACAGTAAGCGTTTGTGGGGAACGGTGTCAAAGGCCTTTGCAAAGTCCAGATACACCACATCCACAGGCTTACCTTTATCTAGGTGGCAGCTCACTTCATCATAGAAGGTTAATAGATTGGTTTCGCATGA
Source organism: Pelophylax lessonae (assembly GCF_965119305.1). NCBI lineage: Eukaryota > Metazoa > Chordata > Amphibia > Anura > Ranidae > Pelophylax > Pelophylax lessonae. The sequence continues at coordinate 219,487,371 of NC_138776.1, read as the reverse complement.
ATCCATGCTGATTACTACTAATAATACCGTTTTCATTACTAAAGTCTTGAATATGGTCCCTTAACATCCCCTCCAAAATCTTGCAGACTACTGATGTTAGGCTGACCGGCCTATAGTTACCCAGGATATATCTCGGCCCTTTTTTATGCTGGCACCATACCCGTCTGTAGACTAACCTTAAAGATCAGGAATAACGGTCTGGCAATCACCTTGCTGAGCTCTTTAAGAAGCCATCCGGTCCCGGTGATTTATTTGCCAGAATTTCTTTGCTAGATCCGCTAAGACTGTTGACTTTGTGCCCCCAAGATGGTTGATGTAACAAACTGCTGATACTTTGTCCATGCGTAACAGGATGGAGCAGTTGGTCGATACACCTAAGAGGCTCCATAGGGCAAATGAGCCTGCTAGAAGTTTGAGGCAATTGATATGTAGTCCCTGTTCCTCCAGGGACCATTTTCCCCTATTTGAGATAAGCCTGCAGCGCTCACCCCAGCTGATCGTACTTGCATCTGATTCCACTATGAAGTCCAGGATGGTTCTGAAGATTGCTCGCCCATTCAATGCCTCCATGCATTGTAGCAACCACATGAGTTCTTCTTTGGCTGTGCAGTCAAGAGGAACATAGTCTGAATAAGAGTGACTCAAGCGAAGGTACTTGGCCTTCAGACGTTGAAGTGCTCTGTAGTGCAGCGGGCCGGGAAAAATGGCTTGGATCGATGCTGAGAGAAGGCCGATAATCCTGGCCAGCTCTCTCGGGGTAAGAACAGGACGTGCTAACGTCCGGCTGATTTCCTTTTTAAAAGTCTTGAGTTTGGATGTTGTTAGTAGGAGTCCTCCGCCCACGGAATCTATGGTGAATCCTAGACATTCTATTGATTGAAGAGGGTTAGATGACTGACTTTTCCCAATTGATTAGTAAACCCAGGTTGCCCAGCAGAGTCCTCATCTAAGACAGGTGTTTGCGGAGCAGGTGAGGATCCTGTGCCATGATCGGGATATTGTTCAAATATATTATGAGTCGAACTCCTCTGCTGCGTAGAAGGGCAATCACTGGTTACATGAGCTTTGTAAAGCACCAAGGTGCCGAAGAGAGACCGAACGGAAGGCATTTGAACTGCCACATGGCCTCCTCCCAATGGAGTTGTAGGAATTGATGGCAATCCTCGTCCATCGGAACAGTGAGGTATGCGTCCCGAAGAGAGTGTATACCTTTTGTCTTAAAATGGTGGTATGTGACAAAAGTCTTTAGGGGTCGTAAGTTGATGACAGGTCGAATGCCTCCACCTTTCTTGGGGACCAAGAAGAGGTTGCTTAGGAAGCCTGGAGTGCAAGGGTGAATTGCTGAGATTGCGCCCTTGGTGCTAAGGACTGTATTTCCTTTGTCACAAGGTATTGATCGTGTGTGGAGAACACAATGTGGTTGGGGAACTGCGTTTGAACAGGGTGTTGCACAAAATCTATAGGGTAACCCAGGACAGTGTGGAGGACCCAAGCATCTGAAATGAGCCTGCACCAGGAATCGACAAAAAGACACAGTCTTCCCCCCCACCATGAAAATTACCATAGGGCCATCGACCATAGGAAGAACCTCTGGGTCCATGAAACTGCCAAGGCCTGCCCCTAACTGGGAAGAACGGGGAGGTGGACTTGGATTCAGGTGCTGGAAACCTGGAGTGGATGGAGCCTCAAGAAGCCTGGTGTGAACCCCGGTATGAACGGCTGGGTAGACGGCCCCGATATTCTGTGAGAACACTCGTTTCAGGTTGGTTCACGCCTTATCAAGTGCTGTAAAGGACCTACATAGGTGTCCTACTCTTTTACATAGTTATCTCCAAACAGGAGGCCCTTTGCCTGTGGCTCAGGCTCTCAGATAGCTAGGTTTACCAGCTTAGGCTCTATTTTTATTAGAATTGCCTTGCGTCTTTCAGTGGCTAATGCAGTGTTGGCATTGCTCAGGAATGATACTGATCGCTGTATCCACCAGTTGATGGCTAACAAATCTGAAGGTGTATCACCTGCCAATACTGTTTCGACCATGTCGAATATCTGTGCACTTGGTCCAAGGACATCTAGGATTTTATCCTGGCAGTTCCGCAAGGAAAAATCCAGGCCTTTTTTGACCTTCCAACCTGATTTGCCCAAAAATTGGGTGATTTTTGGGTCCACATCAGGGGTAACGCAGGCCATATCAGGAATTGTGGGGTGCAGCCATTCTGCCCGGAGCTTGTTCTGTGCCACTTTGTCAAGTGGTTTTCTAATACAAGCGGCAATGTATTTTGATATAGGGGGTACCACTCTGAGGATCTCGGATGCTGCAAGGTATCTGGGTCAAAGAGCGGTTTGCCTTGAGGGTCAAGAAGGGTGGAGCCATCTACACCGTTTGTGGGGTCATCTCCAGGTGTGGGCAAGGAGCTGTGCTCAGGAAAATAAATACTGGAGTCGTAGGAGTCCCCCACATCGGGCTCGCTCTTGTTCTGACTCAGATTCGGAAGATTTGATTAGGGCTTTTGCCCTCTCCCAGTTCCTCACTGATTTTGCCTGGTGGGGGGCACTTAGATGTGATGCAACCACATCCTCTGTGACAGGATGTACCCTGTCCATCTGTAAATTTTTGGAGGCATCCTCGTCCACATGGAGAGATTTTTATGTGGATTTATGCCCACTCTTGGCCACCGGCTTCCACCTCGTGTTTACACCGGCGGACATCGCGGCCGCTGATTGGCTGTCCCGCGAAACAGAGCCATCCTGCCACAGTATAAGTACGGCAACTGGTCGGCAAGTGGGTAAGGTCTAAAGCTTAGAAAATTGAGTATGTAAATTGAAAGAAAACTTAAAGATCCACATTTTGAGAGTAGTGATTAATGATTCATATTCTGAATGGTCTAAGGTTATGGCCTAAGGTTGTTAGTGGCATACCCCAAGGTTCAGTGTTCAAACCCTAACTTTTTAACCAATTTATAACATATATTGAGTTTGGGTTAAAGTGTCATTTGATACCAAGCTATGTAATGCAATAAAGTATTTACAAGCGCATGACAAAACGCACAAAAACATAGTGTAGCACCCTCCTAGGTAGGTGCTAGGCAAACACATAGAGTGACTCTTTCAGCTTATCAGGAGAGCCTGATCTATTAGTTCTGCCTGTCATATGCATCCAGGTGTGACTTATTGGGTCTAAGGGAGTATCCCCACTGTATCCAATAAGGGAGCTTGTTGGACAGCAGAGGAAACCTAACCAATAGCACATCAGGGTTTGTGGCTGTCTGAGTGGGTGGGCATTCTTGCAATGCATCCTGGGATTGGCTATAAACTCTAAAGGGAGCATGTGACAGGGTGTCTTTTGGCGAGAGCAAAGTCCCAGGAGGAGGTGGACGGCTGTCTTTCCTCCTGCAGCTGTGAAGAAGGTGGTTCAGATGGTCGGCCTTTTGAACCAAGTGTGGAGCTGGGCTGCAGAGGATCCAGAGTGCTGACCAGTGGAGCTGTTGGTAGAGACTTTGGGAAAAACTGTATTGTGAGTACCAAGAGGTCTGCCATAGGGTCTGCCTAAGAGAGGGGGCCACTCCAGAGAGAAGTCAGGGGATCAAGGAGCCAGCTCACACAGGAGTGTTTCAGTAAAGGGGGTGCCGTGTAAAAAGTAGTTAACCCTGAAGATAAGGAATAAAGGGGGTGCCCTGAAGTTGTTCAGCGGTACAGTGGAGTTTACCTCAGGATACAGTTTACCTAAGAAAGCTCAAGTATACACTTCACAGCCAAGGGCAAGGTGAAGCAGCGGCCTAGTAGTGACTAGCTCCATTCAGCGTTACTCAGCATTATTCAGCATCTTTCAAGTCATCCCAGCCAAATTGTGCATAGTGTATAAAGTTGGAGTATCCCACTCATTCCCTTTTCCTATCCAAGTTCCAAATAAAAACACTAAAACCAAAGATACTGGACTGTTTCCTGACTGAGCTAAAACACTTTGGAAAATGTCAAACTGTCATGTTGTTGCTAATGGTAACTCAGGGGAACCCACACTCAGCAGCTCCCAAGGGAGTAGTGCTACAGTAGTGTTAAAAAAGATCCAAAGTCAACTCCAAAAAAGGGTACAGGAGTTGCTCTGGCACATTTTTCATGCATACGAGCCCGTTTAAGTGAATAGGCTGCCCTACGCTGTCACATGAAAACGTGATGCATTGTTCCGTTGTGAATGGGGCCTAAGATGGGAATTAAATGACCATTGTAAAAAAGAGGAGCCCGGAATCACCACCCTGCCATGTGGTAAAAACAAAGAATTTTTATTTCTTCAAAACAGGCAACACAAGGCAACAACTTCAACATCAACAATGTAAAGCCTGGTACACACTATCAGTTTTTTTTCGTTCAACCCACACTGGTGCTGATTGGATGCTGGTTTTCCAACATAACTGTTCAGCTGGCTTCTGTCGGAGAGGCTGGTGTACACACAGGCTGAATGTGGACCGGTCTCTGTTGAACTTGCTGATTTTCAGTCTGTGTGTACAAGGCTTTAGGATGAGCCTGTCCCAAGCCTGTCATAATTAACATATAGTGCAAGAAGCACACCCTCTACACATTTAAACCCTTGTTAGGACAGACAGTGTTCAAATCTAGTAACAGTTGATAATGAGGATCTGCCTGACCAGTATAGATAGGCTTAATTATGGCAATCAAAGCTGTTCAGGTCCCTAATAAGCAAAGACAACTATGTAGTATTTTTCCTTGCTGGCCAATAGGGAATTTACAGTATCTAACAAAAGTGAGTACACCCCTCACATTTTTGTAAATATTTTATTATATCTTTTCATGTGACAAAACGGAAGAAATTACACTTTGCTACAATGTAAAGTAGTGAGTGTACAGCTTGTATAACAGTGTACATTTGCTGTCCTCTCAAAATACACAACACACAGACATTAATGTCTAAACTGCTGGCCATAAAAATGAGTACATCCCTAAGTTAAAATGTTCAAATTGGGCCCAAAGTGTCAATATTTTGTGTGGCCATCATTATTTTCCAGCACTGCTTTAACCCTCTTTGGCATGGAGTTCACCAGAGCTTCACAGGTTGCCACTAGAGTCCTCTTCCACTCTTCCATGAGGACATCACGGAGCTGGTGGATGTTAGAGACCTTGCGCTCCTTCATCTTCCATTTGAGGATGCCCCACAAATGCTCAATAGGGTTTAGGTCTGGAGACATGCTTGGCCAGTCCATCACTTTTACCCTCAGCTTCTATAGCAAGGCAGTGGTCCTCTTGGTGGTGTGTATGGGGTCGTTATCATGTTGGAATATGGTCCTGCAGCCTAGTCTCTGAAGGGAGGGGATCATGCTCTGCTTCAGTATGTCACAGTACATGTTGGCATTCATAGTTCCCTCAATGAAATGTAGCTCCCCAGTGCCGGCAGCACTCATGCAGCCCCAGACCATGACACTCCCACCACCATGCTTGACTGTAGGCAATAGGGATGATCGAACTTTTGAAAAGTTCGGTTCGACCAGAACACCCGAACTTCACGAAAGTTCGGCCCGGATTTCAGAACCCCATTGAAATCAATGGGACCCGAACTTCTGTAATCAAAAAACACCATTTTTAAGCCCTAAAACCCAATAAATGCCCCTAAAAAGTGCCTAGGGTTCTGGGTCATGCCCCATTAACTATTAATCACACAAAAAAAAGTTCTTAAAAATTGTCATTTTTGATAAAAAAGCCAATTATTGAAAAATTAAAAAAAAAAAAAAAAAAAGATTTTTTTTTGATTTTTACTTTGGATTTAGTATCTGGGGGGTCTAAAAGGTGTGCATGTGAAGTTTCAGCTCTGTAGAATGTCCAGAACCATGAAAAAAAAAAAGATAATTTTTCAGTAGAACAGGGATGTGGTTCGGGAGCCTCCTTTAACTTTAACACCTATATGATCTTTTTTTCTGGTTCTGGACATGCTACAGAGCTGAAACTTCACAGGTACACCTTTTAGACCCCCCAGACACAAAATCACACAAAAAAAAGTTCTTAAAAATTGTCATTTTTGATAAAAAAGCCAATTATTGAAAAATTAAAAAAGAAAAAAAAAAAAGAGATTTTTTGATTTTTATTATTTGGATTTAGTATCTGGGGGGTCTAAAAAGTGTACATGTGAAGTTTCAGGTCTGTAGCATGTCCAGAACCAGAAAAAAAAAGATCGTTTGTATTAGAAAACTTTAAGCACAGGAATATGGCTTCTCTGCTGTAACACCTTGCCGGTTTAATAGCAGGCATTTTTTTGGGTTCTTTGCAGTCAGGAAAAACATCTAAACTTGTGTATAGTGGTACTGTGCACAAGTTCTGATGTTTTGCCTGCCTCCAAAACCCTCCAAAAAATGCCAGCAAAAACACACCTGGGCATTTTTTTTTTTGACGCTAGCGTTTTTTTGGCATTTTTTGGGGTTCTTTTGAGGCAGGCAAAACATCTGAACATGTGTATAGGGGGGATATATAGACATATATGTCTGAATATATACCCCTAGACATATATAGGTGTGATAGTAGCAGAAATAAATGCTTGCGCTAATGAAATCATTTACAGTAATATATTTCTGCTACTATCACACCTATATATGTCTAGGGGTATATATTCAGACATATATGCCTATATATACACCCTATACACATGTTCAGATGTTTTGCCTGCCTCAAAAGAACCCCAAAAAATGCCAAAAAAACGCTAGCGTCAAAAAAAAAAAAAATGCCCAGGTGTGTTTTTGCTGGCATTTTTTGGGGGGTTTTGGAGGCAGGCAAAACATCAGAACTTGTGCACAGTACCACTATACACAAGTTCAGATGTTTTGCCTGCCTCAAAAGAACCCCAAAAAATGGCAAAAAAAACGCTAGCGTCAAAAAAAAAAATGCCCAGGTGTGTTTTTGCTGGCATTTTTTGGGGAATTTTGGAGGCAGGCAAAACATCAGAACTTGTGCACAGTACTACTATACACAAGTTCAGATGTTTTTCCTGACTGCAAAGAACCCAAAAAAATGCCTGCTATTAAACCGGCAAGGTGTTACAGCAGAGAAGCCATATTCCTGTGCTTAAAGTTTTCTAATACAAACGATCTTTTTTTTTATGGTTCTGGACATGCTACAGAGCTGAAACTTCACATGTACACTTTTTAGACCCCCCAGACACAAAATCACACAAAAAAAAGTTCTTAAAAATTGTCATTTTTGATAAAAAAGCCAACTATTGGACAAAGTGGTCAGCAGGAAGGTGCACATTACTGCTGACTCCTGGTCCAGCAAGCATGGACAGGGACGTTACATTTCTTTCACGGCACACTGGGTAACTTGGCTGGCAGCTGGGAAGGATGCAGGACAGGGTTTGGTGTTGCAGCTTGTTTTGCCACCATGCCTCCAAAAAGCTGGTGCTGGTTCTGTCACATCTGACTACTCCACCACCTCCTCCTCCTCCTCCATGTCCTCTGCTGCTCAATTGTCCTCTGAAGCAGCAGTGCTCCCTAAGCGTTCAAGGGACTACGCAAGCAGTCAGGCTAAAAGATGCCATGCTGTGCTTCAGTTGGTCTTTCTAGGGGATAGGGGTCACAGCGATGCAGAGATTGTTGACGCCACGACAGCTTGAGCCAAGAATGGTTGTATGCGACAATGGCACCAACCTTCTCTCCACCCTTCCGACAGGGACACTTGACACATGCTCCATGCTTGGCACATGTTCTGAATCTGGTGGTGCAGCATTTCTTGAGCACATACCCGGGCTTCCAAGATCTCCTGAGGTAGGCCAGAAAAGTCTGTGGCCATTTCCGCTGTTTGTACAATGTCAGTGCTCGCTTATCTGACATTCAATGGGAATTAAACCTGCCCACCAACTGCCTCATTTGTGACAGGTGGAACTCAACGTTGGCAATGCTGCAGCAGCTGCACATGCAGCAGAGGGCCATCAATGTGTACCTGTGTGATTATAGCACAAGGACAGGGTCAGGGGAGCTTGGCTTTTTTTCGCCATGCCAGTGGCTTTTGATAAAGGATGCATGCATCGTCCTGTCACCATTTGAGGTGGCCACAAGGATGGTGAGCCGGGGCGATGCATGCATCAGTGACACTATACCTCTAGTCTACCTGCTGGAGCACACGCTGTGTGTAATCATGGACAGGGCACTTGAGGCCGAACAGCGGGAGGAAAAGGAGGACTTTCTTTCCTCACAAGGCCCCCTTTATGCAGATATCATTCCTATAGGGCCAAAAAAAACACATAGGAGGAAGAGGAGGAGGAGGATTTCGGCAGTATGGATGTAGAGGATAGCATACAGCAGTCTTTAGGGGATGGTTTTGATTCCCCAGAAACCCCAGGAGTTGTATGTGGTTAGGGATAGGTTGCTCCTGCTGACAATATCATCCTTAGGGACCCAGAGGACTCACAAGCTGATACCTCCTCCAACTTACGTTGCATAGGCTTCCTGATTCTGCAAAGCCTTCAAAAAGGACCCGAGAATTCGTGCTATCGAGGAGAGGGATAATTACTGGTTGGCAAACCTTCTTGATCCACGTTACAAGGGTAAAGTTGCAGAGCTCATCCTGCCTTCACAGAGGGAGCAGAGGATGAAACATCTTAAGGAGGCTTTGAAAAAAATTTTGTGTACCACCTTTCAAGACACTGGGAGGTCAACATTCTCTGGACGTGTTTCTTAGGCATCGTTCAGCCAAAGAAGGAGCGGTGGAGAAGGCGGCTGTTTGACCAATGCCTTTAAACAGTTCTTTATTTCTCAGCAGCACCCAGGGCTGTTAGGTTTAAGCAACCATTGGCAGCATCTCCATCCTATGGTGCATGATTATCTAGGCACAAGAGCAGACTTGGAGACCTTTCCAGGTGAGCATCCACTGGGTTACTGGGTCTTGAGGATGGACCACTGGCAAGAGCTTGCTCAATATGCAATGGAGCTACTGGCCTGTCCTGCTTTCAGAATGTATTCAAATGGACATTCAGTGCTTCTAAAGGTTTTGTGATGGACAAAAGAGTGTGTCTGTCCACAGACTCTGTTGGCCAGTTGACTTTTATCAAAATTAACCAGTCCTGGATCACCAAGAGCTATCAAGCCCCTGATGCTGATGTAACTGATTGAATTTGCTGAAGGTCTGCCATCCCTTATGCTGCCTATCCTATTCCTTTACCTTGATTCTGCTAGCTTCCAACAATGTTTTTGGTTTAGGTCACTACAAACCCCCACGGCCTAATTTTTCTGCACTTGTATGACAGGTGCATACAATTTAAATGTCATATGTCATTTTTAACAGCAGGCCCTGTCCCTGTGCCCTGCTAATTGTGAGGGGTTATGGTGTTCAGGCACCAACACCACCAAAGGCCAAATATTTTTGCACCTGTATGGCAAGTACATGCAATTTCAATTTTTTTATGGAATTCTTACCAGCAGGTCCCGTTCCTGCACCCAGCAAGATTAACTGCGAGGGTTTGGTTATGGTGTTCAGGCACCACCAACAACAAAGGCCCAATTTTTGGCACTTGTATAGCACATGCAATTTCAATTTTTTTATGGAATTCTTACCAGCAGGTCCCGTTCCTGCACCCAGCAAGAGTAACTGCGAGGGCTTGGTTATGGTGTTCAGGCACCACCAACAACAAAGGCCCAATTTTTGGCACTTGTATAGCACATGCAATTTCAAATTTGTATGGAATTCTTACCAGCAGGTCCCGTTCCTGCACCCAGCAAGAGTAACTGCGAGGGCTTGGTTACAGCATTCAGGCACCACCAACAGCAAATGCCCAATTTTTGGCACCTGTATAGCACATGCAATTTCAAATTTGTATAGAATTCTTACCAGCAGGTCCCGTTCCTGTGCCCAGCAACAGTAACTATGAGGGGTTACAGCGTTCAGGCACCACATACAGCAAAGGCCCAATTTTTGGCCCTTGTATAGCACATGCAATTTCAAATTTGTATGGAATTCTTACCAGCAGGTCCCATTCCTGCGCCCAGCACGAGTAACTGCAAGGGCTTGGTTACAGTGTTCAGGCACCACCAACAGCAAAGGCCAATTTTTTGGCACCTGTATAGCACATGCAATTTCAAAATTGTATGGAATTCTTACCAGCAGGTCCCATTCCTGCACCCAGCAAGAGTAACTGCATGGGCCTGGTTACGGTGTTCAGGCACCACCAACAGCAAAGGCCCAATTTTTGGCACCTGTATAGCACATGCAAATTCAAATTTGTATGGAATTCTTACCAGCAGGTCTCGTTCCTGCGCCCAGCAAGAGTAACTATGAGGGGTTACGGTGTTCAGGCACCACCTACAGCAAAGGCCCAATTTTTGGCACTTGTATAGCACATGCAATTTAAAATTTGTATGGAATTCTTACCAGCAGGTCCCATTCCTGCGTCCAGCACAAGTAACTGCGAGGGCTTGGTGACGGTTTTCAGGCACCACCAGCAGCAAAGGCCCAATATTTGGCACCTGCATAGCACATGCAATTTCAAATTTGTATGGAATTCTTACCAGCAGGTCTCGTTCCTGCGCCCAGCAAGAGTAACTATGAGGGGTTACGGTGTTCAGGCACCACCTACAGCAAAGGCCCAATTTTTGGCACCTGTATAGCACATGCAATTTTAAATTTGTATGGAATTCTTATCAGCAGGTCCCATTCCTGTGCCTAGCAAGAGTAACTGTGAGGGCTTGGTTACGGTGTTCAGGCACCACCAACATCAAAGGCCCAATTTTTGGCACCTGTATAGCACATGCAATTTCTAATTTGTATGGAATTCTTACCAGCAGCTCCCGTTCCTTCTCCCAGCAAGAGTAACTGCGAGGGCTTGGTTACGGTGTTCAGGCACCACCAACAGTAAAGGTTCAATTGTTGGCGCCTGTATAGCACACGCAATTTCAAATTTGTATGGAATTCTATCCAGCAGGTCCCATTCCTGCTCCCAGCAAGAGTAACTGTGCGGGGTAACGGTGCTCAGGCACCACCAACAGCAAAGGCCCAATTTTTGGCACCTGTATAGCACATGCAATTTCAAATTTGTATGGAATTCTTACCAGCAGGTCCCATTCCTGCACCCAGCAAGAGTAACTGCGGGGGCTTGGTTACGGTGTTCAGGCACCACCAACAGCAAAGGCCCAATTTTTGGCACCTGTATAGCACATGCAATTTCAAAATTGTATGGAATTCTTAACAGCTGGTCCCATTCCTGCACCCAGCAAGAGTAACTGCATGGGCTTGGTTATGGTGTTCAGGCACCACAAACAGCAAAGGCCCAAAAGGCTCAGTGCACTTCTTGCGCCATGTATGTGTTCCTTGATGAACCAATCGAGGACGAATACTGCTGTGCAAGATGTGAGCGACTTGTTGCTCTGGAAGCCCACATCGTGGATCTAGAGAACACAGTGGTAAGACTGCGTGGCATCTACAACCTGGAAAGGAGCTTGGACATTACCCATCAGGTGCTGGCAGGGGCCAGCATAGAGGAGGGAGGAATAGAGGAGACGCAAGCAGCAGAGGTACGCAGCTGGGTGACTGTTAGGAATGTTAGGGGGAGGAGTGTCAGGGAGGCCGGTCCTGAGTTGATAGACCCCAACATGTTTGCCGAGTTGCAGGTTGAGGGGGATATCAACTCAGGGGTGGCAGTGCTGGAGCATGCGCCCTCCCCCAGCTGCCAGGGGAGGGACGGCTCCAGGAAGAAGGGGGGCCGTAACACAGGAAAGGTTAGAAAGGTTGTGGTAGTTGGGGACTCAATTATCAAGAGGACAGAGAGGGCAATCTGTAAAAAAGATCTCGTGAACCGAACAGTTTGTTGTTTACCGGGCGCCCGAGTTCGGCACATCGCAGATCTGGCAGACAGATTGTTGTGTGGGGCTGGGGATGACCCAGCGGTCATGGTGCATGTGGGCACTAATGACAAAGTTAAAGGTAGGTGGAGGATCCTTAAGAACGATTTCAGGGACTTAGGTAATAGATTGAGGAAAAGGACCTCCAAGGTGGTTTTCTCTGAAATACTGCCTGTACCTCGAGCCACACAGGAGAGGCAGAAGGAGATTAGGGAACTTAACAAGTGGCTGAGGAATTGGTGTAGGAAGGAGGGGTTTTGGTTCCTGGAGAACTGGGCTGACTTCTCAGTTGGCTACCGGCTCTTTAGTAAGGATGGGCTGCACCTTAATGGGGACGGTACAGCTCTTTTGGGGAGAAAGATGGCCACCAAGTTGGAGGGGCTTTTAAACTAGGAGACGGGGGGGGAAGGCTCAGAAGTAGAATCAGTCAGGAGGGAGCAGAAGACTGAAGGCAGTTGTAGGGTCAGCAGCGACAGTAGGTCGACAACATCAATTGGCGGGTCTGTGCGCGAAAACCGCAGACCAAACAGAAATAAACATAACCGCCAATCACGTTTAACTTCCGTAAAACTAAGAGGGGTATATGCTAATGCCAGGAGCCTAGCTAATAAGATGGATGAGTTGGAAATGTTAGTACATGAGGAGGACATAGACCTTGTGGGAATAACAGAAACTTGGTTCGACCCCTCACATGACTGGCTGGCCAATATCCAAGGGTATTCGGTGTACCGGAAGGACAGGGTAGGAAAAAGAGGGGGAGGGGTATGTCTCTATGTCAAGAACAATATAAAGGTGCTAGAAAGAAGTGACATTACGGATGGGATGAGCATGGATTTAGAATCTGTGTGAGTTGAACTCGATAGGGAAGAAGATAAGGGAAAAGTAGTTGTGGGGGTTTGCTATAGGCCACCTAACCAAGGGGAGGAGGTAGAGCTGGAATTTTTAGCACTAATGGGTAAAGTGGCAAAACTGGGATCAGTCATCATATTGGGGGACTTCAATTATCCCGACATTGACTGGGAGGAGGGGACTGCACACTCACAGAAGGCCCGTCTATTCACGGAAACCTTACTGGATAATTACATGTCACAGTTGGTGGATTCCCCTACAGGAGAAAATGCAATCCGGGATCTAATGATCACTAATGACCCAGACATAATCTCGGAGGTAGGAGTCCAGGACAACCTGGGCTCTAGCGATCACAGGATGATCACATTTAGTATAAATAACAATATAAAAAGGCAAGTGGGGAACATAAGAACCCTAAACTTCAGACGGGCAAACTTTCCAAAATTGTACTCATTGATGGAAAGGGTAAACTGGGACCAAACCCTGGGATCCCTGACCACAGAGGAAAAATGGGAATGCTTTAGGAACATATTAAGCAAAGGCATCTTGCAGTGCATTCCTATGGGAAATAAATTTAGAAGAAACAAAGCCAAACCTGGCTGGCTAAACCGTAGCGTTAAAAAACTTATTAGGGGAAAAAAATTGTCCTTCAAGAAATATAAATCAGAGGGCACAGTATCGGCCTTCCAGCAATACAAGGAGGCAAATAAGAAAAGTAAACAAGAAATCAAGTTGGCTAAAATCAACTTTGAGAGACAAATAGCGGAGGATAGTAAAAAAAACCCAAAGAAATTCTTTAAATATATCAACAGCAAAAAAACTAGGGCAGAGCATATTGCACACATAATTAATGATGATGGGAGGATGGTTACAGAGGACACTGAAAAAGCAACCGTGCTGAATGCTTTTTTCTCGTCAGTCTTTACGCAGGAAAAGGAGGGGTACACTGACCATGACTGTATGGTTAGTAGTAATACACAGGACTTGCCACTATGGCTAACAGAGGGTGAAATCAGGGAAAGGCTGGATAAACTGAACACAAACAAATCACCAGGCCCGGATGGCGTACATCCGAGAGTTCTCAAGGAACTCAGTAAGGTTATATCTAGACCACTGTTCCTGATCTTTGCTGACAGTATTAGGACAGGAGATGTACCAGGGGATTGGAGGAAGGCTAATGTGATTCCGATATTCAAAAAGGGCCAGAGGCATATCCCGGGAAATTATAGGCCTGTCAGCTTGACATCAATAATATGTAAACTTTTGGAGGGGATGATAAGGGACTACATCGTAGAATATGCTAAAGATAACAACATCATCAGTAGTAACCAGCACGGGTTTACAAATGGGCGTTCTTGTCAAACCAATCTCTTAGCATTCTACGAGGAGGTGAGCTGTGAGCTAGATAGGGGCAGACCAGTGGATGTGGTGTACTTGGATTTCGCTAAGGCGTTTGATACAGTTCCCCACAAGCGCTTAATTTATAAAATAAGGTCTGCAGGTATCGACAGCAGGGTTTGCTCTTGGATACGGAACTGGCTAAAAGGCCGTGTCCAAAGGGTGGTAATAAACAGCGCATACTCAGACTGGTCTGTGGTAGTAAGCGGGGTCCCCCAGGGCTCAGTCCTGGGACCAACCTTGTTCAATTTATTCATAAACTGCATTGAGGACGGGATCAGTAGTTCGTTATCGGTTTTTGCAGATGACACAAAATTGGCCAGGGCAATAACTGCACAGCATGAAGCAGATATCCTACAGAATGACCTGGACAAAATTACGGAGTGGGCAACGACATGGCAAATGAGGTTTAACGTGGAGAAGTGTAAGGTTTTGCACTTGGGGACTAAAAACATAAAAACACAATACACGTTAGGAGGGGAACCCTTGGGGGAATCAAAAATGGAGAAAGATCTGGGAGTCTTGGTTGATGATAGATTAGGCAACAGCATGCAATGTCAAGCGGCAGCTTCCAAAGCCAACAGAATATTAGCATGCATAAAGAAAGGGATGTATTCCAGAGATAAGACTATAATCCTTCCACTTTATAAAACTCTGGTCCGACCGCATCTGGAGTATTCTGTCCAGTTCTGGTCGCCAGTCCTCAGGAGGGATGTGTTGGAGCTGGAGAAAGTCCAGAGAAGGGCAACTAAACTGATTAGGGGGTTGGAGGACCTTAACTATGAAGAGCGGCTGCAATCGCTTGATTTATTTTCCCTGGAGAAGAGACGTCTGAGAGGGGACATGATAGCAATTTATAAATATCTAAATGGGGACCTCAGCTTAGAAAAAAAGCTGTTCATTCGAAGGAATTGCATGAGGACTCGAGGACATACAATGCGATTAGAGGAGAAGCGTTTTAACCTCAGGCAACGAGGAGGGTTCTTTACTGTTAGGGCTACAAGATTGTGGAATTGTCTACCACAAGAGGTGGTTTCTGCGGGTAGTATGGTGACTTTCAAAAGACTCTTAGACTTACATCTCAAGGATCAGGAGATTAAGGGCTATGTTAGATGATTACAGTCACACACACCTACACAGGTTGAACTGGATGGACTATTGTCTTTATTCAACCTCACCTACTATGTAACTATGTATGTAACTATGTAACTAATTTTTTGGCACTTGTATAGCACATGCAATTTCAAATTTGTATGGAATTCTTACCAGCAGGTCCTGTTCTTGCGCCCAGCAAGAGTAACTGTGAGGGGTTGGTCACGGTGTTCAGGCACCACCTACAGAAAAGGCCCAATTTGTGGCACCTGTATAGCACATGCAATTTCTAATTTGTATAGAATTCTTACCAGCAGGTCCCATTCCTGCGCCCAGCAAGATTAACTGTGAGGGCTTGGTTACGATGTTCAGGCACCAGCCAACAGCAAATGCCCATTTTTTGGCACCTGTATAGCACATGCAATTTCAAATTTGTATGGAATTTTTACCAGCAGGTCCCTTTCCGTCTCCCAGCAAGAGTAATTGCGAGGGCTTGGTTACGGTGTTCAGGCACCACCAACAGCAAAGGCCCAATTTGTGGCACCTGTATAGCACATGCAATTTCTAATTTGTATAGAATTCTTACCAGCAGGTCCCATTCCTGCGCCCAGAAAGAGGAACTGTGAGGGGTTACGGACCGGTGTTCAGGCACCAGTCAACAGCAAATGCCCAATTTTTGGCACCTGTATAGCACATGCAATTTCAAACTTGTATGGAATTCTTACCAGCAGGTTCCGTTCCTGCACCCAGGAGGTGTAACTGCGAGGGCTTGGTTACAGTGTTCAGGCACCACTAACAGCAAAGGCCCAATTTTTGGCACCTGAATAGCACCTGCAATTTCAAATTTGTATGGAATTCTTACCAGCAGGTCCCGTTCCTGCATCCAGCAAGAGTAATTGCGTGGGCTTGGTTACGGTGTTCAGGCACCACCAACAGCAAAGGCCCAATTTTTGGTACCTGCATAGCACATGCAATTTATCATTGTATGGAATTCTTACCAGCAGATACCATTCCTGCACCCAGCAAAAGTAACTGTGAGGGGTTGGGGTGTTCATGCACCACCAACAACCAAGGCCCAATTTTTCTGCACCTGTATGACAAGTATATGCAATTTCAAAATTTCTATGGAATTTTAAACAGCAGGGCCCATTCCTGCGCCCAGCAAGAGTAACTGCGAGGGCTTTTTTACGGTGTTCAGACACCACCAACAGCAAAGCCCCAATTTTTGGCACCTGTATAGCACATGCAATTTCAAATTTGTATGGAATTCTTACCAGCAGGTCCTATTCCTGCTCCCAGCAAGAGTAACTGCGAGGGCTTGGTTACAGTGTTCAGGCACCACCAACAGCAAAGGCCCATTTTTTGGCACCTGTATAGCACATGCAATTTTAAATTTGTATGGAATTCTTGCCAGCAGGTCCCGTTCCTGCACCCAGCAAGAGTAATTGCAAGGGCTTGGTTACGGTGTTCAGGCACCACCAACAGCAAAGGCCCAATTTTTGGCACCTGTATAGCACATGCAATTTCAAATCTGTATGGAATTCTTACCAACAGGTCCCATTCCTGCACCCAGCAAGAGTAACTGCGAGGGGTTGGGTGTTTAGGCACCACCAACAACCAAGCCCCAATTTTTCTGCACCTGTATGACAAGTACATGTAATTTCAATATTTCTATGGAATTTTTAGCAGCAGGGCCTGTTCCTGCGCACAGCAAGTGTAACTGCGAGGGGTTACAGTGTTCAGGCACCACCAACAGCCAAGGGCCAATTTGTATGCACCTGTATGACAAGTACATGCAATTGTAAATTTGTATGTATATTTGTATATGACATTTTTTGCTTTAGAAATGTCAGTATTGCTGCAGCAGGCTACATACATCGTAGAGATGCACTACTTTACTGGCACATTCAAGGGACCACTCGGCATGATATTTGAAGGAATTTTTCATTTTTATAGTTTCACTTTAAGCCTCATTAAAATCAGTAAATCACTGTTCCTTTAAAAATGATCGTTTTTTTTATACTTTTTTTCATTGTTACATGTTTGTTCCCCAAGTCAGTACCCGGACCCCCATACACTTTTTTGGGGCAATACCTTGCAATTAGGCAAAAAATTTGGGGGAGCATACCCATGTATTTCTAAAGCTGCTGCAGCTATGAACCAAAAGACATGTATATTAAAAAAGAATAGCGCGCAAATGCAAAAGAAATAACTACCAAATCTGAAGACAATCCATAAATAAAAATGGGGGTTTGGTCCCACCATATGGCCATATCGTGCTCAAGCCCACTACTGCATCAAAGTACCCCATTATCAGTGGGTCCTACACTATCCATGAAAAAGAGATGAATCCAGCCTTTCTAACCCTTGGAGATAATACTCCTTGCTGGGAAGGATGTGCAAATGCGCTACAGGGGACTCCTCCTATATCCACTTGATGGTGGACACTGATGGAATACAGGTGTGTGTGGGGGGGTGGGGAGGGTTGCTCAACCCCGATAGTCTTGTCAGACCGAATACATAATAAACAGGCAAAAAATTTGGGGGAGCATACCCATGTATTTCTAAAGCTGCTGCAGCTATGAACCAAAAGACATGTATATTAAAAAAGAATAGCGCGCAAATGCAAAAGAAATAACTACCAAATCTGAAGACAATCCATAAATAAAAATGGGGGTTTGGTCCCACCATATGGCCATATCGTGCTCAAGCCCACTACTGCGTCAAAGTACCCCATTATCAGTGGGTCCTACACTATCCATGAAAAAGAGATGAATCCAGCCTTTCTAACCCTTGGAGATAATACTCCTTGCTGGGAAAGATGTGCAAATGCACTACAGGGGACTCCTCCTATATCCACTTGATGGTGGACACTGATTGAGTACAGGTGTGTGTGGGGGGTGGGGAGGGTTGCTCAACCACGATGGTCTTGTCAGACCGAATACATAATAAACAGGCAAAAAATTTGGGGGAGCATACCCATGTATTTCTAAAGCTGCTGCAGCTATGAACCAAAAGACATGTATATTAAAAAAGAATAGCGCGCAAATGCACACACCTGTACTCAATCAGTGTCCACCATCAAGTGGATATAGGAGGAGTCCCCTGTAGTGCATTTGCACATCCTTCCCAGCAAGGAGTATTATCTCCAAGGGTTAGAAAGGCTGGATTCATCTCTTTTTCATGGATAGTGTAGGACCCACTGATAATGGGGTACTTTGACGCAGTAGTGGGCTTGAGCACGATATGGCCATATGGTGGGACCAAACCCCCATTTTTATTTATGGATTGTCTTCAGATTTGGTAGTTATTTCTTTTGCATTTGCGCGCTATTCTTTTTTAATATACATGTCTTTTGGTTCATAGCTGCAGCAGCTTTAGAAATACATGGGTATGCTCCCCCAAATTTTTTGCCTGTTTATTATGTATTCGGTCTGACAAGACTATCGGGGTTGAGCAACCCTCCCCACCCCCCCACACACACCTGTACTCAATCAGTGTCCACCATCAAGTGGATATAGGAGGAGTCCCCTGTAGTGCATTTGCACATCCTTCCCAGCAAGGAGTATTATCTCCAAGGGTTAGAAAGGCTGGATTCATCTCTTTTTCATGGATAGTGTAGGACCCACTGATAATGGGGTACTTTGAAGCAGTAGTGGGCTTGAGCACGATATGGCCATATGGTGGGACCAAACCCCCATTTTTATTTATGGATTGTCTTCAGATTTGGTAGTTATTTCTTTTGCATTTGCGCGCTATTCTTTTTTAATATACATATCTTTTGGTTCATAGCTGCAGCAGCTTTAGAAATACATGGGTATGCTCCCCCAAATTTTTTGCCTGTTTATTATGTATTCGGTCTGACAAGACTATCAAGGTTGAGCAACCCTCCCCACCCCCCCACACACACCTGTACTCAATCAGTGTCCACCATCAAGTGGATATAGGAGGAGTCCCCTGTAGTGCATTTGCACATCCTTCCCAGCAAGGAGTATTATCTCCAAGGGTTAGAAAGGCTGTATTCATCTCTTTTTCATGGATAGTGTAGGACCCACTGATAATGGGGTACTTTGACGCAGTAGTGGGCTTGAGCACGATATGGCCATATGGTGGGACCAAACCCCCATTTTTATTTATTCGATTGTCTTCAGATTTGGTAGTTATTTCTTTTGCATTTGCGCGCTATTCTTTTTTAATATACATGTCTTTTGGTTCATAGCTGCAGCAGCTTTAGAAATACATGGGTATGCTCCCCCAAATTTTTTGCCTGTTTATTATGTATTCGGTCTGACAAGACTATCGAGGTTGAGCAACCCTCCCCACACACACACCTGTACTCAATCAGTGTCCACCATCAAGTGGATATAGGAGGAGTCCCCTGTAGTGCATTTGCACATCCTTCCCAGCAAGGAGTATTATCTCCAAGGGTTAGAAAGGCTGGATTCATCTCTTTTTCATGGATAGTGTAGGACCCACTGATAATGGGGTACTTTGACGCAGTAGTGGGCTTGAGCACGATATGGCCATATGGTGGGACCAAACCCCCATTTTTATTTATGGATTGTCTTCAGATTTGGTAGTTATTTCTTTTGCATTTGCGCGCTATTCTTTTTTAATATACATGTCTTTTGGTTCATAGCTGCAGCAGCTTTAGAAATACATGGGTATGCTCCCCCAAATTTTTTGCCTGTTTATTATGTATTCGGTCTGACAAGACTATCGAGGTTGAGCAACCCTCCCCACCCCCCCACACACACCTGTACTCAATCAGTGTCCACCATCAAGTGGATATAGGAGGAGTCCCCTGTAGTGCATTTGCACATCCTTCCCAGCAAGGAGTATTATCTCCAAGGGTTAGAAAGGCTGGATTCATCTCTTTTTCATGGATAGTGTAGGACCCACTGATAATGGGGTACTTTGACGCAGTAGTGGGCTTGAGCACGATATGGCCATATGGTGGGACCAAACCCCCATTTTTATTTATGGATTGTCTTCAGATTTGGTAGTTATTTCTTTTGCATTTGCGCGCTATTCTTTTTTAATATACATGTCTTTTGGTTCATAGCTGCAGCAGCTTTAGAAATACATGGGTATGCTCCCCCAAATTTTTTGCCTGTTTATTATGTATTCGGTCTGACAAGACTATCGAGGTTGAGCAACCCTCCCCACCCCCCCACACACACCTGTACTCAATCAGTGTCCACCATCAAGTGGATATAGGAGGAGTCCCCTGTAGTGCATTTGCACATCCTTCCCAGCAAGGAGTATTATCTCCAAGGGTTAGAAAGGCTGGATTCATCTCTTTTTCATGGATAGTGTAGGACCCACTGATAATGGGGTACTTTGACGCAGTAGGGGGCTTGAGCACGATATGGCCATATGGTGGGACCAAACCCCCATTTTTATTTATGGATTGTCTTCAGATTTGGTAGTTATTTCTTTTGCATTTGCGCGCTATTCTTTTTTAAAATACCTTGCAATTAAGCCTTTAAAATGAGGCCGTTTGATTTTCGAGGTTTGACTCCCATAGACTTCAATGGGGTTAGTTTATTCTAACAAACTTTTCCTCTGTTCGTGGTGTTCTGGTGCAAACCGAACCGAGGGGTGTCCGGCTTATCACTACAACAGAGGTTCCTGTGATTTCTCTGTACTAGAGAATGACTGCAGCTAAAGTCCATTGCAAGTTCAAGTGTTACTCCATTGTTGATAGCACTGTATCTTTAAACTACTGGATAAACTTGGGTCGGCAGTGGGCCAGTAGAGGTTCATGTGGTGCTCCAATATCCCCAGTGCTATCCTTGGCACATGGTAGGCCCAGAGGGCCAAAGCTTTTCTTGGTCCTAGACAGGAGCCCACCACCTCAAACCAATGTAACCTGTAGGAAACAACCCTTCCAAAAGAATGCCTAGGGATTTTGTTAAAGCTAGACTCAATCCACCAGTTATTGGATAACCAATAAACAGCAAAGAAACCACAATGACTCATCTATCTGGACCTCTCAGCAGAGCCTTGCAGATGACACATCATAGGAAGCCACTGAGTACACCCTAGTGGGGAAACCAGTGCAATAAGGCAAAACCAAAAAATAAGTGCAGTTTTCAGCAGGCCTTGGGGTTCACGTCCCTACAAGGATAACACACCATGTGTAGCAGAGATTGTATTCCCTTTATCAGGGTGGTGAGGTGCAGTAACATACTCTTAAGTGGTAAAGGAATATAGTAGAGTTGAGAACTAAGGAAAGGATTTAGGACCTAAAACAAGCTACAGAAGTTAGCAGGATAAAGAATAAGTAACACATAAGGTGTGATAGTAGCCCCCAGTTCCTATCATAGCTGCCACAATATCAATAAAGCTATTTTGCAGCTTGGTGTGTTAAAGCTAGGAACACAACATGCTTTTATCTTTAAAGAGGAACTTTTTAGTAAGATAATTTCACCTAGCAGTGCTGTAATGTTAAATTAGAGGCTAATTTTTATGTACATTTCAACAAAGTTCAAATTGGAATTTTATGTAAAAAGGTGAAATTGGTATGTTTGCTGCAAACTCAAGGTTGGTAAAATTGGCCACTTACCATACTGAGGATATAAAATCTCTTCTAAACCAAGTCTCTTTTTTTGCAATGTACAGTTTGCTCACAGTGAACACTCTGAAAAGAAAGATGTTATTGTTTAATAATGTGTGTTTTTAATTAATTATTTAATAAGAGGTGATTTATGGGAATATAAAAAAAACAAAATATATACTGCCCTCTATGCTGCAGCATTGATGTGATGCTGCCACTGTCCAAGACGGGCTCTAAGCCTGTCATGCCTTCAGCCTATAAGGAAAATGAATATCCTTTGGACTTGCAATACCAACATCGTCCGCAAGATGCCACTCTAACAAAGACTACTGATGGACAGTATTCTATGGTATTACACATTTTCTGTTGTATCACTGGTAACTAGCTCCACCTCTTACTGCAACTTCTTTTACAGTCTGCATTAGAACACACCGCATAGAGTCAGCTAAGCCTGCACCACATGTTCCCAAGGAAATCCTTATCCAGCATCGCTGGTATGCTTAAGGACTGTTGACTGTATATACAGTGGACATTTGTTTATGTTCATGTACTTATTATATGTTCATTTATCTGTTTATTTCTAGTTTCACCGCGTGTGCATCCTATTCTTATACGACCACCATCTGTTTGTTGTAATAAAGACCCGAAGTTACAGACAGTCTGGTTATTATAGGATTCAAGGTTTAAACTGTATGTTGAGCTACATACACACCAGGGGCAAATGTGTAGCGAGAACAGAACAAAGCCTGAGAACTGAGCAATCACTTGACCAATGTTTGCTCAGTTAACGCGGAGTTCCACCTAAAACAAAAAAAATTACATAAAAATACCCCCGGGACAGTCAGGGCTAGTGCATTCCACAATGGATAGCCTCTGATCTGTCCCGGGTTGCACTTACCTTTCAGAAGAAATACTTACCTTGAAAATGTCTTGTCCAGCGCTGCCATCTCAGGTGTGGGCAGCTGAAGCCAGCGCGATCCTCTTCTGCGTCCTCTTCGGTCCCATGATGCACTGCACCGGCCCCGCCGTTACTTACGGGGCTGCAGCGTCATCCCTGCACAGCTTCTGGGCATGCGCCTGCACCGGAACTGGACCGGTGCAGGTGCATTGATTCCTGGGAGCGATGACGCTCAGCTCCCAGGAATCATTGCAAGCCAGGAAGTGACGGCGGCGGCCGTGGCCGCAGAGGGAGGAAGAGGAAGTAAGGTAAGTATATTTTCTTCTAAAACAAGGTAAGTAAAAAAAAAAAATTGTGATTATTATTTGTTTTTCAGATGACCCGAAACAGGACGAAGGACCGAAGTTCAATTTTAGGGTGGAGCTCCACTTTAACCAGACTAATTTTTTCTCTTTGTTACATACATGTAAAAATCCTATGAGCAAATATGAGCTATGACTAGGTGCCAAGGAAGTTAAATGTGTTAGCTGGTGATGCTATTCCCCTCATTTGTGTTTTTGGACATGTTTTCATGGACTTGCTGAAATAAAGGGGATTTTACTGGACATGCTGCCAACCAGAATTATTTTTTGCTCATTGGAATCCGTGATTGATGGGGCCAGCACCGGGTCTGTGTGTTAGTGGCGGTGGATATGGGAGATTGACCTAGAGCGGTGTTCACACACATGTAAAAATCCTAATTTTTTTGCGAAATAGACCCCCAGAATATTATATAGAAATAAAAATGTGATAGTTTCAAATATTTGTTTCATGTGGTATTTATTAAATGCAAATTTTCCCAAAAAATTGAATATAATCAATTTTAGTGCAAAACCATGCTATATAATACCCATTTTCAGATAAAATATAAGGTTGCATCAAGTAAATAAATCCCTCAAATTCCATGTTTTAAATTGCATGCCCCTGGGATATCACCAAAAACGATGGTGCCCAAAAAATCACCATAGGTGACGCTTTTGTTCTAGAATTATTGTTCTCACTCTGGCGTTCGTGGTGATATGTCACATGTGTGGTTCGACTGTGGTTTACATACACATACACATCCTGGGCCTGCGTTTGCGCAGGGATGCGGGGCAAAGGGGGTTCTTGGCAATTTGTTTTTATTTTAACATATTTTATTATCATTTTATCTATTTTTTTTACTTTTTTCTTTTATTTATTTATTTTTTTTTTTTACTTGATTGCTATCACAAGGGGTTAATAAACCCCTATGTGATAGCATTGGGCAGGTGACAGGTACTCTTTTTGGATACATTAGGGGTCCTACCTGCCCTTCACCCCATCCAAGCAAGCACAGATAGGCTTGGTTAGAGGTATCTGTACTGTACTGGCCAGGAAAGTGTGCATATGAAACTGGAAGTGAAATCACTTCTGATATCTTTGTCTGCATGTGAGATTGAGGCATGGTTTTGCCTCGGTCTCACTGCAGTCTCTATCCCTCCAATGGCAGATGTGTTCTTGGGCGTTGGCAAGCACTGGACAGTCCAGGAACAATGGGTGGGCCGCCACCTGGGGGGGGGGGGATACCGCGCAGGCAGCTGTGTGAAAGTGGTTGGCAGCTACAGAGCTGCCCCATCACTTCCAATTTGAAGCCAGACCCTGTCTCCACAAAAACCCACACAGGCTGATGGCAGCTTGTGATCAAAGGTTCACTCTTTGTATGTACATAGTACTCCCAAAGAGCTGAACTGGTTATTGGTCTACTCTGAGCAGAGAGCAGCGACTGTTAGTCACCACTTTCCGCTCTTCCCCTCCAGCGCTCACTGGATTGCCAGGCAGGAGAGGGTGTGGGAGCGTCTGGCATCTGAGCCAGCTAAAGGCCACTGTTGGTTAATGTCACAAAGCGGCTCCAGGTTCTGGAAGGATCCTGACTTTAAGAGACTGAGCCAGTTGCTGGTCATGTATCTGGGTGCATCCTAAGATAATTTTTGGCATCCTTCTAGCAGCTCTGTGACATCAGCCAACAATGGGTTTTAGCCCACTATTAGCTGCTTATGGCTCACAGGAGTGCAAAAATCAGTTTACTTCTGTGACCCAGAAGAGAAGAATCGACAAAAAAGCTATGGCCATACTTGGCTTTTAAGACTGTATTTAATCTAAAACAAATGTAAGCATGAGAAAAATGCTGTATGCAGTTTTTTTTTTTTTTTATCAGTGAGTCAGCTTAGTGTGTTGGCCTAAATTAGACCAAAATATGCAAAAAATTAAACAAGGGTATGCATGTTTTAACTTTGAAAGTTGCTGACTTCAGTGTATAACTAGAGTGCTCCTTTAAGAAAAGGGACCTTAGTCTACAGAACTTTACATATTTATAAGAATTTAAAATGAAAGTCACTTTAACCACTTGCTGACCGCCAGCAGTACATATACTGCGGCAAGTTGGCTCTGTCCCGCGAAACAACGTAACTGTATGCCCTTTCATGGGACCACTATTGGGGGGCTACAGGAGGGAGCCAATTAGCAGGTCTGTCGGCCGCGATTGCCGCCGGGCGCCCGCGATCGCTCCCCATGGAGACAGAATGGCGGTCTGCCATTGTAAACACGGCAGACCGCTGTTTTGACGGTAATGAACACAGAGATCCTGTGTTCCTCCTATTAAGGAACACAAGACTCTGTGTTCATTCAGCAAGCCCACCCCCACACAGTTAGAAAGCACCCCCTAGGGACACATTTAACCCTTTGATTGCCCCTGGTGTTTACCCCTTCCCTGCCAGTATCTTTAGTACAGTAACAGTTCATCTTTTTAGCACTGATTACTGTAGTAATGTTACTGGTCCCCCCCAAATATGTAAAAAATGTCAGTTAGGTGTCCGATCTGTCTACCGCAATGTCGCAGTCTCGCTAAAAATCGCTGAGTGACACCATTACTAGTAAAAAAATAAATACAAATTACATAAATCTTTCCCCTAGTTTGTGGACGCGATAACTTTTGTGCAAACCAATCAATATACACTTATTGGTATTTATTTTTATTTTTTTTTATCAAACATATGTAGCAGAATACATATTGGCCTAAAATGATAAAAAAAAATATAGAATTTAAATTTTTTTTTTATTGGGAATGTTTTATAGCAGAAAGTAAAAAATGTTGATTTTTTTTTTCCAGAAATGTAGCTCTTTTTTTGTCTATAGCGCAAAAAATAAAAATCGCACAGGTGATCAAATACCACCAAAAGAAAGCTCTATTTGTGGGAAAAAAGGACATCAATTTTATTTGGGTACAGCGTTGCAAGACCGCGCAATTGTCAGTTAAACTAATGCAGTGCCGTATCGCAAAAAATGGCCTGGGCATTAAGGGGGAAAACCTTCCGGTCCATAAGTGGTAAAAAAAAATTATTTGGGTTCCTGTCATTGGTGCCCTGGTTTAGTAGTAACAGTGACATCACATAAAGTGAAAATGAAAGATTTTAAAGTGATTATAGACAACTTGGCTGTCATCTGAAGAAAAGGACTTTCAAGGTTGTAATTGCTGGAACGGTGCCAGTATTAGACACACCACGACATGACAGCGGGGATAGGGTTTTTGGAAGCTAACTGTGCCGCAAAAGGTTCATGCAAGTGTATACATTTTCTGCAGGTCAATTTCATGGGTCAGTTAGCATAAGTCCCAACTAGATAAGATGCTTTGCTGGATCTATTAATCTCAAACTGTGCAGAGTTTAATACAGATGTTCAAATTAAGGAGAACACAGGGAGGAATGATCGTAAATTAGTCTCTTCTGATTTAAGCTGTAAAGAGGAAGTACATATTGCCACAACAAAAACGCTTAACTTTACTGAAGGCTGATTGCTCCGTTGCTAAGGTCATCACTTCAAAACATTGATTATGATGACAAATACTTAATAGCCAAAAAGTAACAAAAGGGAAGCCTTTGCAGCAGTTTAAACAGTACACTTATTTATTCCTTTGGGGAAGAAATGCCATAGAATGTAATTGAAACCTATGCAATTTACTTTAAATGGAAAAAAATAATAGATGACAAGAAAAGGCCTTTGGAAAACACAAGAAATGAATCTTAATTTGTAAACTGCAAGAACAGTATTAGATCCATGTGACATGTTATTCCACTCTACCTTAAAGAACAGTTTTATATCACTTAATAAGTTTCCTGATATATAAATGTATGCAGTAGTGTTGTAATCACAAAAATATGTTCAAAGACACACAAAAAAAAAAAAAAAAAAACTCACACACATACTTTGTTAAATAATGTTTTTCTCTGTGTATTTCTTTAAAGTGTATTTAAAAAAAGTAAGAAATGCTATCTGAGTAAAGAAAAAAAAACAGGGAATACTAGGGACCCACTATTGTGCAGCCTGTATGTATATATATATATATATATATATATATATATATATATATATATATATATATATATATATTCCCATTTGCATTCTTCTTTGTGATCCTGCTGTAGTGCTGTAGTGTATATGACCACACTAATTTGCAGCCTGTATTTTTTTTTATTTTAGTTTTTTTGTTCAATTTGCATTCTTCTTTGTGATCCTGCTGTAGTGTTTACCTACACATGAGACACTGCTCAATACCCATAACCTAGAGCCCTTTGCACCTGTGGGCTTAACGATTAGCAGGGTACCCCTTACTAAGAATGCACAGAAAAAGGGTCACAACAGCTTGGTGGTAAATTATTTGAATATATTATGGCAATTCAAATCAACACAGTGTAAACAAATAAATGCACAAATTTAAGGCCACTATGGTCAATGAACCACTCAGAAGGCTATAGTAAGGCCAGATTAACTACAACTGGGTAACTAGAGTCTTACGAACTGCATCAACTATCTCAGAAGAACAACAGAGTCCATGTGGGCACACATTGCATATACCCCAGTAGCAGGTGAGAGTATGCATTCGCTAGTTTGTTGGGTACCCCTTTAAGATAGCAGAAAGTATCAGGTGCATACTAGTTCAAATTGGCCAACTCTTGGTGGGGCCCTTCTCTAGGTGGTGAACTGTCCCTAAGAGTGTTAGTAGTGAGGGATTCTAATGTGTGATCAGGTCCCAGTTCCTCACACAGGCTGCAGTCTCTCAGCTCCAATCCTGAAGACACATTGACCCTCTCTCTCCCAAACTCAATCACTGAAGACAGCTCTAGCAGGCTCAGGCACAGGTCCATCCCCTCTACTAGATGTGGGGAAACAGGCAGCAGGTCCTGTTAGCTGCTCTCTGATGGCTCTGGTCCCTCAGGGCATGAGGTACAGACCCTGACAGCAGGTTTGTACCTACAAAATAATCAAACATGATCTTGGATCAGCCGCTAGTATAAAAGACGACAGCTTCTAAATTAAAAGCTGTCGCAGCTGTATCAAACACTCACCAGCGGACTGAGAGTTGGCGAGTGGTTATAACTAGGGTTGAGTGAACCCAGACTGTATTGTTCGTGTTTGTACCGGACTTTTGGGTATTCGGTACCCGAACCCGGACATTTCACTGTATGTTCGGGTATTGTCCGTTGTTCAGTAACGTTATTTTAATGTTTTGGCGCGGTTTTAATGGCGCGCTTTCAACAGGTGCAAGGCAGCCAATCAGCAAGCGTTTAATTAGTGTGCCCTAGAAGCCATCACAGCCATGTCTACTAATTGCATGGCTGTGATAGACCAGTGCAGCATCTGACCCAGACTCTATATAAGCTGGAGTCACACAGCGCAGCGCATCACTCTGCTAATACTACTGTAGGGAGAGGTTCCTGACTGCTGCTGCTGAGGGAGAGATAGGACTTTACTATAGGGTGAGGCTGGAGAGATTGCTTGTAGGGAGAGCATAGGCGGAACAATCTGCTTTATCATACAGCGATCTACATTGATTTGATTTTGTGGGGTGCAGTGAACGATTTTTTTTTCCCGGAGGGAGAGAGGAGTTTACTGTAGGGCCAGGCTGGAGAGATTGCTTGTAGGGAAAGCATAGATAGGAACAATCTGCTTTAATCAGACAGCGATCTACATCAGTGTTTCTCAACTACGGTCCTCAGGGCACACTAACAGGCCAGGTTTGCAAGAAAACTGAAATACATCACAGGTGATATCATTTGCTGCTCAGTGATTTCAGTATTCTAGTCTGCATTTCCCCAAGGTAATACTTAAAATCTGGCCTGTTAGTGTGCCTTGAGGACCGGTGTTGAGAAACACTGATCTACATTGATTGTATTGTGTGGGGGTGAAGTGAACGATCTTTATGCCCTGACCTGAGCCAAGTGAGGAGGAGAAGGGAGAAACAAAAAAAAATGTATCAGTCTGTTAGGCGTGCAGGGCTGCACATTTCATGTAACCTCAGTGCATATGTGTGTGCTTAATCTGCATTTAAAAAAGAAAAAAAAAAATTTCCTTCATATTTAACTTTAAAGACTATATGTCAGACAGACATTGCTTTTCTAACCTGCTCTTCAAAAAGCACAAGTGTGAGGGGAAAATAATTATTTTACAGTATTTAGGGTAAAAAAAAATTTTTTTTCAGTTTTTCATTCATACATTACAGTGAGATACACCCATTGCATACTGTTGTATTGCATCTTGCAATAAAAAAAAAAATATTTAGGGGACAAAAAAATTGATTGCGGCCCTGTCTGCCTTGAAATAAAAAAAACTATTTAGGGGACAAAAAAAGTTGATTGCGGCCCTGTCTGCATATGTTACAGTGAGATACACCCATTGCGTACTGTTGAATTGCGCCTTGCAATAAAAAAAACTATTTAGGGTACACAAAAAGTTGATTACGGCCCTGTCTGCATATGTTACAGTGAGATACACCCATTGCATACTGTTGTATTGCGCCTTGCAATAAAAAAAAAAAATATTTAGGGGACAAAAAAAGTTGATTGCGGCCCTGTCCTTATATGTTACTGTGAGATACACCCATTGCATACTGTTGTATTGCGCCTTGCAATAAAAAAACTTTTTAGGGGACAAAAAAAGTTGATTGCGGCCCTGTCTGCATATGTTACAGTGAGATACACGCATTGTGTACTGTTGAATTGCGCCTTGCAATAAAAAAACTATTTAGGGGGGACAAAAAAAGTTGATTGCGGCCCTGTCTGCATATGTTACAGTGAGATACACCCATTGCGTACTGTTGAATTGCACCTTGCAATAAAAAAAAACATTTAGGGGACAAAAAAAGTTGATTGCGGCCCTGTCTGCATATGTTACAGTGAGATACACCCATTGCATACTGTTGAATTGCGCCTTGCAATAAAAAAACTATTTAGGGTACACAAAAAGTTGATTACGGCCCTGTCTGCATATGTTACAGTGAGATACACCCATTGCATACTGTTGTATTGCGCCTTGCAATAAAAAAAAAAATATTTAGGGGACAAAAAAAATTGATTGCGGCCCTGTCCTTATATGTTACTGTGAGATACACCCATTGCATACTGTTGTATTGCGCCTTGCAATAAAAAAACTTTTTAGGGGACAAAAAAAGTTGATTGCGGCCCTGTCTGCATATGTTACAGTGAGATACACGCATTGTGTACTGTTGAATTGCGCCTTGCAATAAAAAAAACTTTTTAGGGGGACAAAAAAAGTTGATTGCGGCCCTGTCTGCATATGTTACAGTGAGATACACCCATTGCGTACTGTTGAATTGCGCCTTGCAATAAAAAAAAAACATTTAGGGGACAAAAAAAGTTGATTGCGGCCCTGTCTGCATATGTTACAGTGAGATACACCCATTGCGTACTGTTGTATTGCGCCTTGCAATAAAAAAACTATTTAGGGGACAAAAAAAGTTGATTGCGGCCCTGTCTGCATATGTTACAGTGAGATACACCCATTGCGTACTGTTGAATTGCGCCTTGCAATAAAAAAAACTATTTAGGGGACAAAAGAGTTTATTGCTGCCCTGTCCGCGTATGTTACAGTGAGATACACCCATTGCATACTGTTGTATTGCGCCTTGCAATAAAAAAAAAAATATTAAGGGGACAGAAAGATATTAAATTGCGGCTTAGTCTGTATCTGTACGTTTGAGATACACTTGTTGGATACTGTTGTTCTAGTCCGCCATTCAATAAACACCCATTTAGGGAAAAAATATTACATTGCGGCTTAGTCTGCATATTCTACTGTGAGATACACTCGTTGGATACTGTTGTTCTAGTCCGCTATTCAATAAACACCCATTTAGGGAAAAAATATTAAATTGCAGCCTAGTCTGTATCTGTACGTGTGAGATACACCCGTTGTATACTGTTGTATTGTGCCTTGCAATAAAAACCCATTTCGGGGGAAGATCCAAAATTCGATAAATATGAGGAGAAGGTCAAATAAGGGACGTGGCCAGGGTCGTGGTGTTGCTGGTGGAGCTCCTGTTGCAAGGAGAGGACGTGGTCAATCTGTGCCAGCTACACGCACAGGTGAAACACCTTCCTCAGCTGCGAGTAGGCGACAGAACCTGCAGCAGTATTTGTCTGGGCCTAATGTGTCTCTACAAAGGTTGAGGCCAGAACAAGTACAGGCGATAGTAGATTGGGTTGCTGACGGTGCCTCCAGTTCCTTCACATTGTCTCCCACCCAGTCTTCTGCTGAAAGGTCAGACTTGGCACCTGCAGCAGATGTCCATCAATCTGTCACTGCACTCCCTTGCAAATCAGCCAAGCAGTCTGAGCCCCAATTCATGCAGCAATCTCTTCTTCTTTTTGATGACTCTGTTAGCATGGTTTCCCAGGGCCATCCACCTAGCCCTGCCCCAGAAGTGGAAGAGATTGTGTGCACCGATGCCCAACCACTTATGTTTCCAGATGAGTACATGGGAGGATCATCGCAGCACGTCTCGGAAGATGACGAAACACAGGTGCCAACTGCTGCGGAATTCCGAATTGTGGAGACCGACAAGGGTTGCAGGGGTGAAGACTGGGTGGAAGATGATGTGGAGGACAATGAGGTCCTCGACCCCACATGGAATGAACGTCATGCAGGTGACCTGAGTATTTTGGAGGAAGAGACGGTGGTTGCACAGAGCCACCAGCACAGCAGAAGAGGGAGCAGGGTGCAAAAGCAGAGCGGCCATGCCCTAGAGACTATGCCTGCTACTGCCCAACGCAGCAAGGGACCAAGCACACCAAAGCCAGCTCACAGGAGTTCCCTAGCGTGGCAGTTCTTCAGACAATGTGATGATGACAGGACATGAGTGGTTTGCACGCTGTGCAATCAGAGCCTGAAGCTAGGCATAAACCTTCTCAACCTGAGCACAACCTGCATGACCAGGCATCTAAGTGCAAAGCACGAGCTGCAGTGGAGTGCACACCTCAAAAACCAAGAAAGGTCTCTGGCTCCTCCTGCTTCTTCTTCTGCTGCAGTCTCGGCCTCTTCATCCGCCTCTGTAGTGACAGTGGCACCTGCCACCCTGCAAACAGAGGATCCACCAGAACACCACCACCTGGGTCACCAACAACCATCTCCACAATGTCCCGTGGAAGCGTTCAGCTTTCTATCTCCCAAACACTGAAGAGGAAGTACCCCCCTACCCACCCGCGATCCCTGGCCCTGAATGCCAGCATTTCAAAATTCCTGGCCTTTGAAATGCTGTCATTCCGGCTGGTGGATACACAGAGTTTTAAGAGCCTTATGGCGGTGGCTGTCCCACAGTACATCATGCCTAGCCGCCACTACTTTTCTAGGCAAGCCATCCCTTCCCTGCACAACCAAGTGGGTGACAAAATCAGGTGTGCACTGCGCAACGCCATCTGTGGCAAGGTCCACCTAACTACGTATACGTGGACCAGTAAGCACGGTTAGGGACGTTATATCTCCCTAACAGCACACTGGGTAAATGCAGTGGCGGCTGGGCCTGAGGCGGATAGCAGTTTGGCGCATGTCCTTCCACTACGAGGATTGCAGGGCGCTCCAGTTTGCCTCCTGTTCCTAACTCCTCCTACTCCGCTTCCTCATCCTCTACCACCTCCTCTTCCAGTCAGCATAACACCTTCACCACCAACTTCAGCACAGCCAGGGGTAAACGGCAGCAGGCAGTTTTAAAACTTGCCTGTTTGGGTGAAAAACCACACACCGCGCAGGAGTTGTGGAGGGGCATTGAACTGCAGACCGATGAGTGGTTGCTGCCAATGAGCCTCAAGCCCGGCATGGTGGTGTGCGATAACGGGCAAAATCTCAAAGCAGCTGTGGGTCTAGCCGGTTTGACACACATCCCTTACTTGGCGCATGTGCTGAATTTGGTGGTGCAGAGGTTCCTTAGAAATTACCCCGATATGTCAGAGCTGCTGCACAAAGTGCGGGCCATCTGTACGCACTTTTGGCGTTCTCATCCTGCTGCTGCTCGCCTGTCAGCGCTGCAGCGTAACTTCGGCCTTACCGCTTACCGCCTCATATGTGACGTGCCCACAAGGTGAAACTCCCCCTTGCACATGCTGGCCAGACTGTGCGAGCAGCAGCAGGCTATAGTGGAGTTTCAAGCATAAAGTCAATGATTACATGGTGCTCTCTGATGGTGGGTGGCATACCATGAGGTAAAGAGGTAAAAATATAGAAAGTAAAAAATGGGTAGAAAAATATAAAAAAGGATGAGGTGGAAGGGGGGAGGGGGCCCACGAAAAGCGGCTGCCAGCTGGAGCAAGGAGAGGCTCTGAGGAGAATAAACAAAAAGAAAGCAGCGCCAGCTTAGTGAAGCATAAGGTTTATTAATACAAAAAACACATAGTGACTTACTCTTAGGTAAGTAAAGGCCGGTAGGGTAGGTGAATGGGATCATCCATCTTCTTGTCCTGGATACCGTTGCAGAAAGGAGGGGTGCGAGGTGCCGGTGGTGCGTGGAGGCTGTTGTCTGGCAGCCTGTCTGATGGTGCTGTGGTGGGGGAGGACTCTCAGTGGGGCTCCACTTCCTACTTCCTGTCAGCCCGACATCGCTTCCTGTGAGGCGAAGGGAAAGATGGGTGTTGCTAGCTTTCGGAGCATCCGTGCTCCTTCATTAGGCGGTTAATGCTCTTAAGATGATTTTGCTGCCATTTGCAGCCCTCTAGCCCTTTCCATGTTTGTTTTAGAGGCATTTTAGTGCTCAAAAGTTCGGGTCTCCATTGACTTTAATGGGGTTTGGGATCGGGACAAAGTTCGGGTTAAGTCCGGGTCATGAATCCGGACTTTTTTTTAAGTTCGGTCGAACCCGCCGAACCCAAACATCCAGGTGTTCGCTCAACTCTAGTCTAACTACACCCATTTGAGGATATTTAAGCTGCGGTCTGCAAACCCCTCCCCGCTCTAAGGAAGTAAGCGTTAATTAGCTAACGAAGCGCATCATCGTGTCATCATCACGCATGTGACGTCCACTCGGGGATAGAATCTGCAAGCATGCACAGGAGATGTGGTTGAAGCCGAATGGAGTATGTCTAAATAGATGGGTGAATGTCGATGCTGAGTGAAACTGTGAGTTAAGAGGCTACGTCCAGAACAGGAGACATCTACCTCTATGAGGTGGTTAGCGATTCCCTCAGTTCAATCCTCCCCAGAGACACCCCTTCTCGGCTCTATTGTAGCCTAGGACTTATTCACTCTGACTACACCAATTAGCACCTTGATCACCTTGTTTTCACCACACACCTAGGAGTCCTAGTCCTGGCAGAAGACTACAAGGAATTGCTGTATAGCACATTGTTACATTCTTCAAACTTTTGTATGTCAGTGAGGATTTAAAAGCAGACCAGCACAGCCATGTAGCATGAAATTTGTGTATTCTATCCTGGGATGTAAGAATTAGATCTTCCATCTCTTCCGTTTTGTTAATTCTAGAGAACCATTCCGCTGGAGTTGGAACGTGGGTAGATTTCCAATGCATGGGAATACACATCCTGGCGGCGTTAACCATGTGCATGTAACGCTCTTGCGTTTTTTGTTAGTGAATGGATTTGCAGCTTCAGAATTATTACACTCAGTAGTCATGTAGAGATGTGTTGAACAAACATATCCAACTCTCAGGACTCATCACCGTGCACAGCCTGCTTTATGCAAATATACATACACTCAATATGATGTTCCTGGAGTGATAGGATGTATATGATAGTATAGAGGTGAGAGACAGGCGTTAGAAATGGTGAGCACTCAGTAGTAATATTCAGGAGAGTGGTAGGTGATGATAGGTAGTATGCAGATAGGTTTAGCAATCATGTATAGTAACAGGTGGTAGGGGACAGCAGATGAAGTATGCAAGAGAGAGTAACCTAGTGCAATGATGTAGATGATGGTAGGCTCAAGAGCTAGCAATCTATGAAGTTATGCAGATGATAGAAATAGTGCTTACATAGTAACAGTCCTTTAGTATGCAGAGGTAGATAGTGTAAGTTAGTTAGGAAGAAATCCCCTGTGGGGTACTTATCACTAGTTGGGTTAGTAGTAGCAAGGTCCAGTAGCAAGAGAGTGATCCGGTAGCGAGATACGGGATCGGTAGCGAGGTTCCGGTTTTGTTCAGGCAAAGGAATAGCTAGAAGCTCCGGCAGCATAGGACAAGACTGGTCAAGCATGCGGTTTGAACGAGCAATGAGTGAGAGAAAACCGGCGATTGAAATAGCCGCTCATAGCGGCGCTCGGCGATGATGTCATCGTTCTTAAAGGTGTATGCGTTCCACCTAGTTAGCAAGGTGGGACGCAATATTAAGGTAGAAATGGGAAATAAGGGTACCAAAGGTACCAGAATCTTACAGTGCATAGCTAAGAACTTGAGGTAGTGGTGTTTGGGCAGGGACGTATGGTAAAGCAAGTATTGGGCCGGCGTAAAGTCCAAGGTGTAGGAGGTGACTCGGCAAGTGATCTCGTGGACCATCTTCCAGAAAGGCTGGAGGAGGCAACAGCTCCACCATATGTGCAACAGAGACCCATCCTCTTGATTGCACTGCCAGCAGAGTTTGGAGCAGCTGGGATAAAACCTGTGGAGAAGGGTAGGGGGTTCTATACCATCTGCTCCGTATTTTGTATGCATTTTCCTGGACAGAGGTGTTAAGGGAACTCTTGTGGATGCATTCATTGATGGTTTCCCATTCCTCATCAGTGAGGGAAATCTGTAAGTCAGATTCCCAAGCCTTGCGGGGCGTATCCTCGGGGTGCTGGGAATCTGCTAAGAGGATTGCGTAATTATACAAGATAGTATGAGATTGTGGTGGCCGTCTGGTGCATAAAGCCTCAAATGGGGAAAACTCTCTAGACCATTGGCCTGCCATGGGTGAAGAGGTAAGGAAGTAATGTAGCTGTCTAAATGACCAGGATGGGAAAGATCGTGTGAGAGATCTGGCTGCTAGTTGCGGCAAAGAGAGTAGCCTCCCCCTCTGTAGGAAGAAGCGCACTTCTAGATTTTCAGTTTGGAGTTCTTCCCATAGGAAAGACGTAGACAAACCTGGAGTAAAGGCAGGATTGTTGCGGACAGGGGTCAAGCGTCCATGTAGTGATGATAGAGAGGCTTTCCTGCAGGCCACGCGGAGGCAGGTTAAGGTGGCGTTAATGAGAGGGTGCGTCCGGGTCTGGGGAGGGTGATGCTGCGGCATAAGCCAGGGCAGACCGCCAAGGATGGTGTTGGACATGTGAGATTCCAGCGTCACCCATGCCTTAGAGCCAGAATGGAGTCTCCAGTCTACTATCCTTGCCATATGGCAAGCCAAGTAGTAGCCATGCAAGTCTGGTAGTCCGGTCCCCCCTTTAAGTTTTGGGAGGGTAAGTTTTGAGAATCCAAGGCAGGGTTGGGACTGCTTCCAGTCTTCCTTATTATATAAGCGGGTTTGTACCTGTCACTCTTCTTCCTAGACTGATGTAATCGGGATAAATTTGCCCAGAAAAAAAGCAAAGCTCTACTCTTCTCACGAGCAGGGATCTGTGGGAACTGATGCCCACTGGCCTGTTAGCTCTCATTGACAAGTGTGGTGCTGCACCCCTTTAGGAACTACTGTTCCCATCATCCATGGAGCCTGCACAGTGAGTCCTGTCTGATGCTCCTGTTGACTCTCTCTCTCCTGCCCTATGAAAGGATCTGATGCACTGTCATAGTAGAGGAAGGGAGAGCAGAGGTGCGGGCAGAAACACACAGTCAGTAGTGACAGATGAAAAAACTGGCTGCATTCCTCTCTGTGTACACAGCAGTAAAGCGTTGTGGTGGGAGTGGGGCAACGAACACCCAACCTGCCGTACTCACAGCCAGCAGATGTACACACAATATGCCAGCATATCATACTGTGAATTTCCACTTTCACGGCCACCACAAGGCATCATGTGATATGCACTTCAGGATAAGGGTAAAATGAATAGAGACATGCACCTACATGTATGGCATGGGTGCACAAAGTGGAAGCAGCCATGGAGGAAAAATTGGAAACTGCATGGCATATAGACTTCAAAAGCAAGAGAGTTTGTTTTTAAGTGGTTGTAAACCTCAGTGTGTGTGACATCAGATCCCAGCACCCTGCTCTATGCTGCTGAGAGATGTCATGTAAAATGTGTGTTTTAGAAGGCTGTAGAGGAGAGAAGGCTGCACAGAAACAGGTACAACTTATGTAGAAGGATTTGTTTCATCTTTGTTTATCACCTGAGGATTGTCACTTCACTGGGTATATGTAAGGGTTTACAACCACTTTATTCACTAGAGTACTGGGCACTTTTACTCTGTTCCTGCCCAGGCCAATTTTCAGCTTTCAGTGCTGTTGCACTTTGAATGACAATTGCGCGGTCATGGAACACTGTACCCAAAATACATTTTTATAATTTTGTTTACACAACTAGAGCTTTCATTTGGTGGTATGTAATCACCACTGGGTTTTTCATTTTTTGCTTAATAAATTTAAAAAAAATGTAACATTTTGAAAAAAAAAATGTTTTTCTTCAATTTTGTTATAAAAGTTTGCAAATAAATAATTATTCTTCATAAATGTATGCAAACATTTATTCTGCTACATTTCTTTGGTGAAAATAACCCAAATAAAAGTATATTATTTAGTCTGTAGGAAAGTTATAGAGTCCACAAATTGTGATATATATCTGAAAATTGAAATCAAATTAGCATACTGTTACCAGTGCAGTACAGCGTCATCATATAACTGGTGTGGCGGTTATCTGGGGTTCTAACTTGTGACAGTACGAAAAAAATAATAATATATACTTTTTCAATTTGTTTTATTTATTTATTTTTTACATTTTGTTTCTTTTTTTATGACACTGTGACCAGAGCAGTATAATGTTACCATAATGTTATCATGTTACCAATGTTACACCACCGAATGAGGAAGTGAGTTCCACATCCTTACTGCCTTGACAGTGAAACCCCCCCCCCCCCCACGCAGTTTGAGGTTTAACTGCTCCTCTTCCAATCTTATTGAGTGGCCCCTTGTCTTCTTATACTCCCTGCAACTGAATAGTTTCCTCCCTATGCTGGGCTCACCATTGAGGTATTTGTATATCCCTATCATATCTCCCTTCAAGTGTCTCTTCTCCAGGGTGATTACCTTTAACGTGTGTAGTCTTTCTTCGTAACTGAGGTCCTTTAGTTCCCTATTAGCTTGTTCACCCTTCTCTGGACTCCCTCCAGTTCCAGCACATCCTTCCTAAGGATTGGTGACCAGAACTGGACAGAATACTCTAGATGTAGCTGAACCAGAGTTTTATAAAGTGCCAGGATTATCATTTTATTCCTTGAGTGAATTCCCTTTTTTATTCATGCTAATATTTTGCTGGCTTTGCTTGCTGCAGTTTGACATTACATGCTTTTGCTGAGAATGTCATCTACTAGAACCCCCAGATTGTTTTCCATCCTGGAATTCCCCTTGTGTGTAGCTTACGTTCATGTTTTTAGCCCCTAAGTGAATTACTTTACATTTTTCAACATTAAACCCCATTTGCCATGTAGTTGCCCACCCCATTATTTTTTGTGGTCTTCTTGTAAAGTTCCTATATTCTGCTGTAAATTTTTTTGACCAACTAAGCTTTGTATAATCAGCAAACACCGATATTGAGCTATTTATCCCATCCTCTATATAATTTATAAATAAATTAAACAGAATTGGTCCTAGGACAGATCCTTAGGGGACCCCACATATTACTCCAGACCATTCTAAATATATGTGTGTGGAAGATTCAGCGCTGAATAAATAAACTTGCAATGAGACCAGCAGCTAACACTCAAGGGCAATCCAACTCCTTCAATGAAATAAATAATAAATAGTGTAGCGCAGTCTATGATAGATTATTGGGATTCAATCATTGGGTAAACTACTTTAAACCAATAATAAATATATTAAATATATTAAAACATGTCTAAAAAGGAGATAGTCCATATAAGAGGCGATAACAGTCGGTAGAGGTAAAAAGTCCACTTGTGATATGGTGAAATAATAACAGGTGTGACTCTGGTGCTCAAATCCCTCCACCAAGCAATATCTGCCTCTCACCTCCAAACCATGACCCTGCAGGGCCAGAAAGCATGAACAATCTCCACAGGTAACCAACTCGTGTTGCTCCGATACAAGCAGGACCAAGACTCCAGCACTTGTCAGCACAAATAAGGATATCTCTGCAGCAGGTACAACTCACACTAAATGTGAGTACACCATGATGATCCGTCAGGAGGTCCCCTGAGTTGGGAATCTGAACTTAGCGAGGCTTTTCTGGGTTTTCTACTTCTTCAGTAACAAAATTGAGGTAGAACCTCTCTCTCTTCATAGCTGTTTATATAAACAACTCAGGGGACCTCCTGACGGATCATCATGGTGTACTCACATTTAGTGTGAGTTGTACCTGCTGCAGAGATATCCTTATTTGTGCTGACAAGTGCTGGAGTCTTGGTCCTGCTTGTATCGGAGCAACACGAGTTGGTTACCTGTGGAGATTGTTCATGCTTTCTGGCCCTGCAGGGTCATGGTTTGGAGGTGAGAGGCAGATATTGCTTGGTGGAGGGATTTGAGCACCAGAGTCACACCTGTTATTATTTCACCATATCACAAGTGGACTTTTTACCTCTACCGACTGTTATCGCCTCTTATATGGACTATCTCCTTTTTAGACATGTTTTAATATATTTAAAATATTTATTATTGGTTTAAAGTGGTTTACCCAATGATTGAATCCCAATAATCTATCATAGACTGCGCTACACTATTTATCATTCTAAATATATGCCATTTATTACCACCCTTGGAAGTGGTCCTGTACCCAATTTTCAATCCATCTACAAACCCTACGGTCCATGCATACAGACATTTTGTAAATTAGTCATTTGTGGGGCAATGTATCAAATGCTTTTGCAATATCCAGATACACCACATCCACTGTTCTTCGCTTATCTAGAAGGTAGCTTACTTCCTTAGAGAATGTTAACAGGTTGGTTTGGCAAGAACGACCTTTCATGAATCCATGCTGATTACTACTAATGATATTGTTTAAATCAGAAAATTCATGGATATAGTTCCTCATTAACCCCTCCAATAATTTACATTTAATCAATACAAAATTGATCCATTGTCTTGGGGTTTATGAGTTTCTGTGAGACTGTCACTTCACGGTAATTTGCTGTGGCATGCTAAGCATGCTGCAGAGCTTGTTTTTCTTAGTGTTGCTGTTTAAACATTGGTCGAAATGAGCCTGGACACAGAAAAGGGGAAGGGGCCTAATTTCTGATCTTGCACACAGGCCCACTGAGTTCAGAAATCACCCATCCTCAGGTACATCGCTCCTCACAACTACGAGTGGTTTAAGTATTTAGGATATACTGATACAACTTTCAAACAATACGTTTATCTTCAATATTTTACTGCATCTTACCAACAACCTTGATTACCGAAGCAAAACAATGGATCCTTCCCCCTAGATATATTAGGTAGGATTAGCATTCTAACAATAAACTTTCTAATGAAATTCCCCTACATATTAGCTAATTCTTTCTGCCCGATACCCGATAAAGATTTTATGTTTAATCTAATTTTTTTAAGATGTGCTTATAACAAAGTTACAGGAAACAAAGAACATAAGGCATTGAGACACATACACGATCAGTACAATATCGCCAAAAGTACATCGTAAACACTGATAAAGAAAACATAACAAAAGAAACACGTGGAAATACTCCACAGAGTGAATAACAATCAAGCCCAACTGCTTAATTGGATGTGTAGGGAAGCAGTGAGAGTACATACTAATCTATAGGTGAAAACCTATTAGAAACTACATATACCCAAGGTACGAAGGGCAGTAAACAATATATATATAAGGAGAGGGTCATTGGCATACAAGGCCACTGGTGCCACTCTTTGGAGTATACATATACGAGTAGTTTTGCCATTACCAAATAAACAAATAGAACTACTAGATGGTGTCAAGGACCAGAAAAATACAGAGAAAAGAAGAAAAAAAAGGGTGGGGGGGGGGGGTTAGAAGGGTAAAGGGCAAGTTAAATCAAGTGCTAAAGAATGTAAAGGATCCAAGCTTCATGTGGGGCAGAGGGGCTGGAGACCCCACACTGGATAACGATGAATAGGGCAGCAGGTTCAGAGATAAGAGCAAATTTGTGGGAGTGTTAGAAATGGTTACACATTGACTAGGTGAGGGTGTAATCATCAGTTTTATCCCTTTCCCAGGAGATCACACTTTCTTAATGGCAGATGCCGTTCATTTCACAGGCCCAGTCCGCAAAGAATGGAGCATGTGGTTTGCGCCATGCCCTAGTTATCACAGTACGTGCAGAGGTTAGAAGACTGATTTTGTTTATAGGATCTGGGCAAAATTGATAACAAAGTAATAAGAGTAGAGTTATTGATTCTGTCTCAAACTAAGACGTAAATAATATTTTGTCCCAGGAAGGTGTTATGAAAGGGCAAGTGCTCCAGATATGCGTCACGGTACCCGGGGCCTGTAAACATCTCCAGCACACGTTTGAAATCAATGGGTCTATTTTGTGTAGGGTAGTCAGGCATTGATACCATCTGGTGAGGATCTTGTAATTTAGCTCCTGTGCTCTAGAAGATATGTAAGTTCTGTAAGCAAATGTCAGTATCTTATCCCAAACTCCTCAGCTGTAAAATTTAGTTCCTGTTCCCATTTAGTCAGAAAATCATAGAGCAGAGAGGCCTTGAGCAAGACTCGGTATATTTCATACTAACAGCATTCCAGCCTGTTAGACTGAGACAGCAAACACTCAAAATCTGTGAGTGGTCTTGTTAAGGCGGTCATGGGTACATTAACAGAGAGATAATGTCAAATTTAGGAATACTCCAACCAGGCACTAGTAGAGTTATGACAGGTCACCAACAACTGTCTTCCCTATTCCAGAGCAAAAAACGAGATTAGTGGAGAGTGTAGGGGGGGGGGGGGATGCAGTGGTCTCGAAGAGAGGTGATAATGCCCTAGGTCTAGAAGCAAGTAGGCCTTTCACCATATAGGATGCCAAACATGATGCGTGGAAGTTACCTAAAGGGACAGAGTATCTCTAGAAGGTCTAATATTAGGGTTAGTCCACATCAAAGATGTGATGTCAGGAACAAGTAGATCATTTTCCAGAACTGTCCATAACTTAGAGCCTCGGCTATGGTACCATTCAAAAAGCCTAAGTAACAGGGATCTATAATGGTATAAGAGTAGATAAGGTAAGGCCTCTCCACCCCTAGATTTAGGCAGGAAAAGGGTAGAGTGATAGATCCTGGATTTTTTACATTGCCATATGTAGTCACGGATAAGCGAGTTAGGATGAGAAAAAAAGCCTGAAGAGGGAGCTACTGGAACTGTTTAAAATGTGTAAAGCAGTTAGGGTAGTATGTCCATCGTCACAACGTTCATACTGCTGAACCATGAGATAGTAGGGTTATGATTAGGGTTGAGCGGACACCTAGATGTCCGTGTTCGACGGGTTCGGCCGAACTTTAAAAAAAAGTCCGGGTCCGTGTCCCAGACTTTTACCGAACTTTTCCCGGACACCGAACCCCATTGAAGTCAATGGGGACCCGAACTTTAAGGCACTAAAATGGCTCTAAAACACCAAAGGAAAGGGCTAGAGTGCTGCAAATGGCAGCAAAACGTAATTAAGAGCATAGCAAGTGCTCTGCAAACAAATGTGGATAGGGAAATAACTTAAAACAACAAAAAAAACAGAAAAATAAAACAATGTTCTTCTTCATCTCTGAAGGACGAGGCCCATATGGAGTAGGAGGGAGGTTGAGGTGGTGGTGGATGTGGCGGTGACATAGGCATGCGCACAGGGTGTGCCGGGTGTGCCTGGGCACACCCTAATCACCTAGGGCACATAGCATTGCCAGTGAGGAGATGGGAAAGATCTCCCTCGGACCTGCTCTGCTCTATTTCTCTTTGCCTTAAGGTACATGGCCCCGATAC
The DNA here is from genome assembly GCF_965119305.1 of Pelophylax lessonae. Taxonomy (NCBI): domain Eukaryota; kingdom Metazoa; phylum Chordata; class Amphibia; order Anura; family Ranidae; genus Pelophylax; species Pelophylax lessonae. Next base: position 219,444,380 of record NC_138776.1, on the reverse strand, counting down.
ATTACTCTCCCTGCTGGCAAACACATGCATGTGTATTTCAACTTTGGGGTGCACACCTTAATGCAATAGGCTGCGCACACCTATGGGCGGTGTAGGTGGAAGCGGCGGTGGAGGAGGACCAGGGCCGGATTAAGAGCATCATGGGCTTGGTGCTGAGGATTTTGAAGGGCCTTAAGGGCCGTGCCTTGCCATGCACCCAGAGGAGGAAGGGTGCAGCCATGCATGCCTAATTCAACATGGGATGCTGTCTCTGAAGCCCATAAACACATCCATGCATCGGCAACTGTCCCTCCTTGTCCGGCCTTCGCGCTGTGTGGGGAGGTTCTGAGGGTGCTGCCTGGGGAAGCGAGCATAGAAGCCAGACTTCTGTGTTTACAAGTGACAGAAGAGCGGTAACAGTGAATATGGCCAACCCGGGGCCTATATAAAAGGTAGGGGCCTGGAGCTGCAGCTCCAATAGCCCCTACGTTAATCTGGCCCTGAGGAGGAGGACGAGGTAGCCAACACTGCTTCTTTTCACAAATTTTAAATGAGGGTACACCCCAAAAGAGTGAGAAAGAGCAAAAATGGAACAATGGGTGGGTAAGGTCGGTATCCATTGCTATTCTGCATAAGGTACGGAAAAGTCCCATGGGATCCATGCCTGGTTCATTTTAATGAACGTGAGCTTGTCCACATTGTCTCTGGACAGGCGGCTGCGCTTGTCTGTTATAACGCCCCCAGCCGTGCTAAATGCCCGTTCAGATAATACACTGGCTGCAGGGCACGCCAGCACCTCCAAGGCGTAAAGGGCAAGCTCAGGCCATGTGCCCAATTTGGAGACCCAGAAGTTGAAGGGGGAAGACCCCTCATTCACTACATGTAGGCGTGTGCACACATACTGCTCCACCATGTTGGTAAAATGCTGCCTCCTGCTAAGACGTTCCATCTGAGCTGCTGGTGCTGCTGTTTGTTGTGGCGTGCTGACAAAGCTTTTCCACATTTCGGCCATGCTAACCCTGCCTTCTGAGGTGCTGGCGGTGCCCTGGTTGCGTTGGCGACCTCCTCCTCCTCCTCCTCTGCCTTGTGCTTCCACTGCGGCCCCGCTGTCAGATGGGAATGCCAGCAGCATGGCGTCTACCAGCGTGCGCTTGTACTCGCGCATCTTGCGATCGCGCTCCAGTGAGTGAAATAAGGACGGTACGTTGTCCTTGTAACGGGGATCCAGCAGCGTGGCCACCCAGTAATCAGCACAATTTAGAATGTGGGCAACTCGGCGGTCGTTGTGGAGACACTGCAGCATGTAATCGCTCATGTGTGCCAGGCTGCCCAGAGGCAACGAAAGGCTGTCCTCTGTGGGAGGTATATCGTCCGTGTCCTCTGTATCCCCCCAGCCACGCACCAGTGATGGCCATGAGCTGGCCTGGGTGCCACCCTGCTGTGAACATGGTTCCATCTCCTCCTCCAGCTCCTCCTCCTCCTCATCCTCCTCATCCTCCAGAACTGTGCCCCTGCTGGACAATTGTGTCCCTGGCATTTGTGTGTGCAGGAACCCACCCTCGGAGCCCCTTGCGAATGACTGCCCTGAAAGCCTTGGAAATGTTGCCTCTTCATCCTCCTCCTCCTCCTCATCCTGTGCCACATCCTCTTCCATCATTGCCCGAATTGTTTTTTCAAGGAGGCATAGAAGTGGGATAGTTAAGCTGAGAACGGCGTCATTGCCACTGGCCATGTTGGTGGAGTACTCAAAACAGCGCAACAAGGCACACAGGTCTCGCATGGAGGCCCAGTTATTGGTGGTGAAGTGGTGCTGTTCCGCAGAGCGACTCACGCGTGCGTGCTGCAGCTGAAACTCCACTATGGCCTGCTGCTGCTCGCACAGTCTTTCCAGCATGTGCAAGGTGGAGTTCCACCTTGTGGGCACGTCACATATGAGGCGGTGAGCGGGAAGGCCGAAGTTACGCTGCAGCGCTGCCAGGCGAGCAGCAGCAGCAGGGTGAGAACGCCGAAAGTGCGCACAAACGGCCCGCACTTTCTGCAGCAGCTCTGACATATCGGGGTAGTTTTTAAGGAACCTCTGCACCACCAAATTCAGCACATGCGCCAGGCAAGGGATGTGCATCAAACCGGCTAGGCCCAGAGCTGCTATGAGATTTCGCCCAGGCCGGGCTTGAGGCTCGCTGGCAGCAACCACTCATTTGTCTGCTGTTCCATGCTCCTCCACAACTCCTGCGCGGTGTGTGGTTTGTCCCCCAAACAGGCAAGTTGTAAAACTGCCTGCTGTCGTTTACCCCTGGCCGTGCTGAAGTTGGTGGTGAAGGTGTTACGCTGTCCGGATGAGGAGGCGGTAGAGGATGAGGAAGTGGAGTAGGAGGAGTTAGGAACAGGAGGCAAACTGAAGCTCCCTGCAATCCTCGGTGGTGGAAGGACATGCGCCAAATTGCTATCCGCCTCAGGCCCATCCGCCACTGCATTTACCCAGTGTGCCGTTAGGGAGATATAACGCCCTTGACCGTGCTTACTGGTCCACGTATCGGTAGTTAGGTGGACCTTGGCACAGATGGCGTTGCGCAGTGCACACCTGATTTTTTCCCCCACTTGGTTGTGCAGGGAAGGGATGGCTTGCCTGGAAAAGTAGTGGCGGCTGGGCACGACGTACTGTGGGACAGCCACCGACATAAGGTTTTTAAAACTGTGCGTCTCCACCAGACGGAATGACAGCATTTCAAAGGCCAATAATTTTGAAATGCTGGCATTCAGGGCCAGGGATCGCGGGTGGGTAGGGGGGTACTTCCTCTTCCTCTCAAGTGTTTGGGAGATGGAAAGCTGAACGCTTCCACGGGACATTGTGGAGATGGTTGTTGGTGACCCAGGTGGTGGTGTTGCTGACAGATCGTCTGTTTGCGGTGTGGCAGGTGCCGGTATCACTACAGATGTGGCTGGAGCGGCCGAGACTGCAGCAGAAGAGGAAGCAGGATGAGCCAGAGACGTTTCTTGGTTTTGAAGGTGTGTACTCCACTGCAGCTCGTGCTTTGCACTTAGATGCCTGATCATGCAGGTTGTGCTCAGGTTGAGAAGGTTTATGCCTCGCTTCAAGCTCTGATTGCACAGGGTGCAAACCACTCTTGTCCTGTCATCAGCACATTTTCTAAAGAACTTCCACGCTAGAGAACTCCTTTGAGCTGACTTTAGTGCGCTCGTTCCCTTGCTGCGTTGGGCAGTAGCGGGCGTAGTGTCTAGGGCACGGCAGCTCCGCTTCTGCACCCTGCTCCCTCTTCTGCTGTGCTGGTGGCTCTGTGCGACCACCGCCTCTTCCTCCAAACTACTCAGGTCACCTGCATGACGTTCATTCCATGTGGGGTCGAGGACCTCATCGTCCTCCACATCATCTTCCACCCAGTCTTCACCCCTGCCCTCCTTGTCGGTCTCCACAATGCTGAACGCCGCAGCAGTTGGCACCTGCGTTTCGTCATCATCGGAGACGTGCTGCGATGATCCTTGCATGTACTCATCTTGAGAAATAAGTGGTTGGGCATCGCTGCACTCAATCTCTTCCACTTCTGGGGCAGGGCTAGGTGGATGGCCCTGGGAAACCCTGCTGAGAGAGTCATCAAAAAGAAGAAGAGACTGCTGTATGGCTTGGGGCTCAGACTGCTTGCCTGATTTGCAAGGGGGTGAGGTGAAAGACGGTTGGACATCGGCTGCAGGTGCCAACTGTGACCTTTCTGCAGTAGACTGGGTGGGAGACAATGTGAAGGAACTGGAGGCACTGTCAGCAGCAAACCAATCTACTATCGCCTCCACTTGTTCTGGCCTCATCACTTCTAGGGGCGTATGATGCCCTACCAAATACTGATGCAGGTTCTGTCGCCTACTCACACTTGAGGAAGGTGTTTCACTTGTGCGTGTAGCTGGCACAGATCGACCACGTCCTCTCCTTGCAACAGGAGCTCTACCAGCAGCACCACGACCCAGGCCACGGCCCTTATTTGACGGTCTCCTCATATTTCTGTAATTTAAGATCTTGCCCTAGAAAGGTTTTTATTGAATAGCGGAATAGGAAATATGATCCAAAAAAGTGTATGTATCTCGCACGTACAAAACCACACTAGGCCCCAATTACTATTGTTTCTACCCCTAAAAGGATGGATGAGGAGTAGGAGGAGTATGGAACAGACAGCACCCTCAAATCTTCAGAAGTATGAGATGAACCTCAAAAACTTGGAAAGGTGGATCTCACACGTACCGACACAGACTATCCAGCAATTCAATTGATCCTCAAAGGTTTTTATTGAATAGCGGAATAGGAAATATGATCAAAAAGAAAGTGTATGTATCTCACACGTACACCACCACACTAGGCCCCAATTACTATTGTTTGTACCCCTAAAAGGATGGTTGAGCAGTAGGAGGAGGAGTATGGAACAGGCAGCACCCTCAAATCTTCAGAAGTATGAGATGAACCCCAAAAACTTGGAAAGGTGGATCTCACACGTACCGACACAGACTATCACGCAATTTAATTGATCCCCAAAGGTTTTAATTGAATAGCGGAATAGAAAATATGATCAAAAAGAAAGTGTATGTATCTCACACGTACACCACCACACTAGGCCCCAATTACTATTGTTTGTACCCCTAAAAGGATGGTTGAGCAGTAGGAGGAGGAGTATGGAACAGGCAGCACCCTCAAATCTTCAGAAGTATGAGATGAACCCCAAAAACTTGGAAAGGTGGATCTCACACGTACCGACACAGACTATCACGCCATTTAATTGATCCCCAAAGGTTTTAATTGAATAGCGGAATAGAAAATATGATCAAAAAGAAAGTGTATGTATCTCACACGTACACCACCACACTAGGCCCCAATTACTATTGTTTGTACCCCTAAAAGGATGGTTGAGGAGTAGGAGGAGGAGTATGGAACAGGCAGCACCCTCAAATCTTCAGAAGTATGAGATGAACCCCAAAAACTTGGAAAGGTGGATCTCACACGTACCGACACAGACTATCACGCAATTTAATTGATCCCCAAAGGTTTTAATTGAATAGCGGAATAGAAAATATGATCAAAAAGAAAGTGTATGTATCTCACACGTACACCACCACACTAGGCCCCAATTACTATTGTTTGTACCCCTAAAAGGATGGTTGAGCAGTAGGAGGAGGAGTATGGAACAGGCAGCACCCTCAAATCTTCAGAAGTATGAGATGAACCCCAAAAACTTGGAAAGGTGGATCTCACACGTACCGACACAGACTATCACGCCATTTAATTGATCCCCAAAGGTTTTAATTGAATAGCGGAATAGAAAATATGATCAAAAAGAAAGTGTATGTATCTCACACGTACACCACCACACTAGGCCCCAATTACTATTGTTTGTACCCCTAAAAGGATGGTTGAGGAGTAGGAGGAGGAGTATGGAACAGGCAGCACCCTCAAATCTTCAGAAGTATGAGATGAACCCCAAAAACTTGGAAAGGTGGATCTCACACGTACCGACACAGACTATCACGCAATTTAATTGATCCCCAAAGGTTTTAATTGAATAGCGGAATAGAAAATATGATCAAAAAGAAAGTGTATGTATCTCACACGTACACCACCACACTAGGCCCCAATTACTATTGTTTGTACCCCTAAAAGGATGGTTGAGGAGTAGGAGGAGGAGTATGGAACAGGCAGCACCCTCAAATCTTCAGAAGTATGAGATGAACCCCAAAAACTTGGAAAGGTGGATCTCACACGTACCGACACAGACTATCACGCAATTTAATTGATCCCCAAAGGTTTTAATTGAATAGCGGAATAGAAAATATGATCAAAAAGAAAGTGTATGTATCTCACACGTACACCACCACACTAGGCCCCAATTACTATTGTTTGTACCCCTAAAAGGATGGTTGAGCAGTAGGAGGAGGAGTATGGAACAGGCAGCACCCTCAAATCTTCAGAAGTATGAGATGAACCCCAAAAACTTGGAAAGGTGGATCTCACACGTACCGACACAGACTATCACACAATTTAATTGATCCCCAAAGGTTTTAATTGAATAGCGGAATAGAAAATATGATCAAAAAGAAAGTGTATGTATCTCACACGTACACCACCACACTAGGCCCCAATTACTATTGTTTGTACCCCTAAAAGGATGGTTGAGCAGTAGGAGGAGGAGTATGGAACAGGCAGCACCCTCAAATCTTCAGAAGTATGAGATGAACCCCAAAAACTTGGAAAGGTGGATCTCACACGTACCGACACAGACTATCACGCCATTTAATTGATCCCAAAGGTTTTAATTGAATAGCGGAATAGAAAATATGATCAAAAAGAAAGTGTATGTATCTCACACGTACACCACCACACTAGGCCCCAATTACTATTGTTTGTACCCCTAAAAGGATGGTTGAGGAGTAGGAGGAGGAGTATGGAACAGGCAGCACCCTCAAATCTTCAGAAGTATGAGATTAACCCCAAAAACTTGGAAAGGTGGATCTCACACGTACCGACACAGACTATCACGCAATTTAATTGATCCCCAAAGGTTTTAATTGAATAGCGGAATAGAAAATATGATCAAAAAGAAAGTGTATGTATCTCACACGTACACCACCACACTAGGCCCCAATTACTATTGTTTGTACCCCTAAAAGGATGGTTGAGGAGTAGGAGGAGGAGTATGGAACAGGCAGCACCCTCAAATCTTCAGAAGTATGAGATGAACCCCAAAAACTTGGAAAGGTGGATCTCACACGTACCGACACAGACTATCACGCAATTTAATTGATCCCCAAAGGTTTTAATTGAATAGCGGAATAGAAAATATGATCAAAAAGAAAGTGTATGTATCTCACACGTACACCACCACACTAGGCCCCAATTACTATTGTTTGTACCCCTAAAAGGATGGTTGAGCAGTAGGAGGAGGAGTATGGAACAGGCAGCACCCTCAAATCTTCAGAAGTATGAGATGAACCCCAAAAACTTGGAAAGGTGGATCTCACACGTAACGACACAGACTATCACGCAATTTAATTGATCCCCAAAGGATTTAATTGAATAGCGGAATAGAAAATATGATCAAAAAGAAAGTGTATGTATCTCACACGTACACCACCACACTAGGCCCCAATTACTATTGTTTGTACCCCTAAAAGGATGGTTGAGCAGTAGGAGGAGGAGTATGGAACAGGCAGCACCCTCAAATCTTCAGAAGTATGAGATGAACCCCAAAAACTTGGAAAGGTGGATCTCACACGTACCGACACAGACTATCACGCAATTTAATTGATCCCCAAAGGTTTTAATTGAATAGCGGAATAGAAAATATGATCATAAAGAAAGTGTATGTATCTCACACGTACACCACCACACTAGGCCCCAATTACTATTGTTTGTACCCCTAAAAGGATGGTTGAGCAGTAGGAGGAGGAGTATGGAACAGGCAGCACCCTCAAATGTTCAGAAGTATGAGATTGTGTTCACTGTACCCCACAAAGATTGTGTTCACTGCACCTCAAAAAGGATTTTGTTCACTGCACCCCACAAAGATTGTGTTCACTGCACCCTAAAAGGATTTTGTTCACTGCACCCCAAAAAGATTGTGTTCACTGTACCCCCCAAAGATTGTGTTCACTGCACCCCACAAAGATTCTGTTCCCTGTACCCCACAAAGATTGTGTTCACTGCACCCCACAAAGGATTTTGTTCACTGCTCCCCAAAAAGATTGTGTTCACTGCACCCCAAAAAGGATGTTGTTCACTGCACCCCACAAAGGATTTTGTTCACTGCACCCCAAAAAGATTGTGTTCACTGCACCCCACAAAGATTGTGTTCACTGCACCCCACAAAGGATTTTGTTCACTGCACCCCAAAAAGATTGTGTTCACTGTACCCCACAAAGATTGTGTTCACTGCACCCCACAAAGATTCTGTTCACTGTACCCCACAAAGATTGTGTTCACTGCACCCTAAAAGGATTTTGTTCACTGCACCCCAAAAAGGATGTTGTTCACTGCACCCCAAAAAGGATTTTGTTCACTGCACCCCAAAAAGGATGTTGTTAACTGCACCCCAAAAAGGATTTTGTTCACTGCACCCCAAAAAGATTGTGTTCACTGCACCCCACAAAGATTGTGTTCACTGCACCCCACAAAGGATTTTGTTCACTGCACCCCAAAAAGATTGTGTTCACTGCACCCCAAAAAGGATTTTGTTCACTGCACCCCAAAAAGGATGTTGTTCACTGCACCCCAAAAAGATTGTGTTCACTGCACCCCACAAAGATTGTGTTCACTGCACCCCACAAAGGATTTTGTTCACTGCACCCCAAAAATATTGTGTTCACTGCACCCCAAAAAGGATGTTGTTCACTGCACCCCAAAAAGGATTTTGTTCACTGCACCCCAAAAAGATTTTGTTCACTGCACCCCAAAAAGGACGTTGTTCACTGCACCCCAAAAACATTGTGTTCACTGCAGCCCAAAAAGATTGTGTTCACTGCAGCTCACACACAGAAAAATGGATGTGGATCACTGACACCTGCCTATCTCCTATCCCACACCACACAGCAATATCGATTGTAGTTTGTAGAACACAGTTTCCCTAAAATTCAGCAGCAGCAGCCTCTCCCTAACAGGATTGAGAAGAGATCGTAGATCAGGATTGAGTGCAGAGTCACCCCACCCCCCACACAGCAATATCGATTGTACTTTGTAGAAGACACTGACCCTATAATTCAGCAGACTCTATCCCTAAAATGCCTACAACTCGCCCTGCCTAAACACTCCGACCTGTCCCTCAATTCTATCCGGACACAAATGGTTTTTTCCTGCCTGTCTTTCCCTAATCAGCAGCCAGCACGTTGATGTGTGCTCTGTCCCTGATCTAAGCAGCAGAATGAAGACGCTGCGGCTGCCTGGAACTTATAAAGACTTGGTCACATGCTTCAGACGGCCAATCACAGCTATTGAGACATTTGCAGGCATGGCTGGGATGGCTTAAGGCACACCAGTTAAACGATTGTTGATTGGCTGTTGAAAGCCCGCCATGAAAAGAGCGCCAAAGCATGCAAAACCCGGAAATAAAACGACCGAACACGGATTTTTACCCGAACATACAGTAAAGTGTCCGTGTCCGTGTTCGGGTACAAAAAATCCAATTATTCGGTACGAACACGAATAATACAGTCCGTGTTCGCTCAACACTAGTTATGATATGTTGTAAGACATGTGCGAATTAGTGAAAGTAGGGGTTTATAGTTTAAGTCCGAAATTGCAGAGAGGATGGGATATGAACTCCTTTGTATTTGAGGGGTCTAGTTTGCCATTTAAAAGGAAAATGAGATCAGGGGCCTAAAAAGTTCCTAGGGAGACAAAGAAATTATTAATCCCCCCCCCCGTTTTTTCATAATTCACTTTGAAGTTACTTACCCGCCCAAAGTCTTCAAACTCCTTCGTGATTGGTGGGAGAGATACATGTGGAGTGTAAACATAATGAAGGAGGTCATCCACATCCACATAAAGGGATAGCTTGTACTGCGGAGAGCCCACTTCAGTGCCTGTGACCACAGGGTTATTTCGATGAGCTATGTTCCATAGTCAAGACATATAAAAGAAGGGACATGGGGCATCCTTGGCGGATCCCATTACAGATCTTGATGGGATCCGAATGCAGGCCATTGAATATGGGGATTTAGTCACACCATATGGTGTTTTTAAGTAGCCTTGCAAGATTTGAGAGCAACTTTTTTTTTGTGTATGTGTGCGCTATTCTCTATGCTTCTATTTGTATATTGGTCTTTATAACAGCACCAACCTTAGTTATGTGGTGACTGAAACTGCTTATGTGATGATTCCAGAAGAGAGATACGTTTTACAGCTTTTGTATCTGAAAAGAGCAAGATTTAGGTCCAATACCATGCATAATAAAGACACCTCTGAGCACTCTCTCATTGGGTGGGTATGGGGGTGTCATTATGCTGGTGATCTATGCCAAAATGGGCTATGGTCTCTGCAACCTATTTGTTGCATAGGGTATCTTGGAGTACAGAAACATTCAGTTTCAAAGTCGATTCTTATTTAGATGCATCCGGGAAGGACAAGACAAGTACACTGGCATATGATCCGGCCACAGAATATTGCCAATTGTACACTGGGGTTGAAATGTCAGTGCAAACTGGCTAACAAGAAAGAAGCCTATGCAAGAGTAGCACTGCAGTGTAAAAAAGTACAGTTCTTGTCAGTAGGACTGGAAATTCTCCAGACATCAACCAGATGGTATTGTAATAAAGAAAAAATTTAAATTTAGTACGTTGGGAACATGGAACCGAACTCTTCCATATAGTGGAGTCCAGTAAGGGGTAAAGAGCACAACTGAAATCCCCAGTCAATAGGGTCTCATCCACTTCAAAGCCCATAAGTGCATAAATGTACTTAAACAGGAAGTAAAGCTTCCTCTGTAACTTGTACCTATAGGTAAGCGTATGATAAGGCTTACCTATAGGTACTGTAAATATCTCCTAAACATGCGCCATTTAGGATAAATTTACTTTACATTCAGCCAATGACATTACTGGCGCATGCGCTCTGAAGGAACATTGGCCAGTGCCGTTCCTTAAGAGCCCTGTGCCGTGAATGGCAGCTCTTTTTTTTTTGAGGTTTACAACCTGGGCCCGTGCTAGACTATTTTACGCCCTAGGCAAGACCAGCTACTTGTGCACCCCCCAAAAAAAAAAAAAAAAAAAGGGAAGGGGTTAAAAACTCCTCTATGTCATACCCAGTGACCCTGATCTGATGGTTCCTCCATGTTATGCTTTCATACCCAGTGACCCTCCCATATTCCTCCATGTCACACTCAAGGGACCCTAATGTCCCTCCGTGTCACCCCCAAGGACTTTGATGTTTTTCCATGTCACACCCTTGGACCCCAAAATTCCCCCATGTCATGCTGTCATACCCACTGACTCTGATGTTCCCCCATGTCACACACAGGGACCCCCATGTTCCTCCATGCCATGCTGTCATACTCAGTGACCCCAATGTTCCTCTATGTCAGACCCTGATGTTTTTCCATGTCACAGTTGGGGGACCCTGATGTTCCTCCATGTCACACCTGGGGACCCTGATGTTCCTCCGTGTCACACTTGGGGACCCCAATCCCCCATGGCACACCCATGGATCCCAATTCCTCATGGCACACCTGGTGACCCTAAACTCCTGTTACACCCGGTGACCCCTATCCTCCATGTCACACCTGGTGACTCTGATTCCCCATGGCACACCTGGTGACCCCGATTCCCTTTCATACCAGGGATGCTCCATGTAACACCCAGGGACCCCGATCCCCTGTTCTGGGGACACTAACTGGGCGGTATTAAGAGAGTGGCCCCCACTCTGCCCTCCTTCACAGTGATCCTGCTGATTCCTTCTCCCAGGACGCTCCTCTCCTGGACCACAGTGCTCACCACAGCTCCAGCCGGCTCCTGGTGGAGGGAAAAGCAGCAGTCAGAGAGCTCCGCATGTCCTTCATCACCAACCTCCTCAGACCATTCCGGTGCCTCGTCGCTTCTGCCCCAGTAAAGGTTCCGCCCTCCAGTGCCGAGCTCCAGCTCAGGTTCCGCTCCCTGCTTAATACCAACCCAGGGAAATGAACGGCTGCCTACCAGCTCAGTGCAGAGAGTCACTTTCTGCCTGGGGTTAAGGCCGTTCAGCTCCAGCTGAAGAGGATCATCATGCAGGCAGCACTCTGGTGGGCTCCATTCCTGCCTCTTGGGGCCCCTCCAACAGTGGTGGAAAGCCAGGGCCTGATAGTTCCGCCATTGCCCAAAACACCTGGCATCTTTCTCTGTCCCTTCTTCCACCCCTACCGCCACCTCTCCCCTCAGCTCACAATAATCATTCATGATGGAGAGAGAGTGCCGACTCCTGGCTGCGCCCCTAGGTGGCAATGTGCCCTAGGCGGCTGCCTAGTTTGCCTAGTGGAAGCCCTGGCCCTGTTTACAACCTCTTTAAAACAGTGGGTGACTTGGTCTTGGTTGGGAATATACATATTCGCTACGGTATACGTTTTACCATTTAATGTGTTTTTCAGAAACAAGTAATGACAGTCAGAGTCTGAACAGGTATCTAACAATTGATAAGAAAAGGATTTGTGAAATGCTTTGGATACTCCTATAGATTCAGAATAAGGATACATACTGTAATGCCATGTAGATAAATATCTGTTACACATGGTCTGTACGTAAGTGAGTCTCCTGGAGAAAAAGTACCTTACCTTAGATTTATGGAAGTAGTAGAGGACCTGTGATCTTTTGGAAGGTTCATTAAGGCCTCTAGCTTTGAAGGAACTCAGCTGAAATGACGCCATGGGTCAAATATCCTCTAACCACCAAAGCACAGAGCCTGAACCCTGCAGAAAAAAAAAATGGAGGGGGCAGAGAGGAGAAAGAGATTCGAAAGCATTAGAGAAGAGGTGGAGAGGAAGGTATCTCACACTACAGAGAAGTGTAGACAGAAATAGGGACCTTCAACACTACATCAAAGAAAGAGCAAGAAAAATTAGAGAAAAGACTCCCGCTATTTACTAAAAGTATTGGTCAGACAGATCACAAATGCCCAGTAAGTGGTGCCATATCCCGGAATAAGATGAAAAGAAAAAATGTACAATGAATAGGACTTTGCAGGCACCGTAAGAAAAAACACAAATAAAATACAAAAAGTTTTTTATACAAATATGTTAAAAAAATTAAGAGGATTAAAAGCAATACAGGCCCTTTATACATAGCTGTCACATCAAGAGGCATGTAGATACCCATTAACAGAGACCAAACAAGATCATGATTTTTAGAAATAAACCCAAATGCGTTTCATCTTCTGTAGTCTTCTTCAGGGAAATGATACAATGGGTAAATTTTACAAGCGAAGGAACCAAAAAGTGCAAAATTATAATTTCAAAAGCAATATTTCATAACATCATAACAAAACAAGGATACATAATATTATTTTTGGATTGCGCACTCACAATGTTATTGGTGGAGACCAACACAATTAAAAGACTCCTTAGGATCCCATCAAGCAAACAGGCAGGCAGAGAGGAACTCAAGGGACAATAGCTGCTAATGAAAATTGTAAATATATAAATATACCAATCATTTTGACTCAAATAGCATATACCACCGTTAGTGTGTGCTCAAGTTAATAAGTTACATATGCCGCGGGCAAAGTTCCAGGGTCTCATGCCAAGATGGTATCTAGGAATGCGGTGTAAGTTATACATGCACCAAAACGTATGTATTTGGAAAAGGAGAGGCGAAAGGGTTTAATTCCCAATCAGAAATGATCTGTAAACCCAAACTAGGAACAGATATTATAATCAATCAATAAAACTTGCAAAGCCATCCCAAATAAAGGGATGTGCAAAAACAAGATAAATAAAAATAAAAATGAGAATATTATAAGTACTGTATATACCAAAAAATGTGAGTATTGATGATCATATTTACCAGGGTTCTCAAAGGAGCAAAGTAGCTAAAAAAATGCAACAAAAAAACTCTTAAGGACACCTGTGTAAAAAAACTAATTTGAAGGTGCCCAGCATTAGAAAAATGGCAAGTAAAAAATAAGTAACACAGGCAAGACAAACTGATAAATGTAAAGTGTATCTAAAAAGCAGCATGCACCTACCGCAGACACAGTCATGGCATCCCCCGCTTCCTCCACAGCAGGTCACTTCCTCCTACATCTGTTCTGGCAGGGTGAAACCAACAGCGCACGCATATGCCTAATGGAGGGAGGCGCTGACATGAGCATATGCATTCCCCCCTGTGGTGGTTTTTGATTTTGTGTTGCAGGTTCTTAGTTTTATCTTGCAACACAATGGATTCATGTTTAATTCGTCCCACTTCCTCTAGGTACAAAGTATAGTGATGGGGACTAGTTGTGACCCATTCTACGCCAATATTTACCATCAGTGTGTCCCCATTATCCAGCCTGTGTCCCCCATCATCCAGCCTGTGTCCCTCATCATTCAGCCTGTTTCCCTCTGTCATCCAGCCTGTGTCCCTCATCATCTAGCCTGTACCCCTCATTATCCATCATCCAGCCCATGTCCCCCATCATCCAGCCTGTGTCCCTCATCATCCAGTCTGTGTCTCTCATCATCCAGCCTGGGTCCCTCTGTCATCCAGCCTGTGTCCCCCATTATCCAGCCTGTGTCCCACATCATCCAGCCTGTGTCCCCTCCTCCCAAGCAGCCTCTGTCTCACCGTGTACCGCTGTCATCCAGAACCAGCCGATCACTCAGCATGTAAGGGGTTAATTCACTTAAGTTGTGTTTGGCAAGTCTCCAGCACGAGGGACTCAGCCCCTTTGGCCCTGATTGGAGGAGACACAGCTCTATAATTTTCCTCGACCTCCCATAGAATGTTATGGACAGCCGACCTTCACCCCTCTATCCAAGCACAAACCTAGGCCTTCCCACTGCTGCTAGCACTGATTTATCTCCGTCTCCCTCTTAGCAGAGCAGTTCTATAATATTCCTCGACTCATGAATATCCTCTACGCATGCGCATTGTTAACATAACACCAGCTGTTAATGACGCGCCTACACTAGAGTGACCAGAAGTCCCCGGTTTCCAGGGAAAGTCCCCGGATTGAGGACACTGTCCCCAGACCAAGTCTGTCCCTGTTTTTTTCCCCGGATTCAGGGCCGAATTAATGTAGACAGGGCATTCTATGCTGGCTGAGAAACAGCCTGGTGGCTCAGATGCAGACGCCCCCTGCTGGACGATCTCACTGCCGCTCCTGCTGCTGTTCAGTGGAGAAGAGGCAGAGCCAAAAATTGACTGTGTGGAGGGCTGAGAACAGGGGATGAGCAGATGGGGGGGGGTGTCTGTTTGTACACAGGTGAGGGCAATGGGGGAGCGGGGGTCGGAGTTGATGCAGCTGCATGGAAAGATGGAGAGTTTAGCTGTTGTGGGAAGGGCTAAGAGGTGGCTGCAGAGATAATCTGTGAGAGAAGGGTGCAGAGGTGAGCTATGGATGTGGGGGCAGAAGTGTCCTCTGTGCATAACAAACCTCTGAACCCTGAACTCTATGTCTAACACCCTCCTGTATATTATGTAGTTCTGTGCCCAGCGCTCTGTGTATTATGTAGTTATGTGCCCAGCGCTTTATGTATTATGTAGTCCTGTGTCCAGCTCTCTCTATATTATGTAGTCCTGTGCCCAGCGATCTGTGTATTATGTAGTTCTGTGCCCAGCGCACTGTGTATTATGTAGTCCTGTGCCCAGAGCTCTGTATATTATGTAGTCCTGTGCCCAGTGCTCTGTGTATTATGCAGTCCTGTGCCCAGTGCTCTGTGTATTATGCAGTCCTGGGCCATTTGCCAATAAAACAAAAAATATATATATGTCCTCGGATTTCATTTTAATAATCTGGTCACCTTAGCCTACACCAGAAGTGACGCGATCAATGATTTTCATGGGTTGAGGAAAATTTTAGAACAATGGCATTTGCAGGTCAAAATATGGTAATATGTTCCCGGATGCAAGCAGATTGCAAAAGGCCTAAACGCAGACAATGTAAAGGAACATCACAAGATGGGAGGGGACACAGATAATAAGACAGAAAAAGATGGTGAATTATCCAAAACAACCACAAGATGTCAGCATAACAACCATCCATACAGAAGTAGAGTTGAGCGAACACCTGGATGTCTGGATTCGGCGGTTAAAAAGAAAGTCGGGGTTCGTGACCCAAACTTAACCTGAACTTTACCCCGATCCCGAACCCCATTGAAGTCATTGGTGACCCGAACATTTGAGCACTAAAATGGCTCTAAAAAAAAACATGGAAAGGGCTAGAGGGCTGCAAATGGCAGCAAAATCTTCTTAAGAGCATGGCAAGTGCTCTACAAACAAATGTGGATAGGGAAATAACTTAAAATAACATAAAAAACATAAAAATAAAAAATAATCATCTTGATCTAGGGGGACGAGGCCCAAATGGAGTAGGAGGTTTAGGTGGCGGTGGATGTGGCGGTGTAGGTGGAAGTGGCGGTGGAGGAGGATGAGGTAGCCAACACTGGTTTTTGTTTTTAATTTTAAATTTCTTTTTAAATTAGGGTACAAAAGAGTGAGAAAGATCAAAAATACAACAATGGCTGGGTAAGGCTGGTATACATGTCTATTCTGCACAAGGTACAGACAAGTCCTGTGGGATCCATGCCTGGTTCGTTTTAATGAACGTGAGCTTGTCCACCTTGGCTCTGGACAGGCGGCTGCGCTTGTCTGTGATAACGCCCCCAGCCGTGCTAAATACACGTGCAGATAATACACTGACTGCAGGGCAGGCCAGCACCTCCAAGGCGTAAAGGGCAAGCTCAGGCCATGTGTTCAATTTGGAGACCCAGAAGTTGAAGGGGGCAGACCCGTCATTCAGTACGTGTATAGTACGTAAGGAACGGTAAGGAACTGTATATGGTATATGGTAAGGAACGGTGATGGCGGCGGGGGGGATTTTTTCCCCCCTTCTGGGTTGAGTCTGGCCTTGGAAAAGGTATGTGTCCCTGGTTGTGGGCCGGGCTCTCCCAAAGCTGTCTAAGTTCTGAGGCCTTCTGGTAGGGACGTGGCTGCACTGGTCTTGCCAAGGACTGGGATTCTGAAAAGCCTGTGGTGTATGTGCCCCTGGAGTGGCAGTCCAGGGGTACCATAATTCACGGTGGATGGCAACACTATGAGTATGGCACCAAGGACACTGCACGTCCTACAGACGTTTTTCACACCTGCCTCTAGGGCCGAGCCTTTTGGTCAGGAGCCAGGACCAGAGGAATTTTCTATTCCTGGCCGAGGGGCCTGCCATATTGTGGTGGTGCACTTTATTTTGCACAGCGTGATTAGTAGGGTGTAGATCCTTGGGCCTGTCCCTAAAAGTCTTGGGAGGAGGTGGATATGGCCTTCTGGCTTGGTTCACCCTCTCTCATGGGGTCTCTCTTCGGGAGAGTCCCACCTAGTACTTGGGGTGGTCTGTTTCAGCAGACCTCCTAAAGAATGGGGCTGCCTGGTTTCGGCCAGGTTAGCCAGTGTAAGTACCACAGTCCCTGTCAGGAACCTTGCGCCCCGGGAGATCAGGGTCAGGGACCATGGGTACACCCTGTGCACTTTTTGTGTTTCATTTTTTTTGTGTTCACTTTTTTATGCACCCACCGGGGGTGTGTTCACACACCACAGGCTTAAAAAAAAACAAAAAAAACAGCTGGTGGTCCTGGTTGTTGTGGCGTGCTGACAAAGCTTTTCCACATTTCATACATGCTAACCCTGCCTTCTGAGGTGCTGGCGGTGCCCTGGCTGCGTTGGCGACCTCCTCTGCCTTCACCTTGTGCTTCCACTGTGCCCCGCTGTCAGGTGGGAATGCCACCAGCATCGCTTCTCGACCTTTTGGCTAAGATCAAGTGTAGTATCTGTTGTTATCAGTTATCTGGGTGCCACCCTGCTGTGAACATGGTTCCTCCTCCTCCATCTCCTCCTCCTCATCCTCCAGAACTGTGCCCTTGCTGGACAATTGTGTACCTGGCGTTTGTGGGTGCAGGAACCCACCCTCAGAGCCACTTGTGAATGACTGCCCTGAAAGCCTTGGAAATGATCACTGCTCAGGATGCGGAGGCGGTAGTGGATAAGGATGAGGAAGCAGAGTAGAAGGAGTTAGCAACAGGAGTCAAACTGAAGCACCCTGCAATCCTCGGTGGTGGAAGGAGATGCACCAAACAAATTTAAAGAGTGTATCTCACAGTAACATAATCAGCAAACGCTGCAAAATTATAAATTTTCCCCTAAATGGGTGTTTATTGAATAGCAGAATAGAACAACAGTATCTAAAAGGGTGTATCTCACACATACAGATACAGACTAAGCCGCAATTTAATATCTTTCTTTCCCCTAAATGGGTGTTTATTGAATAGTAGAATAGAACAACAGTATCCAAAGGGTGTATCTCACACACGTACAGATACAGACTAGGCCACAATTTAATATCTTTCTTTCCCTTAAATGGGTGTTTATTGAATAGCAGAATAGAACAACAGTATCTAAAAGGGTGTATCTCACACGTACAGATACAGACTAAGCCACAATTTAATATCTTTCTTTACCCTAAATGGGTGTTTATTGAATAGCAGAATAGAACAACAGTATCCAAAGGGTGTAAAAGTTGGCTGATCAGTTGGCCAACAATTTGTTCGTGTGCACGGGGCTTAAGGGCGTAAATTGTTGATTTCACTCCTTACTACCTATCACAGTTTCAGAGGCCATGAAAAGCCAGGATAACACAAACCCCCCAAATTTACCCCTTTTCAGAAAGTAGTATTTGCGAGGCATGTTGTGTATTTTGTGGATCTCACTTTTGATTACCCGAACTTGTGGCAAGTATAAAATATAAAATATTCCATGGACTCACCATGCCTCGCAGCAAATAGCTTGGAGTGTCTTCTTTCCAAAAAGGGGTCATTTTGGGGGTGTTTGAACTGTTCTGGCATTTTGTCCAATATATGAAGCTTATGCCAAACATAACCTACTCTTCTAACCACTTGAAGACCAAGCCTTTTCTGACACTTGTTGTCTACATGAAATTTTTATTTTTTTTTTTACTAGAAAATTACTTTGAACCCCCAAACTTAAATTATATGTTTTTTAAAGCAGAGGTGGGTGTTGAATTTTTTTTTGTCACACGGTATTCGCGCAGAGATTTTCCAAACGCAATTTTTTGGGGAAAAAAACAACTTTTTTTAATGCACATATGCACTATATATTGCCCAATTGTTTGGTAAAATATAAAATATGATGTTATGCCGACTCAGTACATAGTCGGAAGTAGTGACAGGTACTCTTTTTTTTTTAAAAATGGGGGTCTGTTAGAATCTAGATCTCTCCTCTGCCCTTAAAGCATCTGACCACACTAAGATTACTGTGATAAGATGCTTTCCCAATTTCCCAATAGCACTGTTTATATCTGGCGAAACTGAAGTCATGAAATGCTCATAGCTTCCGGTATCTTAGGTCATAGAGATGATTGGAGCCATTCTGGTCTCCAATCAGCTTTATGGTCAGCTGACAGAACCACCGTCTGCATTCTCGGTGGGGCAGAAGAGCCTAAGAAAACCGTGGACGGTGTCAGGAGGGGGGGGGGGAGTCCCTTCCCACTGCTTGTAAAAGCAGTCTAGTGGCTAATTCGATGCTAGCATTGCTTTTACGCGAAAGCCAACCGCTGGCTTTAAAAAATGATACCAAGATGATGCCTAAATCCGCAGGCATCATCCAGGTATCACCACTCAAAGTCCAGCGATGTACCAGTACATTGCTGGTCCTTGTTGGGCATATATTGTAGGGTTCTTTTTTCATGCAGCCTGTGGGGTGAACGAAAAAAAAAGAACCTAACAGAATCCTCCATTCACATCGATCGATGTGGATGAAGAAATCTCTGTCAGAAAGTGTGCGGTATGCCCACTATGAGACCTCCTAGCATCCACCCACTTCTAATGATGGGCATACATTCAATGTTCTTTTTTTTCGATTAGCCCATGGGTTGAACGAAAATAAAGACCCTAACAGATACCTCCATTCACATTGATCGATGTGGATGAAGAAATCTCTGCTAAGAAAAGTGTTAAAAAATATATGGTGAAGCATAGGGGAGATCCACCCTCTGTGTCCACCCCATCCCCTATGCTTCACCATATATGCTCTTTTTTTTTAACTGCGGTGGTGAAATCACCTCCTACAGCACTGCAATAATTGATTTATGTATATGCTCAGAGCAAACGCTGTTGCTGTCAGGATAAACAAATCAGCGCTGCAGCTGATGGGCGTACCTGTAAAGCAAACAATGGTTAACAATAAAACACAGTAACAATAAAACATTACAATATAATAATATACAGTGCAGTAAAACAGTAGAATGGTGGTATCTGCAAAGAAATATATGGTTAACAATGAAAAACACAGCAACAATAAAACATTATACTATAATAGCATACAGTATAGTAAAACAGTAGATTGGTGGTATCTGCAAAGCAAACTATGGTTAACAATGAAAAACAGTAACAATAAAACATTACAGCATAGCAGCATATTATAGAGTACAGTAAAACAGTAAGAACAGAAAATTAACTCAATAAAACGACAACTATTTCTGGCTTTTTTTATTTTTTTACTTTTTTAAAAAAAATATATATTTTTTTAATGTTTTTTTTTTACTTTTTTTTTTAATTTTTTTTGTAACTGTAAAAAAACTTTAAACGTTCCAGGCCAGGGTCTCTCAAAATGCAATAGCCATCTAACATCTTTCGAGACGCTGTGTGAAAGTGTGCCCTAAACTGTGCCATGCTGTACCCTATACTAATACTCCACTAGTGTGTGGTAGCAATGGAAACAGTCCCCGATGCCGAGACAGGTTGGCCAGGACAGGAGGGACAAAAATAGCAGGTGTCATATATGCCCTACAGACGCAATATCTTCTTTGTGATGCTCTTGAGGTACCAGAGAGGACATCCTGGAAAATGCCTCTTATGCAGGCGGCTCACTGCATCTGGATTGTGAATTTGGGCCACAGCACCTTCTGGGTACAGAAGGACTGTGATGATCTCTTCCTGGAATTTTAGGAAGGATCCACTTCTTCCTGAGGCTTTGTATAGCACATAAGCGTTCAGCAGAGCCAATTGGAATAAGTATACAGACACTTTCTTGTACCAACATCTGGCCTTAAGGGCAATTAAGTACAGTGCCATCATCTGGTCCCTGAAGTCCACCCCTCCCATGTTAAGGTTGTATTCGTGGATATGAAGGAGCTTCTCAACAACAACAGTCGCAGTTGCAATTTGGACTGTCTTATCTGCATGAAAGGAGGACAGAACGAAAACACTCCCTGTGTCCCTCCATTCCACTGCCAGCAATTTATTATACTTCAAGCAGGCTCTACCCCCTGTCTAAGCCATTGGGGGAAGCTCCAGTGATTAGGTTGCACGGTGTCCCATGCGCCAATTCCAGAATCAAAAAGGTGTCTAAAAAGGTGTAATAATTCTCCATGTATAAATGGTACCCCTTTCCGAATAAGGGTGACACCAAGTCCCAAACAATCTTGCCACTGCTCCCTATGTAGTCTGGGCACCATATTTCTATCTTTTCCCTCGTAAATCCAGGAAAATACATGTATAGCCTGCTGCCCTGTCACAGAGCTTATACATCTTGACCCCATATCTGGCATGCTTGCTCAGGAGGAACTGTTTGAAAACAAGGCAACCAGAAAATTTAATAAGGGACTCATCAACGCAGACAGCTTGTTTGGTTATATACAAGGCTGCAAACTTTTGGTTAAAGGGATTTACAAGGGGCCCAATTTTTTGGAGCCAGTCATATCCAGGGTCACCCCGAGGACGACAGAGTTCATTGTCATTAAAATGCATGAACCACAAGATTTGCTTGTATCTAGTCCTGCCATGGCAGCAGAGAACACGGCATATGATAAATTGGGTCAGTAGACCAATATGAACGCAACTCACTCTTTTTAGTAATGCCCATGAGGAGGGATAGGCCCAGAAAGGTTTTAAATTCAGAAACAGTGATACATTTCCATGCAAATTATGCGGGAAGGGTCAAATTTGGGTTTGAGGCAATCAATTGATCAGCATATAAATTGCTTTGATCCACAATAGATCTGTACAGATCTTCTGTGAAAAACAGCTCATAAACAGCTCCGCAATTTTTTGGGGAAAAAAACAACTTTTTTTAATGCACAAATGCACTATATATTGCCCAATTGTTTGGTAAAATATAAAATATGATGTTATGCCGACTCAGTACATAGTCGGAAGTAGTGACAGGTACTCTTTTTTTTTAAAAAATTGGAGGTCTGTTAGAATCTAGATCTCTCCTCTGCCCTTAAAGCATCTGACCACACTAAGATTAATGTGATAAGATGCTTTCCCAATTTCCCAAAAGCACTGTTTATATCTGGCGAAACTGAAGTCATGAAATGCTCATAGCTTCCGGTATCTTAGGTCATAGAGATGATTGGAGCCATTCTGGTCTCCAATCAGCTTTATGGTCAGCTGACAGAACCACCGTCTGCATTCTCGGTGGGTCAGAAGAGCCTAAGAAAACCGTGGACGGTGTCAGGAGGGGGGGGGGGAGTCCCTTCCCACTGCTTGTAAAAGCAGTCTAGTGGCTAATTCGATGCTAGCATTGCTTTTACGCGAAAGCCAACCGCTGGCTTTAAAAAATGATACCAAGATGATGCCTAAATCCGCAGGCATCATCCAGGTATCACCACTCAAAGTCCAGCGATGTACCAGTACATTGCTGGTCCTTGTTGGGCATATATTGTAGGGTTCTTTTTTCATGCAGCCTGTGGGGTGAACGAAAAAAAAAGAACCTAACAGAATCCTCCATTCACATCGATCGATGTGGATGAAGAAATCTCTGTCAGAAAGTGTGCGGTATGCCCACTATGAGACCTCCTAGCATCCACCCACTTCTAATGATGGGCATACATTCAATGTTCTTTTTTTTCGATTAGCCCATGGGTTGAACGAAAATAAAGACCCTAACAGATACCTCCATTCACATTGATCGATGTGGATGAAGAAATCTCTGCTAAGAAAAGTGTTAAAAAATATATGGTGAAGCATAGGGGAGATCCACCCTCTGTGTCCACCCCATCCCCTATGCTTCACCATATATGCTCTTTTTTTTTAACTGCGGTGGTGAAATCACCTCCTACAGCACTGCAATAATTGATTTATGTATATGCTCAGAGCAAACGCTGTTGCTGTCAGGATAAACAAATCAGCGCTGCAGCTGATGGGCGTACCTGTAAAGCAAACAATGGTTAACAATAAAACACAGTAACAATAAAACATTACAATATAATAATATACAGTGCAGTAAAACAGTAGAATGGTGGTATCTGCAAAGAAATATATGGTTAACAATGAAAAACACAGCAACAATAAAACATTATACTATAATAGCATACAGTATAGTAAAACAGTAGATTGGTGGTATCTGCAAAGCAAACTATGGTTAACAATGAAAAACAGTAACAATAAAACATTACAGCATAGCAGCATATTATAGAGTACAGTAAAACAGTAAGAACAGAAAATTAACTCAATAAAACGACAACTATTTCTGGCTTTTTTTATTTTTTTACTTTTTTAAAAAAAATATATATTTTTTTTATTTTTTTTTTTTACTTTTTTTTTAAAAATTTTTGGTAACTGTAAAAAAACTTTAAACGTTCCAGGCCAGGGTCTCTCAAAATGCAATAGCCATCTAACATCTTTCGAGACGCTGTGTGAAAGTGTGCCCTAAACTGTGCCATGCTGTACCCTATACTAATACTCCACTAGTGTGTGGTAGCAATGGAAATAGTCCCCGATGCCGAGACAGGTTGGCCAGGACAGGGACAAAAATAGCAGGTGTCATATATGCCCTACAGACGCAATATCTTCTTTGTGATGCTCTTGAGGTACCAGAGAGGACATCCTGGAAAATGCCTCTTATGCAGGCGGCTCACTGCATCTGGATTGTGAATTTGGGCCACAGCACCTTCTGGGTACAGAAGGACTGTGATGATCTCTTCCTGGAATTTTAGGAAGGATCCACTTCTTCCTGAGGCTTTGTATAGCACATAAGCGTTCAGCAGAGCCAATTGGAATAAGTATACAGACACTTTCTTGTACCAACATCTGGCCTTAAGGGCAATTAAGTACAGTGCCATCATCTGGTCCCTGAAGTCCACCCCTCCCATGTTAAGGTTGTATTCGTGGATATGAAGGAGCTTCTCAACAACAACAGTCGCAGTTGCAATTTGGACTGTCTTATCTGCATGAAAGGAGGACAGAACGAAAACACTCCCTGTGTCCCTCCATTCCACTGCCAGCAATTTATTATACTTCAAGCAGGCTCTACCCCCTGTCTAAGCCATTGGGGGAAGCTCCAGTGATTAGGTTGCACGGTGTCCCATGCGCCAATTCCAGAATCAAAAAGGTGTCTAAAAAGGTGTAATAATTCTCCATGTATAAATGGTACCCCTTTCTGAATAAGGGTGACACCAAGTCCCAAACAATCTTGCCACTGCTCCCTATGTAGTCTGGGCACCACATTTCTATCTTTTCCCTCGTAAATCCAGGAAAATACATGTATAGCCTGTTGCCCTGTCACAGAGCTTATACATCTTGACCCCATATCTGGCATGCTTGCTCAGGAGGAACTGTTTGAAAACAAGGCGACCAGAAAATTTAATAAGGGACTCATCAACGCAGACAGCTTGTTTGGTTATATACAAGGCTGCAAACTTTTGGTTAAAGGGATTTACAAGGGGCCCAATTTTTTGGAGCCAGTCATATCCAGGGTCACCCCGAGGACGACAGAGTTCATTGTCATTAAAATGCATGAACCACAAGATTTGCTTGTATCTAGTCCTGCCATGGCAGCAGAGAACACGGCATATGATAAATTGGGTCAGTAGACCAATATGAACGCAACTCACTCTTTTTAGTAATGCCCATGAGGAGGGATAGGCCCAGAAAGGTTTTAAATTCAGAAACAGTGATACATTTCCATGCAAATTATGCGGGAAGGGTCAAATTTGGGTTTGAGGCAATCAATTGATCAGCATATAAATTGCTTTGATCCACAATATATCTGTACAGATCTTCTGTGAAAAACAGCTCATAAAAACCAAGGGGAGTAAAATCGGCTGTTTCCACCTGAATTCCGGGTTGGCCAGTAAATGGGGGGAAGTACGGGCGCTGCAGAAGTGGTGGGCTCCCAATCAGGATTTTCAAGCACATCAAGAAGGACACTATGGGCTCTATGGCCCTGTCTTCAAATTCATGGTGGCACTACTTGTGCTAGCCACCACACCAGCTTGAACTGCACTTTTGGGACTTGCCAAGACACCAAGTGTTACTGCAGTGCTGGTTTGACTATGACCAGGATGTACTAGGCCACTGGTGCTTGCCAGTTCACCAGAAGGTTGAGTGGCACTAGTACTGACACTCTGCTGCACACAAGAACCCTGAGATTGTTGCATCTCAGTAACAGAAAAACGGGGTCGGGTATGCCTGACCTTAGCAGGGACCACTACTCCGTCGTCAGAGCTATCTGTCAGGGTGCAGCTGCAAGTTTAAATACTGAGCCTGATTCTGACAGTGAGGCTTCCCCATCGCTCTCAACTGTCATGCTCAACATTGTGTAGGCCTCTTCACTAGGGATGATCGAACTTTTGAAAAGTTTGGTTCGACCAGAACACCTGAACTTCCCGAAAGTTCGGCCCGGATTTCAGAACCCCATTGAAATCAATGGGTTCCGAACTTCGGTAATCAAAAAACTCCATTTTGAAGCCCTAAAACCCAATAAATGCCCCTAAAAAGTGCCTAGGGGTCTGGGTCATGCCCCAGGGACTATAAATCACACAAATAAAAGTTCTTAAAAATTGTCATTTTTGATAGATAGCCAATTATTGAAAAAATTATTGAAAAAAAAAAGATTTCTTTGGATTTAGTGTCTGGGGGGTCTAAAAAGTGTACCTGTGAGGTTTCAGCTCTGTAGCATGTCCAGAACCAGAAAAAAAAAGTTTGTTTGTATTAGAATTTATATAGAACAGGGATATGGCTCTGCTATTTTCACACCTGGGCGTTTTTGTAGCTGGCGTTTTTTTGGGCGTCTTTGGAGGCAGGCATAACATCAGAACTTCTGTGTATGGGTATATATACACACACACATGTATGTATATATATATATATATACACATACACATATATAGGTGTGAAAGTAGCAGAACACTATGCTTGCGCTAATGAAATAATTAACACCCATGTGGCTTCTCTGCTATAACACCTATATGTGTGTAGTGCTAGGAACAATGGGAGGAGCAGAGATCCACTAACCAATCCACCTCTGGGCATACTTATTTAAAGAGAGGCTTGGCACGCACAAGCCACCCCTACCGAGGAAGACGTTGGAGCCATACGCTCGTCGTAACGCGTATAGGGGGCGGAGCTTGCGTCACCGACGCCGAACATCTCTCGAGTGACACACGCTATTACTATTGCCATAACAGCAGGCACGGTGAAGTGCCCTGTACATGTGAGTAAACTTCTATTTTCCTCAATAAAGCCTGATTGTTGAAACGGAAAGCACTATATTTTCCCTTTTATATTTTGCATTGCATGTCCCGTGTCTTGAGACCTCCGGAGGTGAGAGGCTGGAGTGTCTTTCAGGAGTCTGATATCCTCAGTACATGCTTTTGCTGGCCCGTCTGGGTCCTGTTTGGAGGTGAGAGGCCAATCTAGCAGGTGGAGGGATTTCACAGATTGGTGTGCACTTTTCACCAGATTGCATTTCTGATTTGGACACTTGGACACTAATGCACATTTATTGGATTTTGAGCACAATCACAGCTTGTATGGACTTCAGATATTGATTATATTAACATCATTTATGTTTATTGGTGCACGTCTGGCGCAGCACATTTTTTGTATTTATTTAGATTCATTGTGGGATGTGAACACGATTGGTGTTTGCTGCCGGCTATATTTGTTTTATGCACAGTGATATTCAAGCACTTTTTCAGTACATTATTCACGCACAGTGTTTTTACCTATTTTGAGTGTTATATCACATATTTGGTTTTGCGCTGATAGTTTTTTTGTTATATTTGTTCACGTCCCTGTATTGCAATGCTAGGAATTTGGCGGGGCTATCTTATATACTGGGGGGCGTATTCACTAATGATTGGCCTCTGGACCCCCTAGTCACTCCAATCACATTCCTAGCATTCTCCTGCCCCCTCAATTGGCTTTTACTGATGGTTCTGGTCCAATCACGGGCTTTTAAAGCCCATTTCCTGTCCCATTGCATTTTGGTCGGTTCTGGTTGCCGAATTCCGAACTTTTTTAGCAAAACAGTCAATGTTTGGGTCGAACCGATGGTAGACCCGAACCGTTCGATCATCCCTTCTCTTCTCTAGTGTACCTCTGTTAGGACATTTTGGCCAATAAATTTATAAGTACCTAGCGTGATTTACAGGTAAAAAAAGAACCTGGTTGCCGAGGACTGTTTGAACGGCTACCAAAAAAAATTAACTACAAGTGCTAGCAGAAATCAGGCCTGACTCTCCTAATGCTGGGGTTTAGTGTGCTGTGTATTGGAAGTAACAGTAATCTGCTGATACTGCACTTCTTGGGGGCTGGGCGGAGGGGCTAAAACACAGGTGCTGGCAGGTGTCGGGGCTGATCCTGCTAACGCGGCGTTTTGGGAACACCATACTATACTATTGGGGACACTAGTATAGTTCTGATCTGGTCAAAGATATTGATCTGTTCAGACACTATACTAGTAATGGAGGTGTTTAGTGTGTGTGTGTGTGTCACTGGCAATCAAAGGGTTAAAATGAATTACTATATATGTGGCGGGTAATCTGACGCTGTGCTAGATTGATGCTAACTAATGTTAACGCTAACTGAAGTCACCTGTGACACTAATACAGTGATCAAAAAAAAGATCTGTACACTATAATAGTGACATTGTGACAGGGCAGTGAAGGGGTTAATTGGGGTGATCAGGGGGTGAAATCTTTATTAGGGGATATATGGCCGGTGCTGTAAACCTATCTGGGACTGCCGTTAAACTACCACTAACTGGCGCTGACACTAACTGACGTCACAAGTGACACTAATACAGTGATCAGTAAATTATCTGTATACTGTATATAGTGACACTGTGACAGGGTGTGAAAGGGTAAACTGGGGGTGATCAGGGGCTTAAATATGTGCCTATGTGTACTGGTGTCAGTGTAGTGCTTGTGTACTCACTGTTGATGCTCTCTTCTCTCACGCTGAAACTGAAAAGGGCTCAAGGAGAGGAGATTGCATAATTTCCTGTGCCTGTGTTTAAATTACACAGGCACAGAACGTTTTTCCATTGGTCAGAACCAATTACCATTGGCCTGGACCTGATGACTGACCCGCCCCCGCACGCAAACCGATGTACAGTTTAGTCGTTTCGCCCAGCCGATCCACCTTGCTGCAGTGAAACTGCGGTGGGTGGTTGGCAATGCGTTAAACGCATTCCTCTACACAAGGTACAGCACCATTTCTTTCCACAGCTGGCATGTACAGAGCACATGTAACAGGTAACTAGATAGAATAGTCAAATTAAACTCATGCCACACCAAGCCCAAATAGGGTTACAGACCTGCCCAAGGGACACCCTCAAATATTTACCTAGCCCAATACTTAACCCTTTAATTTATTGAAGTCTAGATTAGGGCTGAACGATAGTCAATGTGATATCGACTATCGTTCTGCGGGCATGGGCAATATTCATATCGCCGAAGACACGATATTTAGCATTAGGCAGGGAGGCAGGGAGAAGTCGGGACTCGGAGGGAGGAGGAGGACTCACAGTGCTGACAGCCGACACATCCGTCCCACACGGTCAGCGGTGAGCAGCGCGCCATGAGCAGCTGCACAGCTAACCAATCACGCGTGCCTGCACACCTGATTGGTTTCCTGTGCCACTTCTCACGTTATTGGTTCGCTGTGCCGCGCTCACTGCTCGGTCAAGAGAACTAGCTCCAGGGCGGCAGACTATACGTGTGGGACAGATGTCATGTCGGGTTGTGTTCTTCTACCTCCTACCACCACTGTGAGTCCCGACTCTGCCTAATCCACACTGTCAGTGTCTTCTGCATTCCACCCAGAGAAATATTGCGATATATATCGTTGAAAACCTAATATCGCAATGTACTTTTTTTCCCAATATCGTGCAGCCCTAGTCTAGATGTCCTTCAATGTACAATGTAGCACCTTTCACCCTCACTTTTAAAGGGCAATCCCTGACCATTAGTATCTGTTGGTCCTTATCTCCTTTTGGGCTCTCAACAAGCAGATTTCTTCTTTCCATCTTGTAGGTGCAATCGTGTGTGATTATTAAAGTTTATTGATTTGATTATGCACCAAAGTTCCTGTTCCCTGTACTCTGGTTTTTGTTGTTCTACATAGACAGCGAATTTTCCCTGTTCTATGTAAAGGGCGGCTGTACTTTTCTAAAGACATTTATGTGGAAAGGATCTTTCTGTACTGGTATATCTGGTAACCCAAGTTGTGGCTTTTCTTCTTTAATTATTTAGAAATATTCAGACATTTTTATTTAGTTGTAAAATTTAGAGATAGTGTAATAACAAAAAATTCCACTAGATGGCAGTTAAATCATTTAAAAAGATATATTGTGATTCAATAAAATTTTCAGAAAGAGTGAATGAGAGAGAAAGAAAGAGATACCACTAAATATGTAGCTTATTTTAAGATATATTCATGGTTTTCATTTTCATTCCCTATAAGATTTCACGTCTATTTTTTTTTCTTTTAATTGGAGGCACTGTTAGGATACAAGAGTGTGCAGTGAAGGCAGCTTGCTATAGAGAACAAGTGTTCTTAACTAAGAAAATAAAGAGTGTATTTGCTACAGATAAAATTGTCATTGAAGGTGAAATTAGGCTTTAAATGTAAATACTTAGTAGAAGGATTATTCAATAAGGCAAATACTAAAATGCAGTAACCTAAAGCAATGAATTGGAATTGTTTTTGTTTATTTTTTGTGCTGTTGGATTGTGGTTAACTGAAATCTGTTGTGTTATGGTCTGTATTAATTAGTATTCTTGTAAGTGAGTTACTCTTTTAGTCTCTAAACCATTAAAAAATGTCAAAAATTCCAATAATACTGAATAGCACAATTTGGTTGTGCCCATGCAAAGAATCAAGGAGTCAGTAATCTAAAGAAGATGTTTGTAGCCATGACCGAAAGAACCCAGCTTTGAATAAAGGAATGATGACAGGGCTTGGGAATAATACAAATGTCATTATATCATAGAAACTTTTGATATATTATATATTGCATTTGGTGTGCAGCAGAAAACATAGTAGTGTAAAACAGCAACAGCAAGTGTCCTTTGCATTCAAGAAAAACAAACTGAAAGTGGCTTTAAACTTCAGACATGAAATATGAACAAAGCATATCCCAGACTCTATAGTGTGTACTTGTCTCAATTAAAAGCACACTGTTTGCTGCGTTGTTCCTCAGCATGATTTCCTCCAGATTTTTTTCCTGACACCAAGAGAAAATGGCGACAGGTGAGGGACCCCCAGCCAGGGGCGTAGCCTGGGTTGTCAGCACCTGGGGCAAGGCACAGGGGTTGCAAATGCAACCGGGCTCCATGCTCCAGGGGGCCCATGTGGCTCCCCTGTACACCTGGATAGGAGGGGCGGTGTGGGCAGCATGTAGAGAAATCACTGTCCTCCTTTTTCCTCCTGTAGCTGCAGGAGAAAAATGGAGGAGATTGGTTCCTCTTTATGCCGCCCCTGCCACTCCTCCTATCCAGTTCAGTTGTGTTCTGCTGTCTCTGGGCCCCTGTGTGCTCCCCTGGTCCCCTCCCACTGTGCTGCCGGCTTCCTCCCTCCCCTCTCCAGCAGGGGACGTGTCACAATAGAGAACCCGGAAGGGGTCGAAAAATATGTAATTTACCAGCTCCTTCCTTTTCTGAATGGACAGAGTCATAGTCATTGACATTGTAAAAAATAAAATAAAATGATAAAAAAATAATACAATTAAAATACCAAAAAATAAAAACTACTGACACCAGTGGGTGAACTTTCAGGATCTCAAAGGTCACACTTGCAACCGGGCCGTGGATTTCCACCTGCTTTGGATCATGAGCCAAGCCTTCTCCACACTTTTTTCTTCCTGTCATTCTGGTACAGATTATTCTTAGTTTCATCCATTCCAAAGAATGCTTTTCCAGAACTGGTCTGGCTTTTTAGATGCTTTGGCAAAGTCTAATCTGGCTTTACTATTCTTCTGGCTTATGAATATTTAGCACCTTGTGGTGAACCCTTTGTATTTGCTCTCATGAAGTCTTCTCTTGATTGTAGACTTTGACGATGATACGCTGACCTCCTGGAGAGTGTCCTTCACTTGCCTGGAGGTTGTGAATGTGTTTTTCTTAACCATAGAGAGGATCCTGTGATCATCCACTACTGTTGTCTTCCGTTGACATCCAGGACTCTTTATGTTGCTGAGCTCACCAATGCATTTTTCTTTCCTCAGAATGTACCAAACTGTTGATTTGTCCACTCCTAATGCTGTTGCTATCTCTCTGATCGATTTGTTTTGTTTTTGAAGCCTTACAATGGCTTGTTTCTTTAAACGCATGATGTAGGTTCATAGCAATAGATTCCAAATGCAAATACCACACTTAGAATCGACGCCAGACTTTTTACCTGCTTATTTGATAAAGAAATAATGAAGGAGTAGCCCACACCTGGCCATGAAACTGCTTTTGATTCAATTGTCCAATTACTTTTGGTCCCTAGAAAAAGTGGGATGGCTATTCTTAAGAGCTGTAATTCCTAAACCCTTATTCCGATTTGGATGTACATATCCTCAAATTAAACCCGAGAGTGTGCACTGTCAGCCCATATCCATTATATAACTATAGCTTGAATATGTTTTGGTAAATACCTGAAAAAAGCTAAAATTGTGCCTGTGTCAAAATATATGAAGCAGGTTTTCCAGGCCTGAGGTGGGTCTGCTATTGTTACCGGTTACCTCTCCAGCCCATGTGAGCTGTGGCCCCAGGTGTGAGAACTGAGTCAATGACAATTCCAGCATCTTTGTCATTGCAAAAGATAGTAGGACAAACAACAAAAAAATCTTTAAATATATTAACAGTAAAAAAGTTAGGTCTGAGCATGTAGGCCCTTTACAAAATAATCAGGAGTGGGTGACTGGGGACAAAGAGAAGGCAAATTTATTAAATACTTTATTCAGCTCTGTATATACAAAGGAGCATGGGGGAGCTCATGACCATAATGAGGACGGTATTGACACAGCTCCAAACGACCCACAATGGCTCAAAAGTGAAATGGTCCAGAAATATTTAGACGGAATAAGGGTGGATAAAGCACCTGGACCAGATGGCATCCACCCACACATACTAAAATAATTGAGCGCTGTAATTTCTAAGCCTTTGTTTCTAATTTTTAGGGACTCGTTAAGGACTGGAATAGTACCACTGGATTGGCGTAGGGCCAATATGTTGCCTATATTTAAAAAGGGATCAAAGTCTTTGCCAAGTAACTATAGACCTGTTAGTTTACCTTCTATAGTCGGGAAGATATTGGAGAGTTTAATAAAAGACCACATAGATGAGTTCTTGCTGGAAAAAATATTTTAAGCAACAGACAGCATGGATTCATGAAAGACAGAAGTTGTCAAACAAACCTGATTTCTTTTAATGAGGAGGCAAGTAAAACCTTTGACAGAGGGGTGACTGTGGACGTAGTATACTTGGATTTTGCAAAAGCGTTTGACACAGTTCCCCACACACGGCTAATGTGTAAGGTAAAGTCTACTGGCTTGGAAAGATCGGTTTGTAATTGGATAGAAAATTGGCTAAAAGATAGAATTCAGAGAGTAGTGGTGAATGATTCTTACTCTGAATGGTCTATAAAAAGTTATCAGTGGTGTACCCCAAGGTTCAGTTCTGAGACCCTTACTTTTTAATATCTTTATAAATGATATAGGGTCTGGAATTAAAAGTAGCATTTCAGTCTTTGCAGATGACACCAAGCTTTGCAGTGGAATAACTTCTTTACAGGATGTCTCCAACTTACAAGCTGACCTCAATGCACTGTTTCATTGGGCAACTATGTGGAAAATGAGGTTTAATGTTGATAAATGTAAGGTTATGCACTTGGGTGCTAAGAGTATGCATGCATCATACATACTAGGTGGTGGTGTTCTGGTAGATCATAAACTTAATACTAGCATGAAATGCCAAGCTGCTGTTTCCAAAGCAAGCAAAGTCCTTTCTTGTATTAACAGAGACATGGACTTCAGAGAGAGAGATATAATTTTGCCCCTGTACAAATCATTAGTAAGACCTCATCTGGAATATGCAGTTCAGTTTTGGGCACCAGTTCTTAAAAAGGATATCGGGGAACTGGAGAAAGTGCAGAGAAGGGGAACCAAACTGTTAGGAGGCATGGAGGAGCTCAGCTAAGAGAAAAGATTAGAGGAACTGAATTTATTCTCTCGTGAGAAGAGGAGATTAAGGGGGGATATGATCAACATGTATAAATACATAAGGGGTCCATATAGTGAACTTGGTGTTGAGTTGTTCACTTTAAGGTCAACACAGAGGACAAGGGGACACTCTTTACGTCTAGAGGAAAACAGATTTTGTCTCCAAATACGGAAAGGTTTCTTCACCGTAAGAGCTGTGAAAATGTGGAATAGACTCCCTTCAGAGGTGGCTCTGGCTAGCTCACTAGATTGCTTTAAAAAAGGCCTGGATTCTTTCCTAGGTGTAGCAAATTGGATCATGCTTTGCTGGGGTTTATTTTTGCTTCCTCTGGATCAACAGCGGGTATAGGATTGTGTATATGGGATTGCATGGTTGGGTTTTCAATACCGTTTTTTTTTTTTTTTTTGGTTGAACCGGATGGAATTGTGTCTCTTTTCAACCTGACTATGAAACTATGTAACTTTGGTTTGTTGTTTTTATTGTATTTAGGGGATGGGAGAAGGGAATGAGTGGGATATTCCTTTTGCTCAACTAGGTGCAATTTTGGGACTCTTCTAACAAAAATGTTTGTTAGCGCTGTCTTGACGCCAGCCGACGCCAGCCAACACCAGCCAACGCTTCCTGACGCTTGAATATACTTTAATGCTGAAAACTCTGCTGGAACCTCAACTTTAGTCCAGAAGATCCAGGACTGAAGAATACTTGGCTTCTGACACTGCTTTGCTTAAAAGTCCCTAAACAGCGCCCTCCAGTCTAGCTTGAGGTAGCTCTTTGTAAATTCCTGTACTGCTGCAACTCTCAACTGATGCACTCTCACTATGCACTGACTCT
This sequence comes from Pelophylax lessonae, assembly GCF_965119305.1. Taxonomy (NCBI): domain Eukaryota; kingdom Metazoa; phylum Chordata; class Amphibia; order Anura; family Ranidae; genus Pelophylax; species Pelophylax lessonae. The sequence goes on along the minus strand of NC_138776.1, from coordinate 219,410,422 downwards.
TCAGGGCTCAAACTGCAGGCGCCCCCTTTTAAATCTTCTGGGTCCTCAACCTAGGTACCCCCTCTATCACTTAAGGGCCCTCTAACTAGGTACCCCCTTTACAGCTAGCTGACACTTGGATCCCAGAACCTTCTCTGGAGTGGTCCCCCACTGACACTAGGCAGACCCCGGGGGCAATCCTTAGTACTCATGACCTGTGTAGGCTTTCCTAGGACTGGACCCCTCATTCTCTCCGCTGGTTCTCGGCACACCAGATCCCCTTCAGCTCAACTCAGCACCCTCTGGATTCTCAGGCAGCACCCAGAGACATCCGCTTTCTCTAACAGGAGGAGAGATAGCCATTCTCTCCCTCCTGGGACTCTACTCCCACCAAAGACGCTGAGTCATGCGCCCCCTTCAGACTTATACCCACTCCAAGAATCCTCTGCGGCAGAATCTGCCTTCTGGGGTAGATATAAGCCTGAATGTGTCCCTGATTTGGTTTCCTCCACTGCCAAATGAGAAGCCTTTCACAGGGCCAGTGGGGATATTCCCCTCTCAGCGGACACTTGGGAGCCATGACAACCTGACTGACAAAAAGAAATCAAGGCCCACTATACTTTACCTAGCACCTACCTGTAGGGTGCTACATATATATAGACCTAACTGTAGGACCATTGTTTTTAAATGTCATTGGTCACTAATGCATTAGTTACTAGTGACAGAATATTAAGCCCTTCTTGCTACACTTTACTGACTAACAACTTGAATGAACTGCTTCGCCCTCTCCTCAGGAGTTAACCAGTCCAGTTCAGAGGAAAGAGACAGTGGGGTGAGAGAGGGGGAGGGGGTGAGAGAGAGAAAAATGTGTTTTTTAGTAGCTTTTTGCATCAGCATTAATGCGTGTTTAGCTGCATTAGCTTTTAGCAGCATTTCTCTGCCTCTTTTCAAAATTAATGGTTCCCAATGAGAGCCATCTTCACTGATCTGAATTTCAGCCCGTTGATTTGAATAGAAGTCACATCCAAATCCGATCTTTATGATCTGACTTGTGGTGCGACTTGTGCTCTTAGGATCTTGAAGGGAAACCCCAAGACAAAATACTAAAAAAAAACAGCGTGGGGGTTACCCCAAAATCCATACCAGACCCTTATCTGAGCATGCAGCCCGGCAGGTCAGGAAAGGGGGGGGGGGTGAGCGAGTGCCAGCTCTGCTCTCTGCTGGTTCTTATATAGCCATGGGGCGTGGCCATCCCATGATGTCACGGTGAAACCCCGCCCCTTGTGATATCATGTGCTTTGTGATGTCACCGGATGGCCACGCCCCATGTCTATATAAGAACCAGCAGAGAGCAGAGGTGTCACAACCATGGGAGACAGCGATGGAGAAGGACCGGTCAGCGGTGGAGAAGAAAGCAGAGTCAGGGAATATCAAGGGGAGAACACCGAAGGAATATTTTTAATAAAGGAATGCCAAAACTGTTTTTTTTCTCCAGTCACAATGTACCCCATACTCATTCACATGGGGGGTCTCCAGATTCCAATAAACTCCCTGCTTGCAAACCACCACAACCACCATCCAGGGTTGTCAGGAAGAGGCCCTTTTCCCCATCAACATGGGGACAAGGTGCTTTGGGGTGGGGTGCGCAGAGCCCCTCCTGCCCCAAAGCACCTACACCCCCCATGTTGAGGGCGTGTGGCCTGGTATGGTCCAGGAGGGGTTCGTTTTATTGCCCCCCCCCCTGTCCTGACATGCTCGGATAAGGGCCTGGTATGAATCTTGGGGGGGGCCGCAGGCCGTTTTTTAAAATGTATTTTGGAGTGGAGTTTCCCTTCAAGATCCCCAGAGCACAAGTCACACTGCAAGTGGATGCGACTTCTATTCAAATCAATAGGCTGAAAGTCAGATCAGTTAAGACGGCTCTCATAGGGAACCATTAATTTTGACATGTGAAAAAAATATTTGACACGGCTTAACACTGTAGCTTAACGTTTACATGCCTTTACAAACAGTTACAAGCATTTAACATTTGAAATTTGACCAACTGAGGCCGCATGGCAGTTCTACAGAGGGGGAGGCAGCTGCTTCTTCCCTCCGGGACTACGCTCTCCAGCTGAAAAACCCTGAGCATGTGTGCTCCTTGCATTTATACATTATCCCAGCATACACCCAGGCACTTTCCTCTGCCAAATCACCAGGGCTGTACTAAACACCTGTGCACTCATTTGTCAGGTTTCCCTCCACTATCCAATATGCCTCCCTATTGGACCAGTGTTAAACAATCTTCAGACAGACTGAGTTGCAATGAACACATTGAGCAGACCTCACTAGCAGATCCTGCTCTCAGGTAGGCAGAGAACAATATAGATTTACCTTCAATCCCTCTGGTAAGCAGAAAGGATTCAAAACTTTGCTCTCTCTCTAGCACCTACATAGGAGGGTGCTACATCCGTCCCCCCCATTTAGACCAATGCCAAACAAAAATGTGCCTGACAGGTGAAGGCTAGACATCCTAATAAACTAAGCTACAGGTAACGTTTGTACATATATACAAGTGAAACAGTGAAAGGCCTTTCCAAAGCCCGAAGATCTTTTGCAAGCATGTAAAGGAAAAGGTACATAGCATAGCAACATAAACATCCTACATACTTACAGTGAGGTTGCCCTCTCCGTAGAGACGACCTTCTCGCCTGCAGAATCTTTTAAACTCTAACATTCTCATAGAGATTTCTGATGCTCGCGGCCCCCTCAGGCCACGCTTGACTCATCGTTCTGTTGTGCACCTGTGATAGACAAAACAGAACAAATCCTGCCAATCTAACTAACTAACAGATTAGCACTGGTTCCATCCGGGAACCATTTTATTAGCAATAGGCACAGTCCCTCTTAGTTACCACGGCACTGACTCTTTCCCATCCTAGTCAGACCCACAAGTTAGGTTAAAGAAATGCAGAGTCCACCCGACTGGTGTTCTCAGTGTCCTTCTCTATGTAACACCGAGGCAACACATCTTTTCCTGGCGGCAAGCTGTTTATGCTGGAGCCTGAGCAAAGCTTGCCTTACGTGTGGGTGTTTGTAAGAACTCTTTAAGGAATCCTTCACTCTGGCATCCCTCTCGCATCCCTCTCTCTCAAGAGGCAATACGCCGCTACCCTTCTCTCACAAGGTAGCAAATCACACAAAGTTTCCTTTAGCATCACTCTGGCCCACTGGCCCAAAGGATCTTCGCAAAGTGTCCTTTAACCACTTAAGCCCCGGAAGATTTTACCCCCTTCCTGACCAGGGGGTATTTTGCGATTCGGCACTGCGTGAATTTAACGGACAATTGCGTGGTCGTGCGACGCTGTACCTAAACGAATTTGGCGTCCTTTTTTTCCCACAAACAGAGCTTTCTTTTGGTGGTATTTGATCACCTGTGCGATTTTTTGATCATGCGCTATAAACAAAAAAAGAGCGTACATTTTGCAAAAATAGCAATATTTTTCACTTTTTTTTATATGAAATTCCCCCCAAAAAAATGTAAAAATCAAAATTTTTTAACATTTTCGGCCAATTTGTTTTATGCTACTTATGTTTGGTAAAAAAAAAAAATCGCAAAAAGCGTATTTTGATTGGTTTGCGTAAAAGTTATCGCGTTTACTAACAAAGGGAAAGATTTTTGTCATTTTTGTTGTTTTTTTTTTAACGCGTAATGGCGGCGATCTGCGATTTTTTTGCTGTACTGCGACATTGCGGCGGACAGATTGGACCCTTGACTGACATTTTTGACACTTTTGGGGTTACCAGTGACATTACTGCAGTAATCAGTGCTATACATATGCACTGTTACTGTAAAAATACACTGGTAGTGAAGGGGTTAACTTTATTTGAGAGGGAGGGGCTGTGTCCCTAGGGGCGTGCTTTCTACTGTGATTGGCTGTGGCTTGAGCTGTAAGGACACTGATCAACGGATCTACATAGTAGATCCGTGTGATCAGTGTTTTTACACCGAGGAGAATGACAGGTGGCTTGTTTACACAAGCCGCCTGACTTTCTCCCTCTCCCCCGCCGATCGCAGAGTGGCCGGCGGACATCGGGTCCGCCGGTCACACGCGCGGGGGGGTCTGTGACCACGCGGGAGCGGGAGCGCGCCTCCGGGGGCGCGTGCTCGCTCCCTAGACCCTCACAAGCAAGCGACATAGCCCTACGTCACTTTGCCTGTGAGGGGCTGACCGTCGACGTAGATAGTCGTGCGGCGGTCGGCAAGTGGTTAAACAAAGGATCTTCACAAAGTGTCCTTTTCTCAGTATTCCTCCTAAGCAACAGTAGTGGCCCAAGGCCAAAAAGATCTTCACAAAGTGTCCTTTAGCAGGATGTCTCTGTGAACTAGAGGTTTACCCCCTCCAGGTAGCTCTCTCCCACGCAGTGCATTAACCCCTTCACCGCTGCTATAAAGCCTCTGCCTCTGTCTGTACTTGAGCTTCAGTTGCAACTCTCCAGTCACAAGCCAACTGAACTCCCTCACTGCTGTTAGAAACTGTCCCGCTGTAACCAGCTTCACGGTAGACATTTTCTTCCAAAGCACGTTTACTGACACAACCCCTGATGCGCCGATCCCCGTGTCCCGGGTCACTGCTTTCTTGACCATAACTTGAAAGCAGACTTGCACAGGTTACTGTAAAGCAGACACAATTTTCTCCTACAATACAGCACATCCTTTCTCCATGGACACTCCAGTACTTTACTGGAGAAGACAGTGTTTTCTAGGTAAATGTCCAGTCTTTGCCGATAGTAACCACTGCCGTGACCATGACTTGGAAGCACGCTTGCACTGATCACTGTAGAGCAGACATTACTTTCTCAACTGACACTCCAGCACTTTGCTTGAGAAGACATAGCGTTATTTGGGCAAATACTCTGCCATTGCCAATAGAAACCACTGCTCAGAGGAAATCCTGGACAATGCCCCTAAATGTAGCACTGTCCCCGTAGGGCTTGCAGTATGATGACTGCTTGAGGCTCCTCTGATTACCAGCAGACAGTCACTTAGGGTATAGTTCACACATTCAAATATGTTATACTTACCTGCTCTGTTGCAGTGGATTTGCACAGAGCAGCCCGGATCCTCCTATTTTTGGGTACCTCTTCTGTGATCCTGGCCCCTCCCTCCTGTTTGGTGCCCCCACAGCAAGCAGCTTACTATGGGGGCACCTGAGCAGAGTCACAGCTCCCTATGTCCATTCAGAAATTAAGCCACGGCCTGGCCCCACCCCTCTCTCCTGATTTGCTAGCTGATTTTGATTGACAGCAGCAGCCAATGGCACAGATGCTGTGTCTCAGCCAATCAGAAGGGAGAATCTTGGACGGCTGAGACACTCGTGGACATCGCTGGACAGAGAGGGACCTCTGGTAAGTGTTAGGGGAGCTGAGGGGGGCTGTTGCACACAGAAGGCTTTTTATATTAAAGTGATTGTAAAGTCTCCTGTTAAAAACAAAAAAACAAAAAAAACAAACATGTCATACTTACCTCCTCTGTGCAGTTGGTTTTGGAAAGAGCAGCCTGGATCCTCCTCTTCTCGGGTCCCTCGTTCTTTCTCCTGGCTCCTCCCTCCTATTGAGTGCCTCCACAGCAAGCAGCTTACTATGGGGGCACCCAAGCCGAGCTGCAGCTCCATGTGTCCATTCAGACATAGAATGCATTAGGCCCCTTTCACACTATCCGTCCGTCGGACGGATTCCGTTTTTCTCAGCGGGGGATCAAGCCACCGATCCCCCACTGAGCAGGAGGATGACAGCTGTGTCTCCGCGCTGTGTGCGGAGACACAGCTGTCAGTTCCCCATGCATCTCTATGGGGGAAATCGGATGGGAACGGACCGTCGGTCCGCTCTCATCCGATCCCATCCGATCCGATCCACTGGACGGATGAAAAATAGTGTTTTTATCCGTCCAGTTTGACGGATCGGATCGGATGTCAGCGGACATGTCTCCGCTGACATCTGATCCCTCCATAGAGATGCATAGTGGGACCATTCAGATCCGCCAAAAAAACGGACAGGCGGATCTGAACAGTCCGCCTGTGTGAAAGGGGCCTTAGGATAAAAATCCTTCCTGACTTTGCAAGTCCTTTAATGCATAGAATGCATTAGGATAAAAATCCTTCTGACTTTGCAAGTCCTTTAAACCTTACTCCATCAAATGTGTTAATATTTACCTATAATGAGGCTGCCTGCATTTATTAATGTGGTAGTGGCAGTTGTAAAGATGATGTGCTTTGTGGAGACAGTGACTGTCCACATATGTTGCTCATTCTGACATTAGTCCTCACAACACCCTGTGGTTTTTTTTGTAATAATGACCTCAAATTTGATGACCTGCTCAGATCACATCCATCAGTGTTAAACATCTGTATTCTGTTATCTATTTCAGTAGAAAAAGATAGAGTCAGCCTTAAGGCCCGTACACACGTACCGATCGTCGGCATACAAACGTCGGTGGACGAAGGATCTGCCGATTGTACGCGTGTTAGTATGGTGCCTCCGACAGATGTCTGCGCACAATCCGCGGACAAAAGTCTTTCGTGCAAACATGAAAATATTTGTATGCCGACACCAGAACGGACGATTGTTCGCCTGTCAGTACACAATTCGGCCGACAGACCGCAGATTTGCAAGACTGGGCATGCTCAGAAAATAGAAAACACAGGGAAAGTTAACCATTACATGACATCACTTCTGCAGTCGGCGGACAAAATTCTTGTGCTGTCCTTGTGCTGTCTTTGCACTTTTCAGCAGACACCGACATCCCGGGGAGAAAAGAGGAACATTTGTAAGCCGACCATCGGTACGTGTGTACGGGGCTTTAGGGCAACACTTGACTGACACTTTATGTGCCACATTTGACATTTAACAAAACAGAAATTTACTTTATTGCAGCTATGAGTTTGTCATATAGAATTTTATTTTTTAAAATTAAATGTGTTTTTTTTTTTTAACAGAACCAAAAGCCTCTTATTTATTATTTAGCATTATGTAATGAATGTGGCTTTATAGAGCTACTGGCAACGTTTCCACAGCTTGTCTAATATTTAAAAAATCGGACTTCACCCAGATACTACTATTATAAATTGCTTCATAATATGTTTTCACTTCATTAGGGGTAAAAATTTGTTTTTATTTATCTAAGCATCTAAGCAATCGAATGCTTTGAATTTGTCCCTTCCACTTATATTCTAGAGCACAGGTGTCAAACACAAGGCCCGCTGGCCGAATCCGGCCCTCCAGGCCATTTTATGTGGCCCTCGCTCCTCTCCTGTAGCTGCAGGAGAGCTCCAGTCCTCCTCCAGATCTTATACTTTCTGCTTTCCAGCAATGCCTCCAGCTTTTTCCCAGCCGCACCACAAGCTAAGGGATGTGCACTGTGATGTAAGGGAGGGTGGGGGACTCAACTTTTGATGGTGGAGAGGCTCTTGACGTCTTATGTAAGGGTAGGGGATGCTCTTGACATCTAGTCTTACAGATACAACCGGCCCCTTTGAGGGCAATCATAATGCTGATGCGGCCCGCGATTAAATTAGAGTTTGACACCCCTGTTCTAGAGCATGGGTGTTCAACCTGCAGCCCTCCAACTGTTGAGGAACCTACAGGACCAATGAGACATTACAAGGAAAATCCCATGAGGCATTGCAAGGCTGACAGTTGCAAGCATGACTCCAAAAGGCAGAGGCATGATGGAGGGCTGCAGGTTGGACGCCCATGTTCTAAGGCAGGGGTCTCAAACTGGTGGTCCTCCAGCTGTTGCAGAACTACCATTTCCATGAGGCATTGCAAGGCTGACAGAGACAGCATGGCTCCCATAGGCAGAGGCATGATGGGACTTGTAGTCCCGCAACAGCTGGAGGGCCGCCAGTTTGGGACCCCTATTCAAAGGCATATGCACAGTGGCTAAGTGGTTAGCACTTCTACTTAACAGCACTAGGGTCGTTGGTTCGAATCTTAACCACAGAGTTACCCGCCTAGTGTTTACATGTTCTCCCTGTGCTTGTGTGGATATTCTGGTAAGTTAATTGGCTACTGTCCAAATTGGCCCTAGTATGTGTATGCATGAATGTGAGTTAGGAACCTTAGATTGTAAGCTCCTTGAGCTTAGGGACTAATGTGAATGTATAATAAATATGTAAACGTGCTGCATAAATTGGTGGCGATATATAAGTACCTGTAGTAAAATATACACTTACTGGCCACTTTATTAGATACAACGTGCTAGTACCTGGTCGGACGCCCCTTTTGCCTTCAGCACTGCCATAATTCTTTGTGGCATAGATTCAACAAGGTGTTGGCTCAAAGATTATGGTTCATATTGACATGATAGCATCACGCAGTTGCTGCAGATTTGTTGGCTGCACATCCATAATACAACTCTCCCGTTCCAGCACATCCCATAGGTGCTCTATTAGATTGAGATCTGGTGACTGTGGAGGCCATTGGAGTACAGTGAACTCATTGTTATGTTAAAATAAAATGTTTGAAATCATTTGAGCTTTGTGACACGGTGCATTATCCTACTGGAAGGAGCCATCAGAAGATGGGTACAATGTAGTCATAAAGGGATGGACATGGTCAGCAACAATACTCAGGTAGGCTGTAGCGTTTAAACGCTGCACACTGGGTTCTAAGTTGCCCAAAGTGTGCAAAGAAAACATCCACCACACTATTACTCCACCACCACCAGCCTGAACCGTTGATACAAGGCAGAATGGATCAATGCTTTCATGTTGTTTACACCAAATTCTGACCCTACCATCTGAATGTCACAGCTGAAATTGAGACTCACTAGACCAGGCAACTTTTTGCAAATCTTCTTAGTCCAATTTTAGTGAGCCTGTGTGAATTGTAGCCTCAGTTTTCTTCTCTTAGCTGACAGGAGTGGCACCCGGTGTGGTCTGCAGAAGACTGTAGTAGCCCACCTGCTTCAAGGGGTAAACTAAGAGGGGTATATGCTAATGCCAGGAGCCTAGCTAATAAGATGGATGAGTTGGAAATGTTAGTACATGAGGAAGACATAGACCTTGTGGGAATAGCGGAGACTTGGTTCGACCCCTCACATGACTGGCTGGCCAATATCCAAGGGTATTCGGTGTACCGGAAGGACAGGGTTGGTAAAAGAGGGGGAGGGGTATGTCTCTATGTCAAGAACAATATAAAGGTGCTAGAAAGGAGTGACATTACGGATGGGATGAGCATGGATTTAGAATCTGTGTGGGTTGAACTCGATAGGGAAGAAGATAAGGGAAAAGTAGTTGTGGGGGTTTGCTATAGGCCACCTAACCAAGGGGAGGAGGTAGAGCTGGAATTTTTAGCACTAATAGGTAAAGCGGCAAAACTAGGATCAGTCATCATATTGGGGGACTTCAATTATCCCGACATTGACTGGGAAGAGGGGACTGCACACTCGCATAAGGCCCGGCTATTCACGGAAACCTTACAGGATAACTACATGTCGCAGTTGGTGGATTCCCCTACTAGAGAGAATGCTATCCTGGATCTATTGATCACTAATGACCCAGACATAATCTCGGAGGTAGGAGTCCAGGACAACCTGGGCTCTAGCGATCACAGGATGATCACATTTAGTATAAATAACAATATAAAAAGGCAAGTGGGGAACATAAGAACCCTAAACTTCAGAAGGGCAGACTTTCCAAAATTGTACTCATTGATGGAAAGGGTAAACTGGGACCAAACCCTGGGATCACTGACCACAGAGGAAAAATGGGAATGCTTTAGAACAATATTAAGCAAAGGCATCTTGCAGTGCATTCCTATGGGGAATAAATTTAGAAGAGACAAAGCCAAACCTGGCTGGCTAAACCGTAGCGTTAAAAAACTTATTAGGGGAAAAAAATTGGCCTTCAAGAAATATAAATCAGAGGGCACAGTATCGGCCTTCCAGCAATACAAGGAGGAAAATAAGAAGTGTAAACACGAAATCAAGATGGCTAAAATCAACTTTGAGAGACAAATAGCGGAGGATAGTAAAAAAAACCCAAAGAAATTCTTTAAATATATCAACAGCAAAAAAACTAGGGCAGTGCATATTGCACACATAATTAACGATGATGGGAGGATGGTTACAGAGGACACTGAAAAAGCAACCGTGCTGAATTCTTTTTTCTCGTCAGTTTTTACGCAGGAAAAGGAAGGGTACACTGACCATGACTGTATGGTTAGTAGTAATACACAGGACTTGCCACTATGGCTAACAGAGGGGGAAATCAGGGAAAGACTGGATAAACTTAACACAAACAAATCACCAGGCCCGGATGGCGTACATCCGAGAGTGCTCAAGGAACTCAGTATGGTTATATCTAGACCACTGTTCCTGATCTTTGCTGACAGTATTAGGACAGGAGATGTACCAGGGGATTGGAGGAAGGCTAACGTGATTCCGATATTCAAAAAGGGCCAGAGACATATCCCGGGAAATTATAGGCCTGTCAGTCTGACATCAATAATATGTAAACTTTTGGAGGGGATGATAAGGGACTATATCGTAGAGTATGCTAAAGACAACAACATCATCAGTAGTAACCAGCACGGGTTTACAAATGGGCGTTCTTGTCAAACCAATCTCTTAGCATTCTACGAGGAAGTGAGCTGTGAGCTAGATAGGGGGAGACCAGTGGATGTGGTGTACTTGGATTTCGCTAAGGCGTTTGATACAGTTCCCCACAAGCGCTTAATTTATAAAATAAGGTCTGCAGGTATCGACAGCAGGGTTTGCTCTTGGATACGGAATTGGCTAAAAGGCCGTGTCCAAAGGGTAGTAATAAACAGCGCATACTCAGACTGGTCTGAGGTAGTAAGCGGGGTGCCCCAGGGCTCAGTCCTGGGACCAACCTTGTTCAATTTATTCATAAACAGCATTGAGGAAGGGATCAGTAGTTCGTTATCAGTTTTTGCAGATGACACAAAATTGGCCAGGGCAATAACTGCACAGCATGAAGCAGATATCCTACAGAATGACCTGGACAAAATTACGGAGTGGGCAACGACATGGCAAATGAGGTTTAATGTGGAGAAGTGTAAGGTTTTGCACTTGGGGACCAAAAACATAAAAACACAATACACGTTAGGAGGGGAACCCTTGGGGGAATCAAAAATGGAGAAAGATTTGGGAGTCTTAGTTGATGATAGATTAGGCAACAGCATGCAATGCCAAGCGGCAGCTTCCAAAGCCAACAGAATATTAGCATGCATAAAGAAAGGGATGTATTCCAGAGATAAGACTATAATCCTTCCACTTTATAAAACTCTGGTCCGACCGCATCTGGAGTATTCTGTCCAGTTCTGGTCGCCAGTCCTCAGGAGGGATGTGTTGGAGCTGGAGAAAGTCCAGAGAAGGGCAACTAAACTGATTAGGGGGTTGGAGGACCTTACCTATGAAGAGCGGCTGCAATCGCTCGATTTATTTTCCCTGGAGAAAAGACGTCTGAGAGGGGACATGATAGCAATTTATAAATATCTTAATGGGGATCTCAGCTTAGAAGAAAAGCTGTTCATTCGAAGGAATTGCATGAGGACTCGAGGACATACAATGCGATTAGAGGAGAAGCGTTTTAACCTCAGGCAACGTGGGGGGTTCTTTACTGTTAGGGCTACAAGATTGTGGAATTGTCTACCACAAGAGGTGGTTTCTGCGGGTAGTATGGTGACTTTCAAAAGACTCTTAGACTTACATCTCAAGGATCAGGAGATTGAGGGCTATGTTAGATGATTACAGTCACACACACCTACACAGGTTGAACTGGATGGACTATTGTCTTTATTCAACCTCGCCTACTATGTAACTATGTAAGGTTCCATGCGTTGTGCGTTCAGAAATGGTATTCTGCATATTTTGGTTGTAACGAGTGGTTATTTAAGTTACTGGTGCCTTTCTATCTTCTTGAACCAATCTGCCCATTTTCCTCTGACCTCTGACATCAACAGATCAGTCCGTCTGGCACCAACAGCCATGCCACATTGGACAGATTGCTAGCAGCAGGAGCCAGTGGCTCCCACTGCTGTCAATCAAAAGCTGTGACATGGGAGAGAAGGGCAGGGCCAAGTTCCAATGTCTGTGTCAATGGATGTAGCAGTGGGACTCTGAAGCAAGCACATGGGTGTCCCCATGGAAAGCAACTTTCTGTGGGGGCAGCCGCCAAAGAGGAGGGGCCTGGACTGCTGGCGGGGGGACCCCAGAATGAGAGGATCATGGCTGCTTAGGTAAGTATAACATGTTTGTTATTGTTATCCTTTTTAAAAATTAGGGTTTAGTAACACTTTAAATCTCTTTCTTCCCCATTCTGAGAGCTATTCACCCAAAAACATAGGACTGCCTGCACTCTCAACTGAAACCACTTATCCTCTCTCCTTTGCCTCTCCCATTAAAGATAGGCAGTAGCACTTTTTAAATCATACAATTTGTATGCTTTTGTGTGAGAAGAAAGCAAAAGGTTTGCACATAGGGGGATATTTACTAAAACTGATGCACACAGAATCTGGTGCAGCTGTACATAATAACCAATCAGCTTCTAGGTTTTATTTTGAAAGCTTAATTGAACAAGCTGAGGTTAGCCCTTGTTCGCATTTAACACGGCTTTGAAACCGTGCGACTTCATCTAAAGCCACACAATTTCAAAGCAACATGTCCATGCGACTTCGGGTGTTACTTGAAAGACATCTGTGTGGCTGCATGCAGAAATGTCTATCGGCAAACGTAGTGCAGAAACTACTTTTGCAAAATGATGCGGCACCGCCAAGACGTTGTTGCACTGATTGGAAGAGCTTTGTTGCCGGCAATGGGCTGTGACTTGTCAAATCGCATGATAAATCAGTTCAGCGTGAACGAGGGCTTAGAAGCCGACTGGTTACTTTTTACAGTTGCACCAGATTCTGTGTGCACTAGTTTTAGTGAAAGCACTTAAAATTTTTTTGCATTGGAACATGTTTCCCAGGGCAGTGCTCCCCATGCTACTTTTCTTTTTTTATATAATCTTTTTTTCATTATCTTTTAGAAAATGAGTAACAAAAAAATGAGCGGTTAGATGATAACAATTTTGCATTACATTAGCAAAAACCACATATTTCAATAGCATCACATGTGTAATTGCATTGTCTGGTATGCATAGGAAGGAGGAAGAGAGAAGAAGAAAAAAAAAAAAAAGGGGGGGAGGGGGTGGGAGGTGGTAGTTCAAAAAGAGAAATCTTAAAATTGTTCTAAAACATATGTACTGGCACTCTAGGTCCCTCTGTGGTGGGAGTACAACTCTGTGTTGACTTCTGTGAAATGATTGTAACCCAGACGAGGACAGTGAGTCCTTTGATCCGCTACCAGACTGCAGATACAGCGGCAGGACCGGTGGCACCTAGCCATAGCGACTGGCCATTAGATGTGCCCACAAAGTCACCATGGAGGAGTTACCATGCCAAGGTGGGAGATAAAATATGCCAGCTATCAAATGCGTAGATAATAGAAAAACTCACGCTTCCTGTAGGGGTAGTGGGGTAAACAATCCCCCTCCTCACAAAGAAGGGAGGTGGGTAAGGGAGAAGAAAAACTCAATGTACTCTAACAACTAGTAGCAATGAATGCGTTCCATATATGTTTCCCATCACATGTTTCCCATCACATCCGTGTCCCCGCTAGTCAGAGCGCTCCCCCATCAAGGAAACGAACGATGCTAAGAAAAAAGAAAAATAAAAATCTCAAAGTTGGGCTCGGAATTTCGCCTGGAAAAGTTGTAGATATGAGGGTTCTGCAAGCACAAGTAATGCGATATCTAAACTGGAGGAGACTAAATGTGTCCTAGCAACTATGTGTGTGGTTTGTGTTGAAAGAGTGAGGGGCTCTTTCACTTGGGACAATAATATTTATGTAGCACCCTACAAGGTAGGTGCTAGTCAAAGTATAGTGGGCCTTGGCTGCCTAACAGCAGGGCCATGATTTTCAGTTTGGCTGTCATGTCTCCCAGGTGTTGCTATTGAGACTGGGGAGTCTTCCCACTGGCTCCATGAGAATGGTTCTCATTGGGCAGCGGAGGAAACCCAATGAGTGGCACATCCAGGACTGTATCTAACCCAGAAAGGCAGATTCTGCCGCACAGGATTCTGGGAGTGGGTATAAGTTTGAGGGGAATGCATGACGCAGAATCTTTGGCGGGAAGCAGAGTCCCAGGAGGGAGAGTACGGTTGTCTCTCCTCCTGTCCGATGGATCGGGTGTCTCGGGTGGCTTGCCTGAGGAAACAGAGAGAGAGCTGAGCTGAGCTGCAGAGAGGATCCGGTGTGCCGAGGACCAGCGGAGCTGAGGGGGGCCCAGTTTGAGGAAAGCACTCCAAGTTTGTGAGTACTGTAACTGACCCTAGGGGTCTGCCTAGCTGACAGAGGGGAACCACTCTGGTGAAGGTCCAAGGGATCCAGGAGCATAGCTAGCCGTAAAGGGGGTGCCTAGTGAGAGGACCCTGAAGTGTCAGAGGGGGTGCTTAATGAGAGGACCCTGAAGTGTCAGATGGGGTGCCTAGTGAGAGTACCCTGAAGTGTCAGAGGGGGTGTCTAGTGAGAAGACCCTGAAAGTGTAAAGGGGGCACCAGCGGTTGGGCCCTGAAGAGTTGAGCGTGCAGTGTGCGGTGCACAGTGTTGAGAGTTTCAGCAGCACAAGCAGTTACAAGGAGCTACCTTAGCCAGTGAAGGGCTGGAGGGAGCTGTTCACAGGACTTTTGAGCTAAACGTAGTGTCAAGAGTCAAGAGTTACTACAGTCCAGGATCTTTTGAGTTAACCAGAGGGTTAAAAGCCAAGTTCTAGCACAGTCCAGCAAGACTGTATTTTTCAAGCGCCAGTAAGCATTGGTCGGCATTCAGCTGGTGTCAAGACAGCGCTGATAGGCATTTTTCTGCAAAGTGTCACAGTTTGCCTAGTTGAGCCAGAGGAGTATCCCACTCATTCCCTTCTCCCATCCCATTATAAAATAAACAAAACAAACCAAAGATGCCGGACTGGTCTCTGACTCAAATCTCACACTTAGGTATTCAGCTTAAATGGGCTGGAGGTGCTACCGGTGACAATGGCAGACCCACCTCAGGCCCAATGCCTGGAAATCCTGCTACATTTCTGAACAGTGTCCCTCAGGAAATATATAAAGATTGCTAGGAAGTTGCAGAAGTATTTAATAGAACCTTGCCAGTGGGGTGGGGTTTGTAATGGTTGAATACCTGCATTCCATTGTTCTATTGTTCCTGTCTGCCTTGAGTAAGCTTATTATGGGATGTGTATGTGTGTGTGGATTTGCTCTAAGGGGGAGGGGTTTCTCAGAGTGTACATCTCTTTGTGCTTTGTGTTTCAATAAACAGTTTGATTCTGGTTCACTCAAAAACTTGTACTGTCTAGTTCTTGGGGTAACTATAGCCAGGTTCCAGAGCTTAGGAAGCAGCTTCTTGGTGGATATACCCAGTCGGAGGGGTCGGATTCCGTCACATTGGTGGCAAGCGGGGGGATGCTTCCTACAGTCTGGGACATCCAAACCTCCACCGGGATCCAAGATTGGGAAAGCAGACTTTGGTCGACCCAACGGAGATATGGACCTGGCATCAGAGTTCGAGGGGGTGCTGCGGATGACCCTTTCAGTATACCCCAGGACGGTATCTGCGGATCAATACCTGGAGCTCAGGCAGCACATTCAGGTGGAGCTCTGACTTGGAGCCCTTCAGCTTGTTGGTAAATACCAGGGCAAATGCTTTCAAACCCCAGGGCAATGGGCCAGTGACCAATGGGAGTTGCGGATGGTATTCCTGGGAGAGCGGCCCCCAGGAGCAATGGGTATCCAAGTTGGACAGGCTGGTCCAGCAGGAGATAGAGCTGGACAATCAGTATCGGGCTCTGCAATGGCAGGCAGAGCAGAAATATTTAGGAGAGACATCAGAATGCTCTCCAGAGGGATATGACTTTGGTGGCCCTGGATTGCTGTGGGAGAGTCTTACAGATGCGTTTGTGCTTGGTGGTGAAGGGGAACCTACTATTGAGCACCTGCGAGAATACAGAGAGGCTACGCTCCGTCTCACAAGGATCTCAGAGCTTAAACTTGATCTAGAACACTTGCTAAGGAAAGAACAGCATTTGGAAAGGGCATACAGGAAACTACTAGAACACATTCAGCAGCATGCCTTAGAGTCGGCAGTGGAAACTCCAGAGATTGCTGTTCCCAAAGCTGAAGTGCTGACAACAGGGCAGAACTCTGCTAGCCTCTGCCCAGCACCAGTAAAATCTTCTGGATTCCACAGACAGGAGATGGTGAATTTAGATTCTCAGACACCACCAGAGATTTGGGATTTAATATACTTTTCTGTTGAGGAGGAACAACCCAGTGAGCCTCCTGCAGAAGAGCTGACTTCAGAGCATGGCGCTGTGGACCCCTACATACAACAATCAGTGGCCCTGAAGGATTTATGCAAGGCCACCGATGTTTCACTTTACTTCCCAGTGGAACAGCTGGCAGCTGGGCAGAATGCTACTGGCCTCTGCCCACAACAATAAACTCCACAGGAGCTCCAGGGTGAGAATGCAATCGGCACCTCACAACTGCAGCTTGAGCTGATATCAGTGGATGGGACTGTGGTATTCACTGACAGCAATCCAGCAGAAGAGCTGGCAACAGGGCAGAGTGCTGCTGGCCTCTGCCCCCAACCAATAGAAGATGGATTCCCTGTGGTAGTGGATGGGACTTAGGTTTCAACTTACACAACCCCAGAAAAAGGTCTGGCATTAGGACAGGAGGATGTCAGCCTTGTTGTACAAGCACTGGTGGATTTTCATAGAGAAAAAGTGTATGAGACTGCAGTCTCCACCTGGATACCCCAGAAATGCTGGGCAGTCGGCCCAGATCCCCAACAGCATTATGGAGTGAGCCCAGCCACCCTTTCTTCTCTCCAGTGGCTAAATGGACTCCAGGGAGAAGGACCAATCCACACTCCCCAGCAAGGGTTATGTTCTACGAGAGAGGCAGAGGTAGGCTGGGTGAGTAACGATCTGTTCCGGACAATTTGTTGTAAGTCACCCTGTGTCTATTAGGGGCACAGGGTGACCAAGAGCCCCAAACGGGTCTGCACTAATCAGACTCGCTGTACAACCACACTGGACTCAGCCTTTCGTGTTACCCTGGTTATCCTGGGTTCTATACGTGTGGTTTGTGTTGAAAGAGCGAGGGGCTTTTTTACTTGGGACAATAATATTTCTGTACAGTGTCCCTCAGGAAATATATAAAGATAAATTCCAGATTGCTAGGATATTGCATCAGTGTTTCATAGACCCTTGCCAGTGGGGTGGGGTTTGTTATTGTTGAATTCCTGTATTCCATTGTTCGATTGTTCCTGTCTGCCTTGATAAAGCTTATTATGGGATGTGTATGTGTGTGTGTGGATTGGCTCTAATGGGGAGGCTTGTCCCAGAGTGTACATCTCTTTGTGCTTTGCGCTACATGCACCACATTGCTGCTCTCCTTGGGGCACCTGAAGATGTCCCAAGTCTTTTATAATCCTATAGTATTGTTATGTAACGGTATCAGCCAAATGATCAGACCAGTGGTGATGTGCAATTTCTACTTTACTTAACAATGTGGAACGTAGATTACACAGGAGATCATGTGAACAGGGGTTTGCAGTACAAAACAGCAATATGAGGAAGGGAGAAACATTCCTAAAACATGTGAAAACAATTCTATTGCAGTTCTAGTAATGGCCACTAGATGGCAGCAGAGTGTTCTGAGTTCAGTTTACAGATAGGATAAAGATCTGAAGATTTCTCACGTGTTCCCAGAGATTGATCGTTCATTCAGCAGACTGGGAGCTGTGGGAATTTCTTGCTGGCACAGACTTCACACAGGCACTGCTGATGCTGACTTTGGTCAGGAGGCTCTGGGGGCCGTAGATAGGACCAACCCACTGCTTGGACAGCTTCTCCACATGGACTGTAACAGAGTCCTTTCCAGTGACTGGGGCTTGGATAGATGCTGCGTGCTCTTGTGCTCACTGCTGGTGGCCCACACACCACACCGATCGAATGAGGACCCAGCACCTGGGGACAGCTCACTTGCCCAGTCACTGCTGTCCCATCAGGCAGGATCTCTCTGAGCACAGGAAGCTGGGCGGAGCTGGCATTTATACTCCCTGGGCATGTCCTGGAACTCAGGGGATGCTGGGAGCCCAGAGGATTGTGGGGAATTGAGTTAAAGGGACTTGCACCTGCATCTGGATAAAGGGGCACACCACTACAGTATATACTACAAAAAAAAAAGTTGGCTTAAAGAAAAGGTGGCAATCCTAGCTGCCATGCCAGAAAAAAGAAGCAGCTCTTTATGTGGAGATTTCAGGCCTCGCCCCCAGGGGTATTGGGAGGGGCGCCGCTGGGAAGGAAGAACAGACAACAGACCCACCTCTTTGCTCACTTCTTTCCTGGCGGTGCCTCCCCTAGTGCGCTACAGACGTAAAGGGCTTGAAATCTCTATTACCAAAACTATGAAATGACATACAGTATATATATTATTATTACCATCCTCTGGCTTATCAATGTTTATATTACACTTCCCTCTCTGGGCAAGGGGCTGGGAGTGTATGAATGGAGAACTTCTCTCTGGGGCGGGGGAACGCCAAACTCAGTCTTTGCCCCAAGTGAAAGAATGTCTAGCTTCGCCACTGGGGCCAAATATAAGATGAAAGCCATTTCGCAGGCTCTGGCGAACTACTCCTTGCGACCTTTGGCCCAGCTCTCCTCTAAATACAATGTGTCTGCCTTTTACTATTTTATTTACCTACAATTCTCCCATGCTTTCAGCCCTTATTTTCCACACATGTCCTTGACACATGTCTTTGAAATCTCCAGATGTCCGATTTGGAGAATGTTCTTAGAACAGATTGAAAAACCCACCTCCTACTTGTATAATCAACTCCTTTCTGTGGCCTCAGGGCTGCTGTTAGAAAGGGTCTCATACAGCCTACCTGACACCCCACCCCCCCCAATATCTAATGATATTTTCGCTAAAATGCCACAGTCGCGATGCTTTGCCATGGCAGAAATGATACCCTCACTACTGCTTTCTCATGGGTATTTTTTTAATTTTTTTGTAATTGCTGAATGGCAATTCTACATTGTGAGACTGTGCTGCCCAACACTTGGCTCACAGCTGCAGAGCCACCCTAATAAACTCAATGGATTGACAGATGCTGCTGCCTGTCAGACTCTGCAATGTACATTAAAAATGCTGCAGATGTGAAGTAAAGCATTGCAGCCAGAGCATGTATGCAGCCCTGTCTGACTGCATTGCTCGGATTTGGGTGTGAAGCAGTAAATCTACAGCTCAGCTGCCCATGTCAAAGAGTTCTTAGGCCGCATTCAAACTTGAGATTTCCTAAACATTTGACAAAGTGCACAAGTGC